>NC_091179.1:30948930-30998930 GCF_040958095.1 Procambarus clarkii
TAGACACACTAACACTAGACACACTAACACTAGACACACTAACACTAGACACACTAACACTAGACACACTAACACTAGACACACTAACACTAGACACTAACACTAGACACTAACACTAGACACACTAACACTAGACACACTAACACTAGACACACTAACACTAGACACTAACACTAGACACTAACACTAGACACACTAACACTAGACACTAACACTAGACACACTAACACTAGACACTAACACCAGACACACTAACACTAGACACACTAACACTAGACACACTAACACTAGACACACTAACACTAGACACTAACACTTGACACACTAACACTAGACACTAACACTAGACACACTAACACTAGACACTAACACCAGACACACTAACACTAGACACACTAACACTAGACACACTAACACTAGACACACTAACACTAGACACTAACACTAGACACTAACACTAGACACACTAACACTAGACACACTAACACTAGACACTAACACTAGACACACTAACACTAGACACTAACACTAGACACTAACTCTAGACACTAACACTAGACACTAACACCAGACACTAACACCAGACACACTAACACTAGACACACTAACACTAGACACTAACACCAGACACACTAACACTAGACACACTAACACTAGACACACTAACACCAGACACACTAACACTAGACACTAACACCAGACACACTAACACTAGACACTAACACTAGACACTAACACCAGACACACTAACACTAGACACTAACACCAGACACACTAACACTAGACACACTAACACTAGACACTAACACTAGACACTAACACTAGACACTAACACTAGACACACTAACACTAAACACTAACACTAGATACACTAACACTAGACACACTAACACTAGACACTAACACTAGACACACTAACACTAGACACTAACACTAGACACACTAACACTAGACACTAACACTAGACACACTAACACTAGACACTAACACTAGACACACTAACACTAGACACTAACACTAGACACTAACACCAGACACACTAACACCAGACACACTAACACCAGACACTAACACTAGACACACTAACACCAGACACTAACACCAGATACACTAACACTAGACACTAACACCAGACACTAACACCAGACACACTAACACTAGACACACTAACACTAGACACTAACACTAGACACACTAACACCAGACACACTAACACTAGACACTAACACCAGACACACTAACACTAGACACTAACACTAGACACTAACACTAGACACTAACACTAGACACACTAACACTAGACACACTAACACTAGACACACTAACACTAGACACACTAACACTAGACACTAACACTAGACACTAACACCAGACACACTAACACTAGACACTAACTAGACAATATCTACCAGTGAGTAAGGACATGTACCAGTGAGTAAGGACATCTACCAGTGAGTAAGGACATCTACCAGTGAGTGAGGATATCTACTAGTGAGTGAGGACATCTTCCAGTGAGTAAGGACATCTACCAGTGTGTAAGGACATCTACCAGTGAGTAAGGACATCTACCAGTGAGTGAGGATATCTACTAGTGAGTGAGGACATCTACCAGTGAGTAAGGACATCTACCAGTGAGTAAGGACATCTACCAGTGAGTAAGGACATCTACAAATGAGTTAGAACATCTACCAGTGAGTAATAACATCTACCAGCGAGTAAGGACATCTACCAGTGAGTAAGGACATCTACCAGTGAGTAAGGACATCTCCAAATGAGTTAGAACATCTACCAGTGAGTAAGAACATCTACCAGCGAGTAAGGACATCTACCAGCGAGTAAGACCATCTACCAGCGAGTAAGGACATCTACCAGCGAGTGACTACATCTACCAGTGAGTAAGACCATCTACCAGCGAGTAAGGAAATCTACCAGTGAGTAAGAACATCTACCAGCGAGTGAGAACATCTACCAGTGAGTATGGACATCTACCAGTGAGTATGGACATCTACCAGTGAGTATGGACATCTACCAGCGAGTATGGACATCTACCAGTGAGTGAGGACATCTACCAGCGAGTATGGACATCTACCAGTGAGTATGAACATCTACCAGCGAGTAAGGACATCTACCAGTGAGTGAGGACATCTACCGGCGAGTAAGGACATCTACCAGCGAGTAATAACATCTACCAGCGAGTAAGGACATCTACCAGTGAGTGAGAACATCTGCCAGCGAGTAAGGACATCTACCAGCGAGTATGAACATCTACCAGTGAGTATGAACATCTACCAGTGAGTATGAACATCTACCAGTGAGTAAGAACATCTACCAGTGATATGGACTCCATGCTGGAGCTGCATACTCCAATATTGGTCTGACATATGTGGTATACAAAGTTCTGAAAGATTCCTTACACAAGTTTCTTAAAGCCGTTCTTATATTGCCAACCTTGCATATGCCGCAGATGTTAATCTCTTGATATGGGCTTCAGGGGTTAGGTCTGGCGTGATATCAACCCGCAGGTCTTTCTCTCTCTGACTCTTGAAATATTTCATCTCCCAAATGATGCCTTGTATCTGGTCTCCGGCTCCCTACACCTATCTTCATTAGATTACATTTGCTTGGGTTAAACTCTAATAACCATTTGTTCGACCATTTCTGCAGCTTGTCTAGGTCTTCTTGAAGCCTCAAGCTGTCCTCCTCTGTCTTAATCCTTCTCATAATTTTGGCGTCGTCAGCAAACATTGAGAGGAATGAGTCTATACCCTCTGGGAGATCATTTACGTATATCAGAAACAGGATAGGTCCAAGCACAGAGCCCTGTGGGACTCCACTGGTGACTTCCCGCCATTCTGAGGTCTCACCCCTCACTGTAACTCTCTGCTTCCTATTGCTTAGGTACTCCCATATCCACTGGAGCGCCCTACCAGTTACTCCTGCCTGGTTCTCCAGCTTGTGCATCAGCCTCTTATGGGGTACTGTGTCAAAGGCTTTCTGAAAGTTCAAGAAAGTGCAGTCCGCCCATCCTTCTCTTCCTAGCTTAATCTTTGTCACCTGATCGTAGAATTCTTTTAAGCCTGTAAGGCAAGATTTACCCTCCCTGAACCCATGTTGATGGGTTGTCACGAAGTCTCTTCTCTCCAGATGTGTTACTAGGTTTTTTCTCACAATCTTCTCCATCACCTTGCATGGTATACAAGTTAAGGACACTGGCCTGTAGTTCAGTTCCTCTTGTCTGTCACCCTTTTTGAATATTGGGACTACATTAGCAGTCTTTCATATTTCTAGTAGGTCTCCCGTCTCCGTGTGTGTGTGTAGTCACCTAGTTGTATTTACCTAATTGTGCTTGCGGGGGTTGAGCTCTGCTCTTACGGCCCGCGTCTCAACTGTCAATCAACTGTTACTAACTACTAATTACTTTTTTCACGTCCCCAGGATGCAGCCCGTGTCAGCTGACTAACTCCCAGATACCTATTTACTGCTAGGAAACAGGCGAATCAGGATAAAAGAAACTGCCCATTGTTTCTCGCCGGCGGCGGGAATCGAACCCGGGACCACAGGATCACGCGTCCAGCGTGCTGTCCAGTCAGCCACCGACACCTGTGTGTGCGTGTGTGTGTGTGTGTGTGTGTGTGTGTGTGTGTGTGTGTGTGTATGTGTGTGTGTGTGTGTGTGTGTGTGTGTGTGTGTGTGTGTGTGTGTGTGTGTGTGTGTGTGTGTGTGTGTGTGTGTGTGTGTGTGTGTGTGTTGATTAAACTTCTCTCAATAAAAGCTCTTTCATTCTCTCTCCACTAATGGTTCTCGCGACCGTCTGCCTGAAGGTCGTGGAGGGGGACTAAAGGAAATCCGAAGGGACTTCTGGCCTCAGTGTGTGAATGTCCACCGACACGATATTCCCATTTCGGACCCTCGGGAACCTCCCCTCAACACTTAAACTTTTTAGTGACGCAGCATTTGCTTTAGTCAAGCTTTTCTAAGACCTTACTACCTGTCCTCTGTGTACCGTCGATTGAAATTATTATGTCACAGTTATATATAAGAATACGCCACGATTCACATTGAAACGTAACGTTGGGTTACGTGAAGTCAATCAGATGTGTTAATATCTTATATCACTTATTTATTGGTATTCAAATTTGCAAGAGAAATGATTAGCTATTTGAGAAAAAGGTTGCTAGCCTCTTAAGTCTCAGCTAATTTCATGATTCATTTTTGGAATATATATAGACAATGCAATATGTAGATGTTTACATTATCCAATAATTTCAATGAACATATGTAGTCAATAATCGTAAACACATGTTTAAATATTCGTTATTTAGATTTAACATATAAGCTGCTACTGAGCAGCAGTTGTAATGAAAAAGATAACATTAGATGGATGTTTACCCAGACGCCTCTGGAGACATATAAGATCAAATGTTTAAAGGATGAATTAGTATAGTGTAATCTATCGACCGTAAAGGTTTTGTATTGTAAAATGCATAAGACATTCTTTAAGAAAGAATGATGTCTGTCTGTCTTCTCAAAGCTTGATACCATACGCTTGCGGCTAGGCTCACCCAGATTAGCAGTAGGAATGGTCTGCGGTATGGGATAAACACAGGTTGGACGGGGTCGCCAGAATTCAAAAGGAACATCGTGCCCTCTTTTTTCCTTAACTTCGTATTTTGATTTTAAGTTCTAATCTCTCTGCTTGCCAGTACTATGTTGATCATTTTGTATTTACAACACACAAATGGTTACAAAGGGCTTCAAGTCTCAACAGACCTTTATATCCAAAATAGGAAGTATGCATTTGTTCAAAAACAGTTATATCATTCAAAAAGAGATAAAAAAAAGTGCGTCTTCATCTCGTTTTCTTCCAGTTTATTATTCTGAAACTAAAGTCTTCTATAATGGAGCCATAATTAAACCAAGATGGGCTAGTTACCTCAGTAAAAATTGTGCCAGTAACGAAGCTATCTATTCGACAATGCATTCTCGATATTTTCTATATATATTTCTGATATCTTTTCCGTCTGATTATTCTATTTCTGGGAAACTATATGTGCCACTTAATTGTATATTTGTCTCTAATTTTCTTGAATTCTTTATTCATCTATGAATCTGATGCTGAAATAATATAAATAATTAATATGTACACAACTGCCTTCATTTCTTCCATATTGTTTATAATAGGGAGTTGTTCTGTTTGAAAATAATTTGTATTAATCTCTCATTCTTTTTTGGCAACAACATTTTAATTCCATTTTCTCTTTTTATTATCATGTTTGCAAATATCTCTCTGTGAGTACAAACTCAGATAACTATCAGCTACCAGTTTAACCTTAGTAAATGGATATAAACCTATTTGATTAGGTTTAATACCTCTCGTGGCCTGGAGAGATGGATACTACCCTGTGAACACAAGTTGTATCTGCAACAGAAGTTATCGCAGCTGTCGATGAGAGATATTGTATTGACCTTGTGATATCAATTCAGTAGTTAATAACAATTGCCTTTGATGTCCATGCATTGTTCAATTCTCTTCTTAGATTGCAACATGTGACAGGGTTTCCTCCTTTGTTCCAAATTCTTGTTTGTAGTTACCCTATAACTGGCAACCTATTCCTCCTTCCAACGTTTTACAATCCAATTTTCCCCCCATTACTGAGGAAGATAATGGGTCACCTCTCAATACTACTCAAGATGTTGCCCATACTGTCGTTAGCTGCATCACCCACCCCAGCCCCAGGAGAACATACCAATATCTCATTTTTCCTGTCATTGGTGCAACATTCTTGGTCCATGCACCTAATCTGAGAGTCCTGTCATTGGTGCAACATTCGCCGTCCTTGCACCTAATCTGAGAGTCCTGTCGTTGTTGCAACATTCGCGGTCCATGCACCTAATCTGAGAGTCTCCAACATAACTATATTCTTACTAGTATTGCCTGGGGTTCTTCGTGTTACTATGGTGAGCACGACGTGTCTAACCTTGGTTGATAGATAAATTCATCCGTACTGCACTTGTTTCCGAAAACAATTTTAGGTATAAAATAGCTGACAGCTGACAGCATCAGTGTGAGTGGTCTTACCAAGAGCTAGCTGACAGTACCAGGGCTCCACCCAAGAGCCAGGTGACAGTATCAGTGGGAGAGCTCCACCCAAGAGCCAGGTGACAGTATCAGTGGGAGAGCTCCACCCAAGAGCCAGGTGACAGTATCAGTGGGAGAGCTCCACCCAAGAGCCAGGTGACAGTATCAGTGGGAGAGCTCCACCCAAGAGCCAGGTGACAGTATCAGTGGTAGAGCTCCACCCAAGAGCCAGGTGACAGTATCAGTGGGAGAGCTCCACCCAAGATCCAGGTGACAGTATGAGAGCGAGGGGGTTCAAGAGTGAAGCCCACCGCTGGTCCCAGAGCGTGTGTAGTGAACACCTTTGATCCCAGCTAGGGATGTGCCACACCCGGAGGCCACACTGTCAACATGTACCAAACACGACCACACATATTCCGTGTGTTTAGGCAATTGGGTATTTACGAGAGTAAATACTAGAATAATTATTTTTGTAACGTCAGCCTCTACGTGGCTTTATCTATCTATCTATCTATTTGTATGCCGTATAGGAGAGAATGTCTGTTTCGATAGATATTGCGAGACGATTTGAGCTAGCTTTACTTTACTTTTTAGCATGATACATGGGTGGTATGGGACTGTCACAGGCAGGTCGGGGTCAACCACAATGCGTACATTTACTTGTACATTTGCCGTGAGTGGACTTGATTACGGTCCGTCAGGGACCATTATCAAGTCGCGTGTGTAGATAATGCTCCAGGATGGACCAAAAAGCCGTCGTTTCTCCATCTTCTGATGAGAGTACATGCTGCACATGTGGGATCCCAAGAGTCACAGTGACAGGAATACCCGTAGGCTGTGTGAGGGTCTGGTGGAAGATCACACCATGATTTACAGTCTCCGTGGTGTAGTGGTAAGACACTCGCCTGGCGTTCCGCGAGCGCTATGTCATGGGTTCGTATCCTGGCCGGGGAGGATTTACTGGGCGCAATTCCTTAACTGTAGCCTCTGTTAACGCAACAGTAAAATGTGTACTTGGATGAAAAAACGATTCTTCGCGGCAGGGGATCGTATTCCAGGGACCATAGGATTAAGGACTTGCCCGAAACGCTACGCGTACTAGTGGCTGTACAAGAATGTAACAACTCTTGTATATATCTCAAAAAAAAAAAAAAAAAAAAAACGAGACCCAAAAATGAGCATCGGTAAGTTCTTGCAAGACGACAGAGAAATATTTTGAGCCGTTCATATAACACATGACCTCTCTACTACTCCAGCCCCGAGGGAGCATTCTAAGCTACATCGTTCACAGTTAATGGTGTTGAAACCGCTTTTCAGAACATTTTAAAGGGTTTGGCTATCAGCCACGGAGGAAACAACTGTTGTTTCTAATGAACTTACAACCTTGACCTTCCTCTGTAACACAAAACACCTCGGGCCAGATTCACGAAAGCACTTACGCAAACACTTACGAACCTGTACATCTTTTCTCAATCTTTGGCGGCTTTGTTTACAATTATTAAACAGTTAATGAGCTCCGAAGCACCAGGAGGCTGTTTATAACAATAACAACAGTTGAATGGGAAGTTTTCATGTTTGTAAACTGTTTAATAAATGTAACCAAAGCCGTCAAAGATTGAGGAAAGATGTACACGTTCGTAAGTGCTTGCGTAAGTGCTTTCGTGAATCTGGCCCCTCGTTCTTGCGAGTGTTCCCAGCGTCAAGAAACTGACGTACAGAAGTGCCTTACCCTAACCAACCAGAGGACCGACGAACAGAAAACGGAACATTTTGTCAATTTCATGAGCCGCTATTTTTATGTGCGTCTGTTTCTGGCCTTCAGTAAAGAATACATCAAAATACGACGTGTAATTAAGAGGACAAGTTGCACTAGACACAACACAGGAGTAATCTTCGTCTATCATGAGCACTAAGACAGGCCAGTGTTGTACCTCCAACACCGGCACCAACATCACAGTGTTGTCCCTCCAACACAGGCACCAACAGGCCAGTGTTGTCCCTCCAACACTGGCACCAACAGGTCAGTGTTGTCCCTGCAACACCGGCACCAACAGCACAGTGATGTCCCTCCAACACCGGCACCAACAGCACAGTGTTGTCCCTTCAACACCAGCACCAACAGCACAGTGTTGTACCTCCAACACCGGCACCAACATCACAGTGTTGTCCCTCCAACACAGGCACCAACAGGCCAGTGTTGACCCTCCAACATCAGCACCAACAGACCAGTGTTGTCCCTCCAACACCAGCACCAACAGAACAGTGTTGTCCCTCCAACACCGACACCAACAGCACAGTGTTGTCCCTTCAACACCAGCACCAACAGCACAGTGTTGTCCCTCCAACACCAGCACCAACAGCACAGTGTTGTCCCTCCAACACCAGCACCAACAGCACAGTGTTGTCCCTCCAACACCGGCACCAACAGCACAGTGTTGTCCCTCCAACACCAGCACCAACAGCACAGTGTTGTCCCTCCAACACCGACACCAACAGCACAGTGTTGACCCTCCAACATCAGCACCAACAGACCAGTGTTGTCCCTCCACCACCTGCTCTAACAGCACAGTGTTGTCCCTCCAACACTGGCACAAACAGCACAGTGTTGTCCCTCCAACACCGGACCCAACAGGACAGTGTTGTCCCTCCAACACCGGCACCAACAGGACAGTGTTGACCCTCCAACACCGGCACCAACAGCACAGTATTGTCCCTCCAACACCAGCACCAACAGGCCAGTGTTGTCCCTCCAACACCGGCACCAACAGGACAGTGTTGACCCTCCAACACCGGCACCAACAGCACAGTATTGTCCCTCCAACACCGGCACCAACAGCACAGTGTTGTCCCTCCAACACCGGCACCAACAGCACAGTATTGTCCCTCCAACACCAGCACCAACAGCACAGTGTTGTCCCTCCAACACCGGCACCAACAGCACAGTGTTGTTCCTCCAACACTGGCACAAACAGCACAGTGTTGTCCCTCCAACACCGGACCCAACAGGACAGTGTTGACCCTCCAACACCGGCACCAACAGCACAGTATTGTTCCTCCAACACCGGCACCAACAGGGTACTGTTGTCCCTCCAACACCGGCACCAACAGGACAGTGTTGACCCTCCAACACCGGCACCAACAGGACAGTGTTGACCCTCCAACACCGGCACCAACAGGGTACTGTTGTCCCTCCAACACCAGCACCAACAGGCCAGTGTTGTCCCTCCAACACCGGCACCAACAGGACAGTGTTGACCCTCCAACACCGGCACCAACAGCACAGTATTGTCCCTCCAACACCGGCAACAACAGGGTACTGTTGTCCCTCCAACACCAGCACCAACAGGGTACTGTTGTCCCTCCAACACCGGCACCAACAGGACAGTGTTGACCCTCCAACACCGGCACCAACAGGACAGTGTTGACCCTCCAACACCGGCACCAACAGGGTACTGTTGTCCCTCCAACACCAGCACCAATAGCACAGTATTGTCCCTCCAACACCAGCACCAACAGGCCAGTGTTGTCCCTCCAACACCGGCCCCAACAGCACAGTATTGTCCCTCCAACACCGGCACCAACAGGACAGTGTTGTCCCTCCAACACCGGCACCAACAGGACAGTGTTGTCCCTCCAACACTGGCACAAACAGCACAGTGTTGTCCCTCCAACACTGGCACAAACAGCACAGTGTTGTCCCTCCAACACCAGCACCAACAGCACAGTATTGTCCCTCCAACACCGGCACCAACAGCACAGTATTGTCCCTCCAACACCAGCACCAATAGCACAGTATTGTCCCTCCAACACCGGCACCAACAGCACAGTATTGTCCCTCCAACACCGGCACCAACAGGACAGTGTTGTCCCTCCGACACCGGCACCAACAGGACAGTGTTGTCCCTCCAACACTGGCACAAACAGCACAGTGTTGTCCCTCCAACACCGGACCCAACAGGACAGTGTTGACCCTCCAACACCGGCACCAACAGCACAGTATTGTCCCTCCAACACCGGCACCAACAGGACAGTGTTGTCCCTCCAACACCGGCACCAACAGGACAGTGTTGTCCCTCCAACACTGGCACAAACAGCACAGTGTTGTCCCTCCAACACCGGCACAAACAGCACAGTGTTGTCCCTCCAACACCGGCACCAACAGCACAGTGTTGTTCCTCCAACACTGGCACAAACAGCACAGTGTTGTCCCTCCAACACCGGACCCAACAGGACAGTGTTGACCCTCCAACACCGGCACCAACAGCACAGTATTGTTCCTCCAACACCGGCACCAACAGGGTACTGTTGTCCCTCCAACACCGGCACCAACAGGACAGTGTTGACCCTCCAACACCGGCACCAACAGGACAGTGTTGACCCTCCAACACCGGCACCAACAGGGTACTGTTGTCCCTCCAACACCAGCACCAACAGGCCAGTGTTGTCCCTCCAACACCGGCACCAACAGGACAGTGTTGACCCTCCAACACCGGCACCAACAGCACAGTATTGTCCCTCCAACACCGGCACCAACAGGGTACTGTTGTCCCTCCAACACCAGCACCAACAGGGTACTGTTGTCCCTCCAACACCGGCACCAAATGGACAGTGTTGACCCTCCAACACCGGCACCAACAGGACAGTGTTGACCCTCCAACACCGGCACCAACAGGGTACTGTTGTCCCTCCAACACCAGCACCAATAGCACAGTATTGTCCCTCCAACACCAGCACCAACAGGCCAGTGTTGTCCCTCCAACACCGGCCCCAACAGCACAGTATTGTCCCTCCAACACCGGCACCAACAGGACAGTGTTGTCCCTCCAACACCGGCACCAACAGGACAGTGTTGTCCCTCCAACACTGGCACAAACAGCACAGTGTTGTCCCTCCAACACTGGCACAAACAGCACAGTGTTGTCCCTCCAACACCAGCACCAACAGCACAGTATTGTCCCTCCAACACCGGCACCAACAGCACAGTATTGTCCCTCCAACACCAGCACCAATAGCACAGTATTGTCCCTCCAACACCGGCACCAACAGCACAGTATTGTCCCTCCAACACCGGCACCAACAGGACAGTGTTGTCCCTCCGACACCGGCACCAACAGGACAGTGTTGTCCCTCCAACACTGGCACAAACAGCACAGTGTTGTCCCTCCAACACCGGACCCAACAGGACAGTGTTGACCCTCCAACACCGGCACCAACAGCACAGTATTGTCCCTCCAACACCGGCACCAACAGGACAGTGTTGTCCCTCCAACACCGGCACCAACAGGACAGTGTTGTCCCTCCAACACTGGCACAAACAGCACAGTGTTGTCCCTCCAACACCGGCACAAACAGCACAGTGTTGTCCCTCCAACACTGGCACAAACAGCACAGTGTTGTCCCTCCAACACCGGCACCAACAGGACAGTGTTGTCCCTCCAACACCGGCACCAACAGCACAGTGTTGTCCCTCCAACACCGGCACCAACAGCACAGTGTTGTCCCTCCAACACCGGCACCAACAGCACAGTGTTGTCCCTCCAACACCAGCACCAACAGCACAGTGTTGTCCCTCCAACACCGACACCAACAGCACAGTGTTGACCCTCCAACATCAGCACCAACAGACCAGTGTTGTCCGTCCAACACCTGCACTAACAGCACAGTGTTGTCCCTCCAACACTGGCACAAACAGCACAGTGTTGTCCCTCCAACACCGGACCCAACAAGACAGTGTTGTCCCTCCAACACCGGCACCAACAGGGCAGTGTTGTCCCTCCAACACCGGCACCAACAGCACAGTGTTGTCCCTCCAACACCGGCACCAACAGCACAGTGTTGACCCTCCAACACCGGCACCAACAGGGCTGTGTTGACCCTCCAACACCGGCACCAACAGGGCTGTGTTGTCCCTCCAACACCGGCACCAACAGCACAGTGTTGTCCCTCCAACACCGGCACCAACAGCACAGTATTGTCCCTCCAACACCGGCACCAACAGGGCAGTGTTGTCCCTCCAACACCGGCACCAACAGCACAGTGTTGACCCTCCAACGCAGGCACCAACAGGGCAGTGTTGTCCCTCCAACACCGGCACCAACTGGACAGTGTTGACCCTCCAACACCGGCACCAACAGCACAGTATTGTCCCTCCAACACCGGCACCAACAGGGCAGTGTTGTCCCTCCAACACCGGCACCAACAGCACAGTATTGTCCCTCCAACACCGGCACCAACAGCACAGTATTGTCCGTCCAACACCGGCACCAACAGGGCAGTGTTGTCCCTCCAACACCGGCACCAACAGCACAGTGTTGTCCCTCCAACACCGGCACCAACAGCACAGTATTGTCCCTCCAACACCGGCACCAACAAGGCAGTGTTGTCCCTCCAACACCGGCACCAACAGCACAGTATTGTCCCTCCAACACCAGCACCAACAGCACAGTATTGTCCCTCCAACACCAGCACCAACAGCACAGTATTGTCCCTCCAACACCAGCACCAACAGCACAGTATTGTCTCTCCAACACCAGCACCAACAGCACAGTATTGTCCCTCCAACACCAGCACCAACAGGGCAGTGTTGTCCCTCCAACACCAGCACCAACAGCACAGTGTTGTCCCTCCAACACCAGCACCAACAGGGCAGTGTTGTCCCTCCAACACCGGCACCAACAGCACAGTGTTGTCCCTCCAACACCAGCACCAACAGCACAGTGTTGTCCCTCCAACACCGGCACCAACAGCACAGTGATGTCCCTCCAACACCGGCACCAACAGCACAGTGTTGTCCCTCCAACACCAGCACCAACAGCACAGTGTTGTCCATCCAACACCGGCACCAACAGGCCAGTGTTGTCCCTCCAACACCGGCACCAACAGGCCAGTGTTGTCCCTCCAACACCAGCACCAACAGGGCAGTGTTGTCCCTCCAACACCGGCACCAACAGGCCAGTGTTGTCCCTCCAACACCAGCACCAACAGCACAGTGTTGTCCATCCAACACCGGCACCAACAGCACAGTGTTGTCCATCCAACACCGGCACCAACAGCACAGTGTTGTCCATCCAACACCGGCACCAACAGGCCAGTGTTGTCCCTCCAACACCAGCACCAACAGCACAGTGTTGTTCCTCCAACACCTGCACCAACAGGCCAGTGTTGTCCCTCCAACACCAGCACCAACAGGCCAGTGTTGTCCATCCAACACCGTCACCAACAGGCCAGTGTTGTCCCTCCAACACCGTCAGTATCAAGGCTATTAATACTATTACAAAATGGTTTCGTCAGTTTAAAGAATATATATTTTAAAAAATCACAAGAACATTAATAACTTGAGAGTGAAGATGATCTTCACTCCACACAAGACCGAAGACTCCACCGGTCCTCACTCCATACAAGACCGAAGACTCCACCCCGTCCTCACTCCACACAAGACCGAAGACTCCACCGGTCCTCACTCCATACAAGACCGAAGACTCCACCCCGTCCTCACTCCACACAAGACAGAAGACTCCACCCGTCCTCACTCCACACAAGACCGAAGACTCCACCGGTCCTCACTCCATACAAGACCGAAGACTCCACCCCGTCCTCACTCCATACAAGACCGCAGACTCCACCGGTCATCACTCCATACAAGACCGAAGACTCCACCCGTCCTCACTCCATACAAGACCGCAGAGTCCACCGGTCCTCACTCCACACAAGACCGAAGACTCCACCCGTCCTCACTCCACACAAGACCGAGGACTCCACCCGTCCTCACTCCACACAAGACCGAAGACTCCACCCGTCCTCACTCCACACAAGACAGAAGACTCCACCCCGTCCTCACTCCATACAAGACCGAAGACTCCACCCGTCCTCACTCCACACAAGACCGAAGACTCCACCGGTCCTCACTCCAAACAAGACCGCAGACTCCACCCCGTCCTCACTCCACACAAGACCGAAGACTCCACCGGTCCTCACTCCAAACAAGACCGCAGACTCCACCCGTCCTCACTCCACACAAGACCGAAGACTCCACCCCGTCCTCACTCCAAACAAGACCGCAGACTCCACCCCGTCCTCACTCCATACAAGACCGAAGACTCCACCAGTCCTCACTCCACACAAGACCGCAGACTCCACCCGTCCTCACTCCACACAAGACCGAAGACTCCACCCGTCCTCACTCCAAACAAGACCGCAGACTCCACCCCGTCCTCACTCCATACAAGACCGAAGACTCCACCGGTTCTCACTCCACACGAGACCGAAGACTCCACCCCGTCCTCACTCCACACAAGACCGCAGACTCCACCCGTCCTCACTCCACACAAGACCGCAGACTCCACCGGTCCTCACTCCATACAATACCGCAGACTCCACCGGTCCTCACTCCATACAAGACCGAAGACTCCACCCGTCCTCACTCCATACGAGACCGAAGACTCCACCCGTCCTCACTCCACACAAGACCGAAGACTCCACCCGTCCTCACTCCAAACAAGACCGACGACTCAACCCCGTCCTCACTCCATACAAGACCGAAGACTCCACCCGTCCTCACTCCAAACAAGACCGAAGACTCCACCCGTCCTCACTCCACACAAGACCGAAGACTCCACCCGTCCTCACTCCACACAAGAACGAAGACTCCACCCGTCCTCACTCCACACAAGACCGAAGACTCCACCCGTCCTCACTCCACACAAGACCGAAGACTCCACCCGTCCTCACTCCACACAAGACCGAAGACTCCACCCGTCCTCACTCCACACAAGACCGAAGACTCCACCCGTCCTCACTCCACACAAGACCGAAGACTCCACCCGTCCTCACTCCACACAAGACCGCAGACTCCACCGGTTCTCACTCCACACGAGACCGAAGACTCCACCCGTCCTCACTCCACACAAGACCGAAGACTCCACCCGTCCTCACTCCACACAAGACCGAAGACTCCACCCGTCCTCACTCCACACAAGACCGAAGACTCCACCCCGTCCTCACTCCACACAAGACCGAAGACTCCACCCGTCCTCACTCCACACAAGACCGAAGACTCCACCCCGTCCTCACTCCACACAAGACCGAAGACTCCACCCGTCCTCACTCCACACAAGACCGAAGACTCCACCCCGTCCTCACTCCACACAAGACCGAAGACTCCACCCCGTCCTCACTCCACACAAGACCGAAGACTCCACCCCGTCCTCACTCCACACAAGACCGAAGACTCCACCCGTCCTCACTCCACACAAGACCGAAGACTCCACCCCGTCCTCACTCCACACGAGACCGAAGACTCCACCCCGTCCTCACTCCACACAAGACCGAAGACTCCACCCCGTCCTCACTCCAAACAAGACCGCAGACTCCACCGGTCCTCACTCCACACAAGACCGAAGACTCCACCCCGTCCTCACTCCACACGAGACCGAAGACTCCACCCGTCCTCACTCCACACAAGACCGAAGACTCCACCCCGTCCTCACTCCACATAAGACCGAAGACTCCACCCCGTCCTCACTCCACACGAGACCGAAGACTCCACCCCGTCCTCACTCCACACAAGACCGAAGACTCCACCCCGTCCTCACTCCACACAAGACCGAAGACTCCACCCGTCCTCACTCCACACGAGACCGAAGACTCCACCCGTCCTCACTCCACACGAGACCGAAGACTCCACCCGTCCTCACTCCACACAAGACCGAAGACTCCACCCGTCCTCACTCCACACGAGACCGAAGACTCCACCCGTCCTTCGAAACTTTAGTAAGATTATGAGAACTTTTTAATGACAAGATTTTTACACCTATATAAATCGCTGGATTTTTTACAAGCTTCGTGTTTCTTAATCGCAATCTTTTATTTTTATTGTTAACATCTTTATTGACAAAATTAATTACAATTTTGCTTAATCTGAGAATTTCGATTAAGTCTTAAGTAAGGATAATGCTGGTATTCACTGTCACGCAGGACAAAGGGTCATACATAAGTTAATAGGTCTAAACTGTAGGCTGAAGCACATATATATCATGGTTACAATCAATGTTTTAATGTATGGATATATGAAAACAACTTTCTACTGTGCACTGCCACACAAGGGCAGGGATGGGTTCATAAGTGATGCAGCTTAGAAGTAATATAAATAAAAATTGTTCTTTATTCTTTAAAATGGACCAGTAAATTTTGGATAAATTATTAGGATGTCGTCCAGAACACCTGAGTCAATAAAATAGTTACACAGTTGGTGGTACAAGAGGCCAGGAGGTCTAAAGTCCTTTACGGTTTCACATTCATCAATATAGTGTTCTAGTGAATGCATTGAAGGTTTATCACAGAGTTTACAATCTGAATATTCTGGTAGTGGCTCAGCCTCACCAACCTGCCAGATGTGTCTATAGCCAAGGCGAATTCGCGCAATGACTACATCACATTGCCTGGTCCGGTTACTGTGCTGACCATACAAATACCTATTATTACAAAACTTGTCATAACTTTTAATACTGCAGCTTTCAGGTCTCTGGGCATTTCTTAGTTCTTCTAAATCTGAATTAATTTCTTTATTCTGTATGTTTCTAATAATTGCATTAGATAGTCCAAAGTCATAATCAACGTTTTCTTTCCTGCAAGCTTCATTGGCCAATTGATCTACAAAGTCATATTTTCCAACTCCAACATGGGATGGGATCCACACAAATTTTATACAATAGTTATTATCATTGGCAAAAATTACATTCCATTTAATATTACAAGCTACTTCCGACATACATTGTGATGGGTTATTTAAAGTCTGCAGAGCACTTTTAGATTCACAGAAAATAACTCCACTACCATTGAGCTTAAGGTATTCAGTGGCTAGATAAATACCCAATAGCTCGGTCTGTGTCGTGCTTGCCCAGTTGGTCAATCTCTGTGTTCTAGACATGATCCTTTCATTCCCTTTATATACTGCACATGCACAACCTGTTCTACCAGTGCCTAACTGCACAAAGCCATCAGTAAAGGCATAGGATTCAGTCGGTTTGAGAATTTGAAGATGACTGTCAATAGCTTCTAATGTTATGCATCTCAAAATGTCAGTGTTATACATTTGTTTTACACTGATGGGGGTATAATGCAGAGAGACCTCCAAAATCTTTCCATGGGGAAATATAGTGAACAGTTTTATCAGGGTTAAGAGACACATTCAGTTTCAGAAGATTATAGGCACAACAACTGAGCCACACACTGTAGGGAGCTTTTTGCGGCGGATTGAGGGAACAGTCAAAATTGTTTAGAATGGATCTCAATTTAATTTGAATAGAGCTGGGGGGACCATTATTTTTCAAAGTTTTGGCGCAAAATATAGTACTAAGTAGAACTATTCTTTCGTATATTGAAGGTAATTGTAGTTCCTTTCTCATGTTAACAATTCTGACAGTTCTAGGACAACCCAGGATGATGCGCATGGCATCATTCTGTACTACATCTAGGCCTTGTAATTGTTTAGGAGAAAAATTAAGAAGATGCAAGGCATAATAATCAACAACAGATCGTATAAAGGCAATATAAAAACTACGAGCATATTTTATGTTAATGCCAAATCCTTTGCCAACAAGAGTTTTGAGAGGTTTAAGACGCTCAACAAGGTTTTTGCGATCTTGTGTACACAAAATTTACGTCGTATGTGTCTTCAGTTTTCTTATGTGTTCCACAGATACCTTGTGTGTCCCGCACATAATACGTGTGTGTGTATCACACATACATAATATGCCTCACAGACACCTTGTGTGTCCCATAAACATCTTGTGTGTCCCATAGACACCTTGTGTGTCCAGTAGACGTCTTGTGTGTCCAGTAGACGTCTTGTGTGTCCCGTATGTCCCATAGACACCTTGTGTGTCCCATAGTCAACTTGTGTGTCCCGTATGTCCCGTAGACGCCTTGTGTGTCCCGTAGACACCTTGTGAGTCCCGTAGACATCTTGTGTGTCCCGTAGACACCTTGTGTGTCCCGTAGACACCTTGTGTGTCCCGTAGACACCTTGTGTGTCCCATAGACACCTTGTGTGTCCCGTAGACACCTTGTGTGTCCCGTACACACCTTGTGTGTCCCGTACACACCTTGTGTGTCCCGTAGACACCTTGTGTGTGTCCCATAGACACCTTGTGTGTCCCGTACACACCTTGTGTCCCGTACACACCTTGTGTGTCCCGTAGACACCTTGTGTGTGTCCCATAGACACCTTGTGTGTCCCGTAGACACCTTGTGTGTCCCATAGACACCTTGTGTGTCCCATAGACACCTTGTGTGTCCCGTATGTCCCGTAGACGCCTTGTGAGTCCCGTAGACACCTTGTGTGTCCCGTAGACACCTTGTGTGTCCCGTAGACACCTTGTGTGTCCCGTAGACACCTTGTGTGTCCCGTATGTCCCGTAGACGCCTTGTGTGTCCCGTAGACACCTTGTGTGTCCCGTAGACACCTTGTGTGTCTCGTACACACCTTGTGTGTCCCGTACACACCATGTGTGTCCCGTAGACGCCTTGTGTGTCCCATAGACACCTTGTGTGTCCCGTAGACACCTTGTGTGTCCCGTACACACCTTGTGTGTCCCGTAGACACCTTGTGTGTCCCGTAGACACCTTGTGTGTCCCGTAGACACCTTGTGTGTCCCGTACACACCTTGTGTGTCCCGTACACACCTTGTGTGTCCCGTACACACCTTGTGTGTCCCGTAGACACCTTGTGTGTCCCGTACACACCTTGTGTGTCCCGCACACACCTTGTGTGTCCAGTACACACCTTGTGTGTCCCGTACACACCTTGTGTGTCCAGTAGACACCTTGTGTGTCCCATAGACACCTTGTGTGTCCCGTAGACACCTTGTGTGGACCGTACACACCTTGTGCGTCCCGTAGACACATTGTGTGTCCCGTAGACACCTTGTGTGTCCCGTAGTCACCTTGTGTGTCCCGTACACACCTTGTGTGTCCCGTACACACCTTGTGTGTCCCGTACACACTTTGTGTGTCCCGTACACACCTTGTGTGTCCCATAGACACCTTGTGTGTCCCATAGACACCTTGTGTGTCCCGTAGACACCTTGTGTGTCCCATAGACACCTTGTGTGCCCCATAGACACCTTGTGTGTCCCGTAGACATCTTGTGTGTCCCATAGACACCTTGTGTGTCCCATAGACACCTTGTGTGTCCCGTAGACACCTTGCGTGTCCCAAAGACACCTTGTGTGTCCCATAGACACCTTGTGTGCCCCATAGACACCTTGTGTGTCCCTTAGACACCTTGTGTGCCCCATAGACACCTTGTGTGTCCCGTAGACACCTTGTGTGTCCCATAGACACCTTGTGTGTCCCATAGACACTTTGTGTGTCCCATAATCACTTTGTGTGTGTCCCGTAGACACCTTGTGTGTCCCGTAGACACCTTGTGTGTCCCGTAGACACCTTGTGTGTCCCATAGACACCTTGTGTGTCTCATAGTCACCTTGTGTGTGTCCCGTAGACACCTTGTGTGTCCCGTAGACACCTTGTGTGTCCCATAGACACCTTGTGTGTCTCATAGACACCTTGTGTGTCCCATAGTCACCTTGTGTGTGTCCCGTAGACACCTTGTGTGTCCCGTAGACACCTTGTGTGTCCCGTAGACACCTTGTGTGTCCCATAGACACCTTGTGTGTCCCATAGACACCTTGTGTGTCCCATAGCCACCTTGTGTGTGTCCCGTAGACTCCTTGTGTGTCCCGTAGACGCCTTGTGTGTCCCGTAGACACCTTGTGTGTCCCGTAGACACCTTGTGTGTCCCGTAGACACCTTGTGTGTCCCATAGACACCTTGTGTGTCCCATAGACACCTTGTGTGTCCCGTACACACCTTATGTGTCCCGTAGACACCTTGTGTGTCCCGTACACACCTTGTGTGTCCCGTAGACACCTTGTGTGTCCCGTAGACACCTTGTGTGTCCCGTACACACCTTGTGTGTCCCGTACACACCTTGTGTGTCCCGTAGACGCCTTGTGAGTCCCGTAGACACCTTGTGAGTCCCGTAGACACCTTGTGTGTCCCGTATGTCCCGTAGACGCCTTGGGTGTCCCGTAGACACCTTGTGTGTCGCGAAGACACCTTGTGTGTCTCGTACACACCTTGTGTGTCCCGTACACACCATGTGTGTCCCGTAGACACCTTGTGTGCCCCATAGACACCTTGTGTGTCCCGTAGACACCTTGTGTGTCCCGTACACACCTTGTGTGTCCCGTAGACACCTTGTGTGTCCCGTAGACACCTTGTGCGTCCCGTAGACACCTTGTGTGTCCCGTACACACCTTGTGTGTCCCGTACACACCTTGTGTCCCGTAGACACCTTGTGTGTCCCGTACACACCTTGTGTGTCCCGTACACACCTTGTGTGTCCCGCACACACCTTGTGTGTCCAGTACACACCTTGTGTGTCCCGTACACACCTTGTGTGTCCCGTAGACACCTTGTGTGTCCCATAGACACCTTGTGTGTCCCGTAGACACCTTGTGTGTCCCGTACACACCTTGTGCGTCCCGTAGACACATTGTGTGTCCCGTAGACACCTTGTGTGTCCCGTAGACACCTTGTGTGTCCCGTACACACCTTGTGTGTCCCGTACACACCTTGTGTGTCCCGTACACACTTTGTGTGTACCGTACACACCTTGTGTGTCCCGTAGACACCTTGTGTGTCCCATAGACACCTTGTGTGTCCCATAGACACCTTGTGTGTCCCGTAGACACTGTGTGTCCCGTAGACACCTTGCGTGTCCCAAAGACACCTTGTGTGTCCCATAGACACCTTGTGTGCCCCATAGACACCTTGTGTGTCCCTTAGACACCTTGTGTGCCCCATAGACACCTTGTGTGTCCCGTAGACACCTTGTGTGTCCCATAGACACCTTGTGTGTCCCATAGACACCTTGTGTGTCCCATAGTCACTTTGTGTGTGTCCCGTAGACACCTTGTGTGTCCCGTAGACACCTTGTGTGTCCCGTAGACACCTTGTGTGTCCCATAGACACCTTGTGTGTCCCATAGTCACCTTGTGTGTGTCCCGTAGACACCTTGTGTGTCCCGTAGACACCTTGTGTGTCCCATAGACACCTTGTGTGTCTCATAGACACCTTGTGTGTCCCATAGTCACCTTGTGTGTGTCCCGTAGACACCTTGTGTGTCCCGTAGACACCTTGTGTGTCCCGTAGACACCTTGTGTGTCCCATAGACACCTTATGTGTCCCATAGACACCTTGTGTGTCCCATAGCCACCTTGTGTGTGTCCCGTAGACTCCTTGTGTGTCCCGTAGACGCCTTGTGTGTCCCGTAGACACCTTGCGTGTCCCGTAGACACCTTGTGTGTCCCGTAGACACCTTGTGTGTCCCATAGACACCTTGTGTGTCCCATAGACACCTTGTGTGTCCCGTACACACCTTGTGTGTCCCGTACACACCTTGTGTGTCCCGTAGACACCTTGTGTGTCCCGTAGGCACCTTGTGTGTCCCGTAGACACCTTGTGTGTCCCGTACACACCTTGTGTGTCCAGTACACACCTTGTGTGTCCCGTACACACCTTGTGTGTCCAGTACACACCTTGTGTGTCCCGTAGTGTATATACCTGGACAATATTTCTTGTAAATTTAAGATACAGTAGACACGGAAATTATATCCAATCGTCTTTCTAGATTCACATTTACTGTATAAAGTTAAAATAATATTCCTTTACCAAAACCATTACTACACAAGGATGAATAATTTTGTTTTATTTATGGCTATTTTTTTACCCGGAAAACTTGATATATCTCTCAATAAGACAAACATATGTAAGCGATGGAAGTGGCCAATTCTATGCAAAACTATTAAAGCTGTTCAAATTATATACGATGAAATCCTTCAATTGATGTTTTTAATACCAAACGGGTCAAATGCTGCTCAGCTGTAGTATGTGTTAATAATTATTAATTATTATTAATTAATAAGTAATAATTATTATTAATGATTACACACTTAATATGGGTGGAAAATGAGCTCTCTGAAATCAACTATAACGTTTAGTGCTACAGGTTTCGATCTTAGGGTCAGGTTTGTTCTCGCTTGACTCAAATGAATAGAGAAAATGAGCTATTCAGCGACGTACTAACATTTACCTGTGTCACTGTTATAGGGATCAACGTTGCTACACAACAGGAATATCAGAGATTGCCTTCAGTGATGTTCACGATATCTGAGACGAGAGATGTTTGGATAGACTTTGAGAGCTGAGAGCTGTGATGAGAGCTGTGATGAGAGCTGTGCTGAGAGCTGTTCTTAGAGCTGTGTTGAGAGCTGTTCTGAGAGCTGTTCTGAGAGCTGGTCTGAGAGCTGTTCTGAGAGCTGTTCTGAGAGCTGTTCTGAGAGCTGGTCTGAGAGCTGTTCTGAGAGCTGTGTTGAGAGCTGTGATGAGAGCTGTAATGAGAGCTGTGCTGAGAGCTGTTCTTAGAGCTGTGTTGAGAGCTGTTCTGAGAGCTGTTCTGAGAGCTGTTCTGAGAGCTGTTCTGAGAGCTGTTCTGAGAGCTGTTCTGAGAGCTGTGCTGAGAGCTGTTCTGCGAGCTGTGCTGAGAGCTGTGCTGAGAGCTGTTCTGAGAGCTGTGCTGAGAGCTGGTCTGAGAGCTGTTCTGAGAGCTGTGCTGAGAGCTGTTCTGAGAGCTGTGCTGAGAGCTGTTCTGAGAGCTGTGCTGAGAGCTGTGCTGAGAGCTGTGTTGAGAGCTGTTCTGAGAGCTGTTCTGAGAGCTGTGCTGAGAGCTGTGTTGAGAGCTGTTCTGAGAGCTGTTCTGAGAGCTGTGCTGAGAGCTGTGCTGAGAGCTGTGCTGAGAGCTGTTCTGAGAGCTGTTCTGAGAGCTGTTCTGAGAGCTGTGCTGAGAGCTGTTCTGAGAGCTGTGCTGAGAGCTGTGCTGAGAGCTGTGCTGAGAGCTGTGCTGAGAGCTGTTCTGAGAGCTGTGCTGAGAGCTGTGCTGAGAGCTGTGCTGAGAGCTGTTCTGAGAGCTGTGTTGAGAGCTGTGCTGAGAGCTGTGCTGAGAGCTGTTCTGAGAGCTGTTCTGAGAGCTGTGCTGAGAGCTGTTCTGAGAGCTGTGCTGAGAGCTGGTCTGAGAGCTGTTCTGAGAGCTGTGCTGAGAGCTGTTCTGAGAGCTGTGCTGAGAGCTGTTCTGAGAGCTGTGCTGAGAGCTGTGTTGAGAGCTGTGCTGAGAGCTGTTCTGAGAGCTGTTCTGAGAGCTGTTCTGAGAGCTGTTCTGAGAGCTGTGCTGAGAGCTGTTCTGAGAGCTGTTCTGAGAGCTGTTCTGAGAGCTGTGCTGAGAGCTGTTCTGAGAGCTGTGCTGAGAGCTGTGCTGAGAGCTGTGCTGAGAGCTGTGTTGAGAGCTGTGCTGAGAGCTGTGTTGAGAGCTGTGTTGAGAGCTGTGTTGAGAGCTGTGCTGAGAGCTGTGTTGAGAGCTGTGTTGAGAGCTGTGCTGAGAGCTGTGTTGAGAGCTGTGTTGAGAGCTGTGCTGAGAGCTGTGTTGAGAGCTGTGTTGAGAGCTGTGTTGAGAGCTGTGTTGAGAGCTGTGCTGAGAGCTGTGTTGAGAGCTGTGTTGAGAGCTGTGCTGAGAGCTGTGTTGAGAGCTGTGTTGAGAGCTGTGCTGAGAGCTGTGTTGAGAGCTGTGCTCAGAGCTGTGCTGAGAGCTGTGCTGAGAGCTGTGTTGAGAGCTGTGCTGAGAGCTGTGCTCAGAGCTGTGCTCAGAGCTGTGTTGAGAGCTGTGCTCAGAGCTGTGTTGAGAGCTGTGCTCAGAGCTGTGTTGAGAGCTGTGCTCAGAGCTGTGCTCAGAGCTGTGCTGAGAGCTGTGTTGAGAGCTGTGCTGAGAGCTGTGCTCAGAGCTTCGTGTATGTACACTGAGAGTTAACTTTAGTCCTGGGAGCCAAAACAACATACCATCACTGAAGAACTTGAAAACAAATAACACGAAAAATCCTCAATAACAGCTTAATTATTTTATAACATTTTACAAACCAATTATTGTATTATTGTCAAAATTAACTTTACACTATGCAATAAGTAAAGTACTATGCATAGTACTCTCTGCAGTAATTATTGTAAAAATATTTCATTTCATCGGAGCAAAATGCTCTTTCTTTACCAGCACAGAGGAAGATATATGAAGACTAGAAGCTGGGATACGAAGCAAGAGAGAAAGATAACTGTGCTCATCCACTAAGACCATCGGGAATCGAACACAGACCCAGTAAAAATCGAATCGCCTCGCTCTACCGACCAGTCCTATATGGAAGAAAAGCTATCCAGAAGTAGAAATTTTGAGTAATTACGTTTATATCTTCCAAAAAATTGACTAGATAACTATTTCACTTCAAATCCTGTCCATTCCTAATTTTGTACTGCAACAGACCTGCTTCCATTAACTAAACAGCCTTGTTTGGTGGGATGGTTCATGGTTATCTTGAGGTTATCTTGAGATGATTTCGGGGCTTTAGTGTCCCCGCGGCCCGGTCCTCGACCAGGCCTCCACCCCCAGGAAGCAGCCCGTGACAGCTGACTAACTCCCAGGAACCTATTTACTGCTAGGTAATAGGGACATTCAGGGTGAAAGAAACTTTTGCCCATTTGTTTCTGCCTCGTGGGGGAATCGAACCCGCGCCACAGAATTACGAGTCCTGCGCTCTATCCACCAGGCTACGAGGCTGCTTGACTGCCACCCAATTTGTAGTTTATTTCATACACTTGCTGATGTTGTATCAGAGCTGGTATGTATTACTAAAAATGCCCTTTTAATGTACTAAAATAACTAGTATGTATTGCCCCCAACTCCACTCTATTGCCCACAACTGCCTCGAATTTCCATCAGCTGCTTCATGTTGCCCACATTTAGATCCCATTACCCACAGCTGCGTCTTAATGGTTGCCCACAGCTGCTTCAAATTACCCGCATCTGCATCTTATTGGCCACAGCTACAGTGTATTGGCGAAAGCAGTTCCTTATAATCCCTTTTTTGTTTACAGTCCAGTATTCGTGCTCTTGATCTCAGGACAAATAAACTGAGCTCGAACATTACTGACAAAAAATGAAAAAAAATCAACGGAAAATCCCTCTCTTTTTTTTTAGAAAGGTAGAAAATTATGTCTACTTATGATTAAACCTTAGAACAGTCTGAAGGATCTAGCATGATCTTTCTTCCACGCCAGATCCTGCATATTGATCAAAGGTTTAATTTTCGGTTGACATCATTAATTATTGCTTCTGGAATATTTAATGATTTTCAGTTTTTTATTTATTGTCTGTAATGTTTGACACCTCAGTTGTCTTCTGTTCTTGAGCCAGGGTCTTGGTGGCCCGGGCTCAGGGTAGAGACTCTAGCAGAGAGCAGGAGCACTCGGCCTCCTGGTGCCAGGGTCTTGGTGGCCCAGGCTCAGGGTAGAGGCTCTAGCAGAGAGCAGGAGCACTCGGCCTCCTGGTGCCAGGGTCTTGGTGGCCCGGGCTCAGTGTAGAGACGCTAGCAGAGAGCAGGAGCACTCGGCCTCCTGGTGCCAGGGTCTTGGTGGCCCGGGCTCAGTGTGGAGACTCTAGCAGAGAGCTGGAGCACTCGGCCTCCTGGTGCCAGGGTCTTGGTGGCCCGGGCTCAGTGTGGAGACTCTAGCAGAGAGCAGGAGCACTCGGCCTCCTGGTGCCAGGGTCTTGGTGGCCCGGGCTCAGTGTAGAGACGCTAGCAGAGAGCAGGAGCACTCGGCCTCCTGGTGCCAGGGTCTTGGTGGCCCGGGCTCAGTGTGGAGACTCTAGCAGAGAGCTGGAGCACTCGGCCTCCTGGTGCCAGGGTCTTGGTGGCCCGGGCTCAGTGTGGAGACTCTAGCAGAGAGCAGGAGCACTCGGCCTCCTGGTGCCAGGGTCTTGGTGGCCCGGGCTCAGTGTAGAGACGCTAGCAGAGAGCAGGAGCACTCGGCCTCCTGGTGCCAGGGTCTTGGTGGCCCGGGCTCAGTGTGGAGTCTCTAGCAGAGAGCTGGAGCACTCGGCCTCCTGGTGCCAGGGTCTTGGTGGCCCGGGCTCAGTGTGGAGACTCTAGCAGAGAGCTGGAGCACTCGGCCTCCTGGTGCCAGGGTCTTGGTGGCCCGGGCTCAGTGTGGAGACTCTGGCAGAGAGCTGGAGCACTCGGCCTCCTGGTGCCAGGGTCTTGGTGGCCCGGGCTCAGTGTGGAGACTCTAGCAGAGAGCTGGAGCACTCGGCCTCCTGGTGCCAGGGTCTTGGTGGCCCGGGCTCAGTGTGGAGACTCTGGCAGAGAGCTGGAGCACTCGGCCTCCTGGTGCCAGGGTCTTGGTGGCCCAGGCTCAGGGTAGAGACTCTAGCAGAGAGCAGGAGCACTCGGCCTCCTGGTGCCAGGGACGTCAGGTGGTGGAAGGTGCTGGCGATCGCCATATTTAATCAAACTCTTATGCTTTTAAAACTGATATCGTTATAAGCCAGCGTACAGACGACGTCGTCTGCAATAGTTCGTTTGACCTAACCTAACAGGCTGACACGCGCACCCACACACACACACACACACACACACACTCACACACACACACACACACACACACACACACACACACACACACACACACACACACACACACACACACACACACACACACACACACACACACACACACACACACACACACACACACACACACACACACACACACACACACACACACACACACACACTCACACACACACACACACACACACACACACACACACACACACACACACACACACACACACACACACACACACACACACACACACACACACACACACACACACACACACACACAGGTATGAGCTACGAGGAGTGACAACGGGAATTAAACCTCACGTCGTTGGAAGACAGAAGAGTTAGGGGGGGGGGACATGATCACCACTTTCAAGATCCCCAAGGGAATCGACAGGGTTGATAAAGACAGGCTATTTAACACATGGGGCACACGCAGTAGGGGACACAGGTGGAAACTGAGTGCCCAAATGAGCCACAGAGATATTAGAAAGAACTTTTTTAGTGTCAGAGTGGTTGAGAAATGGAATGCATTAGGAAGTGATGTGGTGGAGGCTGACTCCATACACAGTTTCAAGTGTAGATATGATAGAGCCTAATAGGCCCAAGAATACCTGTTGATTGACTGTTGAGAGGCGAGACCAAAGAGCCAGAGTTCAACCCCCGCAAACACAACTAGGTGAGTACACACACACACAAACTCCAGTGGAATCAACAGACACTGCAGATGGACCGAAAAGAGTCAGCTTCAAGGTGAAGTACTCGAACCTAGATGAGATTACATACAAGGCAAGTGAACTTAGAGAAAGAGCACAAGATGTAAACCCAGATATAATTTGAGTAACGGAAACAAAACTCTCAGGAATCATCACGAATGCAGTCTTTCCACAGGACTACACTGTAATAAGGAAAGAAAGGTCGGGTGGAAGAGGAGGTGGAGTGGCCCAACTCATGAGAAAGGAATGGAGTATCAAGGAGATGGTTATCCCAGGCTGTGAGGGGGCTTAGAGACTACATAACAGGCACCATGGCGATGGGAGGACCAAGAGTATTAGAAGCAGTGATATATATCCCTCGACCAAACGACAGAAAACCAGGCAAGAGTATGACAGAAACTACATGGGATTTAACAATATAATTAAGAGTGTAGCCTCTGCTGGCTGTGGAATTCGATCCCATCTGCTCATCATGGAGGACTTCAATCACGGAAGGATAAACTGAGAGAACAAGGAACACCATGGAGGTGAGGAAACATGGAGAGCTAAACTACTGGAGGTGGCAACAAAAAACGTTTTAAGCCTGCATGTCAGGGAACCCACAAGAATGAGAGGAAACGATGAACCAGCGAGACTCGACCTAGTCCTCACTCTGAACGACTCCGACATAAGGGAAATCAACTTCGAGGCCCCAGTAGGAATGAGCGATCACAGTGTACTGACCTTTGAGTATCTGGTCGAAGAAGCATTAAATTACTCGAGGAAGAGAACTGAAAACAAATGGCTGGCATTCCATAATGGAAACTAAGAGGAGATAAGAAAAACACAACATGGGGAAACAGAACTTAGGGGAAAGACGGCCCAAGACATGATAGAATACGTCACGAAGAAGTGTATGGAGGCAGCAGACAAGTTTATCCTGGTCTAAAAGGTAATAAAGAAAATGAAAATGAGAAACCCATGGGTTAATCAGAGATGTAAGCTATCGAAGCACTAAGTAAAAGGGCATAGAAAACTATAGAAATAACAGGACATTTGAGAGTAGGAGTGATACCAGAGTGCCAGGAATGAAAACGTCGGGGTGAGAAGAGAGGCAGAAGAGCAATATGAATACGGCATAGCAAGCATGGCAAAAACTCAACCTAAATTGCTGCAGAGCCACATCAGGTGAAAAACAACAGTGCAGGAACAGGTAATGAAACTGAGGATAGGGGCAGACAGATTCAGTACAAGCGACAAGAAAGTATGCGTGTGAACTTAATGAGAAATTCCAGGAGGTCTTCACATTGGAGCAAGGAGAAGTTCCAGAAATAAGAGAAGGAATTGTTAGCTAGGCATTATTAGAGGAGTTTGGGATTGCCAGTGGGGATGTAAGCAAGCTTTTGCTAGAGTTTGATGTGACAAAGGATATAGGCCCAGGTGGAACATCGCAATGGATACTAAAGGAAGGAGCAGAACCACTGTGCCTGCCACTCTCCATGGTGTTTAACAAATAACTGGTAACAGATAAACTGTCAAAAAATTGGAAGACGGCAAACGTAGTCCCAATATGCAAGAAGGGGGATAGACAGGAGGCACTGAACTACAGGCTAGTGTCCCAAGCATGCATACCATGCAAGTTGATGGAGAAGATTGCGCGAAAAATGCAAGTGGAACATCTGGAGCAAAGTCATTTTGAGACACAACATCAACATGGGTTCAGGGATGGCAAGTAATGCCTCACAGGATTAATTGAATTCTACGAACAGGCAAGAAAGAGAGAGGGTGGGCAGACTGCATGTTTTTGGACTGCCAGAAAGCCTTTGACACAGTACCACACCAGAGACTAGTGCCAAAGCTGAAGATGTTCGCAGGAATGAAAGGGAAGGTACTCCATTGGATCAAAGTAGTACCTAAGTAACAAAAGACAACGAGTCATTATGAGGGGTGAGGTCTCAGATTGGCGAGACGTCACCAATGGAGTCCCGCAGGGTTCAGTCTTTAGACCTATACTGTTTCTGATATATGTAAATGATCTCCCAGAGGGTATAGAATCGTTTCTCTCATTGTTTGCTGATGATGCAAAAATTATGGGGAGGATTAAGATGAAAGAAGATAGTATGAAGCTATAAGATGACCTAGACAAACTGAATGAATGGTCCAACAAATGGCTACTAAAGTTCAACCCGAGTAAATGTAAGGTAATGAAACTAGGTAGTTGAAACAGAAGGCTAAACACAAGATACCGAATGGGGGATGAAGTCCTTCATGAAACGGACAGAGAGAAAGATCTGGGAGGCTGTTACGGCTGCATCTTGGAGGTGTGTGTGTGTGAAACAAAAAAAATTTAGTTAGTAGTTAGTAACAGTTGATTGATTGATATGTGAGAGGCGGGCCGAAAGAGCAGATCTCAACCCCAGCAAGCACAACTAGGTGAATACACATCTCCACACCTTGGGACCTCGCGGCTTAAAAGACAGCGCTCTGGGGTCGTAGTCCGTAGTCCCGGGTTCAGTCTCAGGCAGAACCAGAAACAAATGGACAGAGTTTCTTTCACCCAGATGCACCTGTTCACCTAGGAGTAAATAAGTACCTGGGAGTTAGACAGTTGCTAAGGACTACTTCATGGGGATGAGTGTGTGTGCGTATTTTAGAGAGAAATATATGTAGTAGACATAATAGAGGTAAAATAACATTGGTTAGACAGGTGGGGTCCAAGAGCTCATAGCTCGAATCTGCAGATTCAAACAGTAAATACAAATTGTGAACACACAACTACACACACAGACACACACACAATTAATAAATGGAATGCAATAGGCAGTGATGTAGTGGAGGCTGACTCCATACACAGTTTCAAATATAGATATGATAGAACCCAGTAGGCTCAGGAATCTGTACACCAGTTGATTGACGGTTGAGAGGCGGGACCAAAGAGCAAAAGCTCAACCCCCGCAAGCACAATTAGGTGAGTACACACAGACACATTTACACACAAAGACACATCCACAAATTTATTATGCAAAAGGTCCTCTGCAGGTGAGAGAACATTACAAACAACGTAACTCTCATCTGGCGAGCAAGTCGCTTGTGCTCGTGGACAAATTACTGCCTGGAGGGTGGCCGTCGGGTGATCCCCCTTGTAAATCCCTTGTAAATCCCTTGTAAATCCCTTGTAAATCCCTTGTAAATCCCTTGTAGATCCATAAAGCCAGCACGAGAACACCGCGAAGAGAAAACGAAGGTAGAGAAATGAACAAGCTAATAAAATAAATTGTAAATAGAAAAACAGGAAAAAAATATAATTGAACGGATTTAATCACTGATAATATTTAAGAAGAATAATATTATTAATTACAAAATTGACAAAATTATTGTTGCTAATGATCTTAGTACACTAATACCATCCCACAAACATCCCAGGAGCACAAGGAGCACATTCACAGGCAGGTGAATCTCAGTTAAAAGTGGAAAATTCCAGTTTGGCAGCAAGATACTGCTTCTGAAGACTTTCCTTTCAAGGACTGCTCATCTTTCAGTCGATAGAGCGTCGGCGTCACACGCGTGGGGTCCAGGGTTCGAGACCCAGACAGCCCAGTTGAATGGAGTGTATCCCACTTATCAGAGGTATATACACTCAAATTTAGATGAAAATAAGGCGTTTGCTTATATTTCTACTACTTCTATTCAAGAAGACTTGAAGCGAAATCGGTAATATATATATGAACGAGTCATTCAAGAAAAATAAAAAAAATGGTCTAGGTTAATATATCTGATCATTATTTTAGGCTCCTAGTGTGCGACATACTCCAAAACCCTTCTAATTGCATATTCTTGGTTGTGCAATAGCAGGATTTTATAGGTTGACCAGACCACACACCAGAAAGTGAAGGGACGACGACATTTCGGTCCGTCCTGGACCATTCTCAAGTCGATTGTGACAAGGATTTTATAATTTTATTAGGTAATAATTACCAGAAAAATATAGACTTTTAGTAATTATAGGAATTTTTAAAAGAAGTCAAACTCGCATACATTTTTTGTAGGGAAACGTCACTTGACGTCAGCTGGAGTGTAGCTGCAAGTTGACTCTCATTTAGTAAACTTTAATTGTTATGGTATTTTTCCACTACTTTGTATTGAAGCAAAACTCATTAAATATATATATTTTAAATAATTGAATTGCTCTCTCATTATTTTCTTAATTCGTTTTCCTGCTACTATAATTATATTATATTGTGTGTATAGTATTACGCTATTTATTAAATTTTTAAACTTTTATCTGCTCGTGATATATTCATGAGTCAAACACATACACAAACTCTCCGCGTACTAGTGGCTTTATGCATTGTCCTTATCTTACCTATGCATCCTACACTGTTCATGTATAATATGTATGTAAACTTATACATATATAAAGTATTATTATTACAAAATTATGCTAATGAGGAAGATCAACCCAAAGCAATACACAATGCACACAAAAGAACTTAATCCTAGAGGATTTGGCCATAAACTATTTTTACAATTTATATTTATAGTTTATATTCAGTTATCATAGCTGTTCGTGGCACTAGAACACTCGCTGCTTTCTAACTGCTATGTAGGTATTACAAAACATCAAGTTACGGGCTCACCATAGCCCGTGCTACTTGGAACTTTGTTCCAGGTAGCGAATCTTTAATAACTGCTATGTAGGTATTACAAATTGTGGTAAGTCATCTATATAAAATGTAACATAATTTTCAGTATTTGAATATTTAATGGTAATATGTGTGTGGGTGTTTATGATTTCAGCGCTCACAACTTTTTCTTTCATGGCGTGTGTTTTTTTTCTTTAGCTTCACAGCTCATATTTTTATATTATTTATTAGAATTGATCTATTAGAAAGGTTTTCTGAAAAATATGACGAGATTTCAGAGATTTCATAATTAACAACAACGTGATTTACTATTTCATGCGACGTAAATTTAGATGTTTCCTTAAATGGTTTAGTTTTCAAACAGTGGATGTCGTAATGATAGGGGGCCTCGTAGCCTGGTGGATAGCTCGCAGGGTTCGTAATTCTGTGGCGGGGGTTCGATTCCCGCACGAGGCAGAAACAAATGGGCAAAGTTTCTTTCACCCTGAATGCCCCTGTTACCTAGGAGTAAATAGGTACCTGGGAGTTAGTCAGCTGTCACGGGCTGCTTCCTGGGGGTGGAGGCCTGGTCTAGGACCGGGCCGCGGGGACACTAAAGCCCCGAAATCATCTCAAGATAACCTCAAGAAGATGATCTAGTGTGAGCCCTTGTCTGTGTCTACACAATGTACATATCACTGAGATCCCCATACAAGCTGACCTGCCAGAGTTGCGTGAATCCAAGCAGTATTCGTGATAATAACTCATATAAGTTTATGTGTTAATATCACGAATTTCAACTAGCTTTTGTTACCAGCTTCTGACAGAGGGGTTTTGTTTAACACAATTCTGTGTGATAAATAATGTATCGGAAAATTCCCGTTTGCTATTTTCTGCTTTCTACAAAATTGCCAGAAAGTTTTCATTATTAGCACTTTTATGCTTCTATTTCATAACCAAAGTTAATTTTCATAATTTGCTATATTCCCTGCAAGCTTAGCAAGAGAGTCACCTTTATTATCATGTTCTCGTTTTCCAATGAGTGAGAACATGTCAGTGAAAGAAGTCGCAGATGGCTTCTTATTTATTTTGACGAGGCTACTTTTATACCCAATCACACACAATAATATGTGCATCTAACCTACTCTTGTAACAATCACACACATTAATATGTGTATCTAACCTACTCTTGGAACAATCACACGCATTTATATGTGTATTTAACTTACCCTTGGGACAATCCAAGGATTCCAAATTTGACTGCGTTATTAGGTAATTTGTCCCATAATTCAGCTACCCTATTTCAACATTGGTATAATATACCCAAGTCTATCCAGAATCTAGATTTGTCGAATCTATTTCCATTGTTTAAAGTTCTATTTTGGTATGGATATATTTAGGACCTGATGTATATCCCCGATGTTATACCCCTTCATCCCTTGATATACTCCAATCATGTAACTATTTCATCTTCGTCTTTCTTGAGACTGTAAATCAAGCTTATTTAATTTATCTTCACGATGTAGGTCTCTATTTTCCTGGATTAACTCTGTGATTCTTCTCTCTATGCGTTCACGTGAATTTATGTCCATTTTATAGTGCAGCGACCAAAACTGAACTGCATATATATATATACGTATATATATATATATATATATATATATATATATATATATATATATATATATATATATGCATATATATGCATATATATGCATATATATATATATATATATATATATATATATATATATATATATATATATATATATATATATATATATATGTGATATATGTGTGTGTGTGTGTGTGTGTGTGTGTGTGTGTGTGTGTGTGTGTGTGTGTGTGTGTGTGTGTGTGTGTGTGTGTGTGTGTGTGTGTGTGTGTGTGTGTGTGTGTGTGTATTCACCTAGTTGTACTCACCTAGTTGCGCTTGCGGAGGTTGAGCTCTGGCTCTTTGGTCCCGTCTCTCAACCGTCATTCAACAGGTGTACAGGTTCCTGAGCCTATTGGGCTCTATCATATCTACACTTGAAACTGTGTATTGAGTCAGCCTCCACCACATCACTTCCTAATGCATTCCGTTTGTCAACCACTCTGACACTAAAAAACTTCTTTCTAATATCTCTGTGGCTCATTTGGGCACTCAGTTTCCACCCGAGTCCCCTAGTGCTTGTGCCCCTTGTGTAAATAGCCTGTCTTTATCTACCCTGTCGATTCCCTTGAGAATCTTGAATGTTGAGATCATGTCCCCCTAACTCTTCTGTCTTCCAACGAAATGAGGTTTAATTCCCGTAGTTTCTCCTCGTAGCTCATTCCTGTCATCTCGGGTACTAGTCTGGTGGCAAACCTTTGAACCTTTTCCAGTTTAGTCTTATGCTTGACTAGATATGGACTCCATGCTGGAGCCGCATACTCCACGATTGGTCTGACATATGTGGTATATAATGTTCTGAAAGATTCATTACACAAGTTTCTAAAGGCCGTTCTTATGTTAGCCAACCTGGCATATGCTGCTGGTGTTATCCTCTTGATATGAGCTTCAGAGGACAGGTCTGGCGTGATATCAACCCCCAAGTCTTTCCCTCTCTCTGACTCTTGTGTGTGTGTGTGTGTGTGTGTGTGTGTGTGTGTGTGTGTGTGTGTGTGTGTGTGTGTGTGTGTGTGTGTGTGTGTGTGTGTGTGTGTGTGTGTGTGTGTGTGTGTGTGTGTGTGTGTGTGTGTGTGTGTGTGTGTGTGTGAGTGTGTATGTGTGTGTGTGTGTGTGTGTGTGTGTGTGTGTGTGTGTGTGTGTGTGTGTGTGTGTGTGTGTGTGTGTGTGTGTGTGTGTGTGTGTGTGTGTGTGTGTGTGTGTGTGTGTACTCACCTAATTGTACTCACCTAATTGTGCTTGCGGGGGTTGAGCTCTGGCTCTTTGGTCCCGCCTCTCAACCGTCAATCAACTGGTGTACAGATTCCTGAGCCTATTGGGCTCTATCATATCTACATTTGAAACTGTGAATGGAGTCAGCCTCCACCACATCACTTCCTAATGCATTCCATTTGCTAACTACTCTGACACTGAAAAAGTTCTTTCTAACGTCTCTGTGGCTCATTTGGGTACTCAGCTTCCACCTGTGTCCCCTTGTTCGCGTCCCACCAGTGTTGAAAAGTTCATCCTTGTTTACCCGGTCGATTCCCCTGAGGATTTTGTAGGTTGTGATCATGTCCCCCCTTACTCTTCTGTCTTCCAGTGTCGTGAGGTGCATTTCCCGCAGCCTTTCCTCATAACTCATGCCTCTTAGTTCTGGGACTAGTCTAGTAGCATACCTTTGGACTTTTTCCAGCTTCGTCTTGTGCTTGACAAGGTACGGGCTCCATGCTGGGGCCGCATACTCCAGGATTGGTCTTACATATGTGGTGTACAAGATTCTGAATGATTCCTTACACAGGTTCCTGAACGCCGTTCTGATGTTAGCCAGCCTCGCATATGCCGCAGACGTTATTCTCTTTATGTGGGCTTCAGGAGACAGGTTTGGTGTGATATCAACTCCTAGATCTTTCTCTCTGTCTGTTTCATTAAGTACTTCATCTCCTATTCTGTATCCTGTGCCTGGCCTCCTGTTTCCACTGCCTAGTTTCATTACTTTGCATTTACTCGGGTTGAACTTCAACAGCCATTTGTTGGACCATTCACTCAGTCTATCCAGGTCATCTTGTAGCCTCCTACTATCATCCTCTGTTTCAATCCTCCTCATAATTTTTGCATCGTCGGCAAACATTGAGAGGAACGAATCTATACCCTCTGGGAGATCATTTACATATACCAGAAACAGTATAGGTCCAAGGACTGACCCCTGCGGGACTCCACTTGTGACGTCTCGCCAATCTGAGACCTCACCCCTCACACAGACTCGTTGTCTCCTGTTGCTTAGGTATTCCTCTATCCACCGGAGTACCTTCCCTCTCACTCCAGCCTGCATCTCCAACTTTCGCACTAGCCTCTTGTGTGGCACTGTATCAAAGGCTTTCTGACAATCCAAAAATATGCAGTCTGCCCACCCTTCTCTTTCTTGCCTTATTTTTGTTGCCTGGTCGTAGAATTCAAGTAACCCTGTGAGGCAGGACCTGCCATCCCTGAACCCATGTTGATGCTGTGTTACAAAGTTCCTTCGCTCCAGATGCTCCACTAGTTTTTTTCGCACAATCTTCTCCATCAGCTTGCATGGTATGCAGGTTAGGGACACTGGCCTGTAGTTCAGTGCCTCCTGTCTATCCCCTTTCTTGTATATCGGGACTACGTTAGCTGCTTTCCAAGTATCTGGCAGTTCCCCTGTTGCCAGTGATTTGTTATACACTATGGAGAGTGGTAGGCTCAGTTCTCTTGCTCCTTCCTTTAGAACCCAAGGGGAGATTCCATCTGGGCCTATAGCCTTCGTCACGTCCAACTCTAGTAAACACTTCCTTACTTCCCCACTGGTAATCTCAAACTCTTCCAGTGGTTCCTGGTTAGCTATTCCCTCACTTAGCTCTGGAATTTCTCCTTGTTCTAAGGTGAAGACCTCCTGGAATTTCTTATTCAATTCCTCACACACTTCCTTGTCATTTGTAGTGAATCCTTCCGCCCCTATCCTTAATCTCATAACCTGTTCCTTTACTGTTGTTTTTCTCCTAATGTGGCTATGCAACAATTTAGGCTGAGTCTTTGCCTTGCTTGCGATGTCATTTTCGTATTGTCTTTCTGCCTCTCTTCTCATCCTGACATATTCATTCCTGGCATTCTGGTATCTTTCTCTGCTCTCCAGTGTCCTGTTATTCCTATAGTTTCTCCATGCCCTTTTACTTTGCTGCTTAGCTAGCCTACATCTTTGATTAAACCATGGGTTTCTCATCTTCATTTCTCTGTTTTCCTTTTGGACTGGGACAAACTTGTTTGCTGCGTCCTTGCACTTCTGCGTGATGTAATCCATCATATCTTGGGTCGTCTTTCCCCTGAGCTCTGTTTCCCATGCTATATCTGTTAGGAATTTTCTTATCCCCTCATAGTTTCCCTTTCGGTATGCTAACCTTTTGGTTTCGGTATCCCTCCTCGAGTTCAATAACCCTTCTTCAATCAAGTACTCAAACACCAGTACACTGTGGTCGCTCATTCCTACTGGGTCCTCAAAACCGATTTCCCTTATGTCGGAGTCGTTCAGAGTGAAGACTAGGTCGAGTCTCGCTGGTTCGCCATTGCCTCTCATCCTTGTGGGTTCTCCGACATGCTGCGTTAAAAAGTTGCTTGTCACCACCTCCAATAGTTTGGCTCTCCACGTATCCTCGCCTCCATGCGGTTCCTTGTTCTCCCAGTCAATCTTTCCGTGATTGAAGTCGCCCATGATGAGCAGGTGGGATCTATTTCTACAGGCAGCAGAGGCTGCCCTCTCAATTATAGTGTTAACTGCCTTGTTGTTGTTTTCATACTCTTGACTGGGTCTCCTGTCATTTGGTGGAGGGTTGTATATTACTGCTACTACTATTCTTGGTCCTCCCATTGTTATGGTGCCTGCTATGTAGTCTCTGAACTCCTCACAGCCCGGGATGGCCATCTCCTTAAAACTCCATTCCCTTCTCATGAGTAGGGCCACTCCGCCTCCTCCTCTACCTTCCCTCTCTTTCCTTATTACTGTATACTCCTGGGGAAACACGGCATTCGTTATGATTCCAGAGAGTTTTGTTTCAGTGAGTCCGATCACATCTGGGTTAACTTCTTGTGCTCTTTCCCTTAGTTCACTTGTCTTGCTTGTGATCCCATCTATGTTCGAGTACATCACCCTGAAACTGACTCTCTTCTGCTTCTTTTCTGGGGGGGACCTTTGGGATCTGGGGTGATTGGGAGCTGGGGGGATCTGGCACGGGGGGATTGGTGGAGGAGGGAGGGCTTGGGGTGGTGGGGGAGAGGGGGAGGGTACAGGGGGTGGATAAGAGGGGGAGGGTACAGGGGGTGGATAAGAGGGGGGGTACAGGGGGTGGATAAGAGGGGGAGGGTACAGGGGGTGGGTAAGAGAGGGAGGGTTGGGGAAGCATGGGGGGAGGAGAGGCTGTGGGGGATAGGGGAGATGGGGGGGCTTGGGGGGAGAGAAAAGGGTGGAGGGCTTGGGGGGCGTGGGGGAAAGGGAGGGCTGAGGTGGGTGAGGAAGAGGGGAGGGTTTAGGGGAGTGGGGGAGAGGGGAAGACTTAGGTGGGGTGGGGGAGAGTGGGGGGCTTAGGGGGGAGGGGGAGAAGGGAGGGCATGGGGGTGGGAGAGACGGGAAGGCATGTGGGAGAAGGGAGGGCATGGGGGATGGGGGAGAAGGGAGGTCCTGGGGAGAGGGGTGAGGGGGAGAAGGGGGGTGAGTGGGGGGAGGGGGGTGGGTGGGGGGAGGGTGCCCTAGGTGGGTACTTAGTGGGGGGCTGACAGGGGATGGGGCAGGTTGGGTGTCTGTTGGGTAGAATTTGGGGGTGGTGCCCCAATCCCTGTGGCTGTTGCACTGTTTGAGGAGGGTTCTCCTCAAGTTCTCTGGTTCTCTCTCTGTGTGTGTGTGTGTGTGTGTGTGTGTGTGTGTATAAGAATATGTATTCACCCAGTTGTGTTTGCGGGGGTTTAGTTCTGCTCTTTCAGCCCGCTTCTCAACTGTCAATCAATCAACTGTTTCTAACTACGAACTAACAATTTTTTTCACGCACGCACACACACACACGCACACACACACACACACACACACACACACACACACACACACACACACACACACACACACACACACACACACACACACACACACACACACATACACATACACACACACACACGCAAGCACAATTAGGTGAGTACAATTAGGTGAGTACACACACAGAAGCGAGGTGAGGGGGAACCCACAACCAGCTACCCAGTATCACCAGATTGGAGGACAACCCCGCCACATTCCTCTGCATAGAAAACTCCCCTACCCCAAACCCTTCCTATCCCCACTCAAATGTTCAGCGAAATCTCCCTCTCCCCACACCCAATCCCCACCCTTCTGCCGCTACCCTCCTCCTGCCGAGTCCCCCCTCCCCCCCTTTCCTTCCTGTCCTCTCTCCCCTTTCACCCCATACCCTCCCTGTCCTTCCCCTTGAACTGGATCCCCCGCCCCTCATCCCAGTATCCTCTGAGACCCTGTTATCCACCTCACAGGTCCTCACATTCATGGAACAGCTTCCCCCACCAGCAGAACACTCACCAAGGAGGCGATTTGAGAAGGGACAGAAGAAAGTGAGCCTCAAAGCAATGTACACTAACATAGATGGAATTGCAAATAAAGCAAATGAGCCTAGAGAACGGGTACTAGAGGAAAACCCAGACATAATAGCCCTCACAGAAACAAAGCTAACGAAAACGATAACATATGCAGTGTTCCCACAGGACTATTATGTTATGAGGAAAGAGAGGGAAGGAAGAGGTGGTGGTGGTGTAGCTCTGCTGGTAAGTAAAGGCTGGGATTTTGAGGAGATGGATATTCAGGGCTGTGAAGGTTTCAGTGACTACATAGCAGGTACCATAACAACTAGAGGGAAAAAATTATAGTCGTAATCATATATAATCCACCACCAAATGACAGAAGACCCAGACATGAATATGACAGAAACAACATGGCCACCATTAACATAATAGAAAGAGCAGCTTCTATTGCTAGCAGGAATGGTTCTGAACTACTAATTATGAGAGACTTCAACCATGGGAAGATAGATTGGGAGAACAGAGACCCACATGGAGGACCAGAAACATGGAGAGCTAAGCTGCTGGACGTGGCAACAAGAAACTTTCTAAGCCAGCACATCAAGGAACCAACAAGAATGAGAGGAGAAGATGAACCAGCAATGCTTGATTTGATATTTACCCTAAATGAGTGGGATATAAGGGAAGTTAAGATGGAAGCGCCCTTGGGAATGAGTGACCACAGTGTATTGAACATTGAGTACCTGGTAGAGCTAGGAATTATCTCCCCAAAACAAGAACTAGGAATCAAAAGGCTGGCATACCGAAAGGGGAATTATGAACAGATGAGAAGTTTCCTAAGTTTAATAATACCTTGTTATACCTAAGTATAACCTAAGTATAACTAAGTAATACCTAAGTTTAATACCTTGGAACACAGACCTCAGAGATAAGTCTGTACAACGTATGATGGACTATGTTACCCAAAAGCGTCAGGAGGCAGTAAACAGGTTCATCCCGGCCTAAAAGGAAAAATCCGAGAAGCAACAGAAGAATCCATGGTATAATAGGGCATGTATGGAAGCGAAGAAACTGAACAAAAGGGCGTGGAGGAACTTCCGGAATAACAGAACACCAGAAAGCAGAGAGAGATACCAGAGAACCTGGAATGAGTACGTCAGAGTAGAAAGGAGAAAAACAGAGAAATGTTTTGAAAATGGTATAGCAAACAAAGCCAAGACCGAACCAAAGCAACTCCACAGTCACATCAGAAGGAAAACAACAATGAAAGAACAGGTATTGTAACTTAGAACAGGCGAGGACAGGTATACAGAGAATGACAAAGAGATGTGTTAAGAACTCAACAAGAGGTTCCAAGAGGTCTTCACTATAGAACACGGTGAGGTCTCTGTGCTAGGAGAAAGTGAGGTAAATCAGGTGGCCTTGGAAGAGTTCGAAATTACGAGAGAGGAGGTCAAGAGACACCTGCTGGATCTGGATGTTAGAAAGGCTGTTGGTCCAGATGAAATCTCACCATGGGTACTGAAAGAAGGTGCAGAGGCACTTTGCTTGCCACTCTCCATAGTGTATAGTAAGTCACTGGAGATGGGAGACCTACCAGAAATATGCAAGACGGCAAATGTGGTCCCAATATACAAAAAGGGCGACAGGCAAGAGGCACTGAACTACAGGCCAGTGTCCTTAACTTGTATACCATGCAAGGTGATGAACAAGATCGTGAGATAAACCTGGTAACGCATCTGGAGAGAAGGGACTTCGTGACAAATCGCCAACATGGGTTCAGGGAAGGTAAATCTTGCCTGACAGGCTTAATAGAATTCTACGACCAGGTGACAAAGATTAAGCAAGAAAGAGAGGGCTGGGCGGACTGCATTTTCTTAAATTGTCAGAAAGCCTTTGACACAGTACCGCATAAGAGGCTGGTACATAAGCTAGAGAGACAGGGAGGTGTAGCTGGTAAGGTGCTCCAGTGGATATGGGAGTTCCTAAGCAATAGGAAGCAGAGAGTTACGGTGAGGAGTGAGACCTCCGATTGGCGTGAAGTCACCAGTGGAGTCCCACAGGGCTCTGTACTCGGTCCTATCTTGATTCTGATATATTTAAATGATCTCCCGGAGGATATCGATTCATTTCTCTCAATGTTTGCGGACGATGCCAAAATTATGAGAAGGATTAAGACAGAAGAGGACTGTTTGAGGCTTCAAGAAGACCTAGACAAGCTGAAGGAATGGTCGAACAAATGGTTGTTAGAGTTTAACCCAACCAAATGTAATGTATTGAATATAGGAGTAGGGAGCAGGAGGCCAGATACAAGTTATCATCTGGAAGAGGAAATTCTTAAGAGTCAGAGAAAGAAAAAGACTTGGGGGTTGATATCACACCAGACCTGTCTTATGCAGGACATATCAAGAGGATAACATCAGCGGCATATGCCAGGCTAGCCAACATACGAACGGACTTCTGAAACTTTTGTAAATATTCATTCAGAACTTTGTATACCACATATGTCAGGCCAATACTGGAGTATGCAGCCCCAGCATGGAGTCCATATCTAGTCAGAGATAAGACTAAACGGGAAAAGGTTCAAAGGTTTGCCACCAGACTAGTACCCGAGCTGAGAGGTATGAGCTACGAGGGGAGGCTACGGGAATTAAACCTCACTTCGCTGGAAGTCAGAAGAGTTAGGAGGGACATGATCACCACATTCAAGATTCAGAAGGGAATTGATAGGGTAGATAAAGACAGGCTATTTAACACAAGGGGAACACGCACTAGGGGACACAGGTAAAACTGAGTGCCCAAATGAGCCACAGAGATATTAGAAAGAACTTTTTTAGTGTCAGAGTGGTGGTCAAATGGAATGCATTAGGAAGAGATGTGGTGGAGGCTGACTCCATACACAGTTTCAAGTGTATATATGATAGAGCCCGATAGGCTCAGGAATCTGTACACCTGTTGATTGACGGTTGAGAGGCGGGACCAAAGAGCCAGAGCTCAGCCCCCGCAAACACAACTAGGTGAGTACAACTAGTTGAGTACACACACACACACACACACACACACACACACACACACACACACACACACACACACACACACACACACACACACACACAACGGCATGCCGTTTACGAACGGCATTCAGAAACTTGTGTAAAGAATCATTCAGAACTTTGTATACCACATATGTCAGGCCAATCCTGGAGTATGCAGCCCCAGCATGGAGTCCATATCTAGTCAAGGATAAGACTAAACTGGAAAAGGTTCAAAGGTTTGCCACCAGACTAGTACCCGAGCTGAGAGGTATGAGCTACGAGGAGAGACTACGGGAATTAAACCTCACTTCGCTGGAAGACAGAAGAGTTAGGGGGGACATGATCACCACATTCAAGATTCTGAAGGGGATTGATAGGGTAGATAAAGACAGTCTATTTAACACAAGGGGAACACGCACAAGGGGACACAGGTGGAAACTGAGTGCCCAAATGAGCCACAGAGATATTAGAAAGAACTTTTTTAGTGTCAGAGTGGTTGACAAATGGAATGCATTAGGGGGTGATGTGGTGGAGGCTCACTCCATACACAGTTTCAAGTGTAGATATGACAGAGCCCGATAGGCTCAGGAATCTGTACACCTGTTGATTGACGGTTGAGAGGCGGGACCAAAGAGCCAGAGCTCAACCCCCGCAAACACAACTAGGTGAGTACAACTAGGTGAGTACACACACACACACACACACACACACACACGCGCACACACACATGCGCACACACACACACACACACACACACACACACACACACACACACACACACACACACACACACACACACACACACACACACACACACACACACACACACACATACACACACACACACACGCACACACACACACACACACACACACACACACACACACACATGAGGCGGGACCAAACCCTGCAAACACAAACCGAAACTGTCTCTATTTTCCGCTTGTTACAACTTGTAATAAAGTTGTTACATCTTGGCTTAACGTGTTTATGACGTATTAGAACGTTGTTACAACTTGCTATATTGGTTGTTATAACTGGTTAGGAGGTGTTAAAACTTGTTCGAACGTTGTACCAACGTCGTAGTTTCGGTGTGTGTTTGGCGGGAAAGAGCCAGAGCTCAACCCCCGCAAGCACAATTAGATGAGTACACAGCCAGAGGGTAATGGTAAGGGGCGAGAAGTCGGATTTGCGAACAGTAACAAGTGGAGTACCTCAAGGATCGGTGCTGGGACCAATCCTCTTTCTAATTTACGTAAATGATATGTTTACAGGAGTGGAATCATATATGCCAATGTTTGCGGATGACGCAAAATTAATGAGAAGAGTTGTGACAGACGAGGATTGTAGGATCCTCCAAGAGGACTTAAACAGGTTGCAGAGATGGTCAGGGAAATGGCTAGTGGAGTTTAACACCAGTAAATGTAAAGTTATGGAAATGGGATCAGGTGACAGGAGACCAAAGGGACAGTACACAATGAAGGGGAACAGCATACCTGTAACGATTCGAGAAAGAGACCTGGGAGTGGATGTGACACCTAATCTAACTCCTGACGCACATGTAAGTAGGATAACGACAGCAGCGTACTCTACACTGGCGAAAATTAGAGCTTCATTCAGAAACCTAAATGAGGAGGCTTTTAGGGCGCTTTACACTGCCTACGTGAGACCCGTCTTAGAGTATGCCGCGCCATCATGGAGCCCCCACCTGAAGAAACACATAAAGAAACTGGAGAAGGTTCAGAGGTTTGCGACGAGGCTTGTCCCAGAGTTACGAGGGATGGGATATGAAGAGCGTCTGAAGGAACTGAACCTTACGACACTAGAGAAAAGAAGGGAGAGAGGAGATATGATAGGGACATATAAAATACTCAGGTGAATTGACAAAATGAAATGTTCACACGTAATAATAACAGAACGAGGGGACATGGGTGGAAACTGGAAACTCAGATGAGTCACAGAGATGTTAGGAAGTTTTCTTTTAGCATGAGAGTAGTGGAAAAATGGAATGCACTTGGGGAACAGGTTGTGGAAGCAAATACTATTCATACTTTTAAAACTAGGTATGATAGGGAAATGGAACAGGAGTCATTGCTGTAAACAACCGATAGCTGGAAAGGCGGGATCCAAGAGTCAATGCTCGATCCTGCAAGCACAAATAGGTGAGTACAAATAGGTGAGTACACACATACACACACACAGCGACCACAGTGTATTGGTGTTTGAGTACCTGATTGAAGAAGGGTTATTGAACTCGAGGAGGGATACCGAAACCAAATGGTTAGCATACCGAAAGAGAAACTATGAGGAGATAAGAAAATTCCTAACAAATATAGCATGGGAAACAGAGCTCAGGAAAAGACGGCCTAGATATGATGGACTACATCACGCAAAAGTGCAAAGACACAGCAAACAAGTTTGTCAGAGCCCAAAAGGAAAACAGTGAAATAAAGATGAGAAACCCATGGTTTAATCAGAGATGTAGGCTAGCTAAGCAGCAAAGTAAAAGGGGCATGCAGAAACTATAGGAATAACAGAACACTGGAGAGCAGAGAAAGATACCAGAATGCCAGGAATGAATATGTCAGGATGAGAAGAGAGGCAGAAAGACAATGCGAAAATGACATCGCAAGCAAGGCAAAGACTCAGCCTTGATTGCTGCATAGCCATATCAGGAGAGAAGCAACAGTAAAGGAACAGGTCATGAAACTTAAGGATAGGGGCAGAAGGATTCACTACAAACGACAAGGAAGTGTGTGAGGAACTGAATAAGAAATTCCAAGTGGTCTTCACCTTAGAGCAAGGAGAAATCCCAGAGATAAGAGAGGGAATAGCTAACCAGGAACCACTGGAAGAGTTTGAGATTACCAGCGAGGAAATAAGGAAGTGTTTACTAGAGTTGGATGTGACAAAGGCTATAGGCCCAGATGGAATCTCCCCTTGGATACTAAAGGAAGGAGCAGAAGAACTGTGCCTACCTCTCTCCATAGTGTATAACAAATCTCTGGCAACAGGGGAACTGCCAGAAATTTGGAAAGCAGCAAACGTAGTCCCGATATACAAGAAAGGGGATAGACAGGAGGCACTGAATTACAGGCCAGTGTCCCTAACCTGCATACCATGCAAGATGGAGAAGATTGTGCGAAGAAAGCTAGTGGAGCACCTGGAGCGAAAGAACTTTGTAACACAGCATCAACATGGGTTCAGGGATGGCAGGTCCTGCCTCACAGGGTTACTTGAATTCTACAACCAGGCAACAAAAATAAGGCAAGAAAGAGAAGGGTGGGCAGACTGCATATTTTTGGATTGTCAGAAAGCCTTTGATACACACACACACACACACACACACACACACACACACACACACACACACACACACACACACACACACACACACACACACACACACACACACACACACACACACACACACACACACACACACACACACAGGAAGCGGCCCATAGCAGCTGTCTAACTCTCAGATACCTATTTACTGCTAGGTAGCAGGTGCATCAGAGTTAAGGAACCGCTGCCCATTTGTTTTTCCACCGGCTGCCGGGATCAAACCCTGGTCCCTAGGTCCACGAGCCTAGAGCGCTGTCCACTCAGCCAGTCAGCCAGGTACATATGTGTGACTGTGTACTATATATGTTATTGCCTAACAGTTTGAATGTGCAAACTTTAATATCAGATTCGCTACTTTCTAACACTTAATTGTCTAAATGCAATGCTTCCCGACCCACTCGTTCTTTGCCACACTTGTTACATAGACGTGACCCCAATTATAGTTCTCTTGTATGAGCCTACTTTCTGGCTTCCCTCTAAAAAGATTCTTCCTGCTGCGTCTGTGCCTCTTCTTGTTTGGTCACCTTTACTTAATATTACGCGACCTCAGTACGTGATCGATTGCCTATTTGATTTGAATAGTTAGGCGCTTCAGGTTCGCCCCGTAACGACTTTAAGATCCATCCGCGCCCGACCTCGAGGCAGATTCAATACGCTGCTGCTAATGGGTTTTAAATTGCTTTTTTTCGGACGAGCTTAATTCACTTCAGCTAAATTAAATTTGCCCGTTCGGTTTTCCGGTAATCAGAATTAGTTTGTATTTCGGAGTTTCTAACGTGCAAGGGATTTTAATTCTTGTGTCGTGAGAGAATGAGATAAATTTTCTGGTGTTTTGTGTTCCCTTTAGAGGAAAATATAACACAACAAACATATTTATTTTCATATATAATTAGTTTTTCTGGATCAGATGTAACATATCAACATGTTTGTTTTACCTAATGCCATTTATTGAGCCAAGCATTTATGATTAGCTGTAAAGGTTCTTTCTTTATTGGCAAAATAACAACATTTATAAAACTGTGCATCATAAGAAAAACAAATAATATATTCTGTCTGGACCTTGCACAGTAAGTGATTGAACTCCTTTTGAGATAATCTGGTATACACTCTAGAGAGTGCGTGAACTAGAGAATACTCAAGACCAGGGGCCAGATTCACGAAAGCACTTACGCAAGCACTTACGAACGTGTTCATCTTTCCTCAATCTTTGACGGCTTTAGTTACATTTAATAAACAGTTTACAAGCATGAAAACTTCCCATTCAACTGTTGGTATTGTTATAAACAGCCTCCTGGTGCTTCCGAGCTCATTAACTGTTTAATAATTGGAAACAAAGCCGCCAAAGATTGAGAAAAAATGTACAGGTTCGTAAGTGTTTTCGTGAATCTGGCCCGAGGGGTTCAGAGCCTGGGGTCGATGGATGTTTGCTCCACTCATACATTGTGTTGTCATAGTATCGGTAATACATTTTCCACAAATTAAAGTATATTAGTGGAATGTAAAGCTTCGTGCATGTGCTTAGGTGCGTTTCTCTCGCACGCCCAAGCTGTGTTACAAGTACAAGCAAAGTTGTTCAATGTTGGATGATCATTGCTTTCACCTGATGCAAAAGAGAGTCCGTGACTCGAAGTAGATTAAGAACCACTGCTCTAGACTCGAGTGCATTCTTCAGCAGTGTCTAGAAAGCTTTGTCAAGACGCATCGGGGGGAAACAAACGCCCGGCACCCCTGAATCTCCTGTGGTAATGCTGGAATTGATTCCTCGGTGAGGAAATGAGCCCGGTTCTTGTAAACCTTGTCTCCCCTAGACCCCGACCTTCCAATTGGTTTACAATCCAGTCATAACTATTGCTGGGTTATGTTTGATAGGATTACCACAGAGTCGAGAGTCCTGCTTCCTAAGATGAAGGAATATGCAGCCAAGGGCTGCACAACGGGATTTAGGTAGAGCAATTATCAGCACAAAATTCTAGTCCAGATTTACTATAAAGCATTTGGAAACTATATAGGAACCGTGCTACTTAATATGAAGACGGAATCGTGATAATTAACATTGGGAATCAGACGAGGACACTTCAAGAAACAAGATTGTAGTTCAACCGACCAATCCAAGTGGTCTATCATTACCCAACCAATCTCAGACCTCAACGCTGGGTGGGTGGATTCTATCTCGCTTCCTTCATTGCTTTTCAACACGACTTGACCGATTTGCAGTTGAGACGACCTGCGTTCGAATCCTAGATAATGTGGAATAATTCGAACACCGTTTCTTCCCTCTGTCCTCCTGTGTAAACCCAATTAATTAAATTAATTTATGGTGTAACAAAGTGCACTGCACAAAATAAATGTTTAATTGATTACCAGTTTGTAAACGACATGTCTTTTGTGTAGAAAAAAAACGAGGAATTATAAACGTTTCATAACATTTCTACTAATAGTTTTTTGGCGAGCATGTTGTAACCATGGGGGCATTAGAATGGTTTTGGAAAAGTTGTTTAATGTCAACCAATATTTTTTGACTAGTTGTATATGAAAAGGGCTGCAATTGTTCCAAGTTTCAGTACTGCAGTCTAAAATGAAATGAAGATTTTTTTTTTCATTTCAACGAATATGACACATTTTAAGTGTTTATAAACAACCACACCTTTCAGATATAATCATTCTATGATACTTTTCTGACATATTAGCATATCTGTAGTTTGGGAGCTTCCAAAACATCTTTAGTTTTCCTAATACAAATAGTCAAAGCTCTCCCAAAAAATTATGCAAATATGTCATGTTTATTGCTATTACAAAATCAGTAAATAAACTTAGAGAAACAAAACAACTTCAGATTTTAGAGACATGTACTCTACATATAAGGTGTAAGGTTCATGTAAATTGAATAAAAAATGAAAGAGTTACAAGAATTTTTATGTTACTTGAAAATAAATAAGAAAATAATACAGTCTAAGGTGCTGCCATCTGTGGCTGAGGGTGACATCAATCAATTTTCTCCAAAATTTGCACCCTTACAGATAGGCTTACGTGCAGTTAGGTGTATAAGTTTCATGCAAATCGTGTGATAAAAAAAAATTGAACAAAAAATATAATTTTTTTAAACTTAATTTTTTTTTAATTAAAACTAATTATAATATTTTTTTAATATATTCTGTTGTGATAGCTGAGAGTCATAGACATGATTTAAGTTGACACTTGTGTTTGATAATCGTTTTTGACCATTTTGGAATAATTTTGACATCTACTTCAATATTTTTTTCTCCCTTCCTATTTATGCTACGAAGCTGAGACTTGGGCCAGATGAAACCCTTTTCATACACAACTCGTCAAAAAACTTAGATTGAAACCGAACCAGTTTTCATTTCGGGCATATTTGAATCTAAGGAATGTGTAATCTAAGGTTGCACCTTCCATAGTCCTGCTTGATCACATGACCATTTAGTTCATAATCAAATTTCCTGTTTGAAATTATGACGGCATAGCATATAGTCCTGTTTAATATTATGACCCAATAGTACATATTTCTCCTTGATATGATGACCCAATAATCCATAGTCCTGCTAGGTAAGATGACCCCATAGTCAGTAGTCTTACTAAACAAGGTGACTTTAAACTCCAGAGTCCTGCTTCATTATCGCTAACTACCACAATTGACCATACGGAAGAAGAATTCCTACCTCTAAATTTGACGCGAACTTTGGTAATTCATAATATATACATATATGTTTGCTAATTTGTATACAATCAATTGTATTTTAACTGTGTTCAGTATTCACCTTATCTCATGGAATTCATTTATTGGTCAAAAGGTTAAGTTCCCTTATTTTAGTCCAATATAATTCATGGCAGGTAAATATATATTGTGAGGAAATTCCTGAAATCGTCGCTCTTTAAATTATTAAGATATGGACAGAGAGTATAATATATATGGATTATATATATATATAATAATCCATATATAATATATATGGATTATTATATAAAATATATGGATTAGCTGTTGCCAGGAGCAGAGTTGATGATCTGACGGAGGATGTGGCTGTGGTAGGAGTGTGTGACAGGAGGGTGTGGCAGGAGTGTGTGGCAGGAGTGTGTGGGAGGAGGGTGTGGGAGGAGTGTGTGGGAGGAGGGTGTGGCAGGAGTGTGTGGGAGGAGGGTGTGGGAGGAGTGTATGGGAGGAGGGTGTGGGAGGAGTGTGTGGGAGGAGGGTGTGGCAGGAGTGTGTGGGAGGAGGGTGTGGGAGGAGTGTGTGGGAGGAGGGTGTGACAGGAGGGTGTGACAGGAGTGTGTGGCAGGAGTGTGTGGCAGGAGTGTGTGGGAGGAGGGTGTTGGAGGAGTGTGTGGGAGGAGGGTGTGGCAGGAGTGTGTGGGAGGAGGGTGTGGGAGGAGTGTGTGGGAGGAGGGTGTGGCAGGAGTGTGTGGGAGGAGGGTGTGGGAGGAGTGT
>NC_091179.1:31001430-31191430 GCF_040958095.1 Procambarus clarkii
TCAGTGAGTTGTGAGCCACTCTATAGCTAAGACAATTAATGTCAGTCCGTCAGCTGGCAAATAAATCATTAGTAAGGTCAGCTTATTCTAAGTAGACGATGTTTTGCGCCCAGTGATGAACTACTAATAAATTTATATATCAGACAAGAGCAAGAATATATGTTGAATTGACAGATTCAATAAAGAGAAGATATATTCACTCTATAAGTGAGAGACGTGCTACAGAGGAGAAAAACTCACTGCAGAAGAGATAGATTCACTGCAGAAGTGATAGATTCACTGCAGAAGTGATAGATTCACTGCAGAAGAGATAGATTCACTGCAGAAGTGATAGATTCACTGCAGAAGTGATAGATTCACTACAGAAGTGATAGATTCACTGCAGAAAAGATAGATTCACTGCAAAATAGATAGATTCACTACAGAAGTGATAGATTCACTGCAGAAGAGATAGATTCACTGCAGAAGTGATAGAGTCACTGCAGAAGTGATAGATTCACTGCAGAAGAGATTGATTCACTGCTGAAGTGATAGATTCACAGCTGAAGTGATAGATTCCCTGCAGAAGTGATAGATTCACTGCAGAAGAGACGCACTACGTTACCATTACCTAACGGACCTCCTAACCTCATAACGTTATTTATTTTAAAGTTTGTTCTTGCTCTGAAACTTTTTCAAGTGAATGGATTTGTTTTTGCGGTGCTTGAAGACAGGTAGATGGGGACAAGTCTTACCTTAAGCAGGTAGATGGGGACAAGTCTTACCTTAAGCAGGTAGATGGGGACAAGTCTTACCTTAAGCAGGTAGATGGGGACAAGTCTTACCTTAAGCTGTGTAAATGACAACACGAGACGAAACTTGGCGAAGTTTTGGAAATTTGAAGTGTTAAGAACTTAGTCAAGTTTTGAGAAGTTAATGAAAGTTGCTTTTGGATCGACTAATCACTAATAAGCAGGCGATGAGTCACAATAACGTGGCTAAAGTAAGTTGACCAGACCACACACTAGAAGGTGAAGGGACGACGACGTTCCGGTCCGTCCTGGACCATTCTCAAGTCAATTGAGAATGGTCCAGGACGGACCGATACGTCGTCGCCCCTTTACCTTCTAGTGTGTGGTCTGGTCAACTAATCACTAATAAATTTGGGTTCACTCAATGCTTCTTTTTCTGCAGAAAACAACATTTACTTGCGGTTTTAAACTTTCTTTTTTGGTCATGGGATGAAGACCACGTATGTACTCAAGCTTCCGTACCTGCTGGCCTGCGTATTGCAACTCCGGGTACTCCATGCAACAACACTTGCACACCTACAACGACTTGAATCCTCTACGAGACAGACTCTTACAACATCTTCACAATGAAGAAAGTCAGTTGAAGTCACAGTTCCACTAAGTATGGAAGAAATAGCTTCATGAACATTACAGCCTTTTGCAAAAACAGCTGCAGAACCGGCACAGTGCTTCTACTACTGATGTATATGATGAGAATTCAGTTATTTTAAGTGATAACGGAGAGAACCATTGAATTTATGTCTGCTACCTACCAAGGTTTGGTGTCTAGTGTGGTTTCTAAAACCAATTGGATCCTTAGATTCTCGCTTTAAGATATCGAGCTTCTCGCTAATTGGCTGATACTTCAACTCTCAATGCTCGAGAGTCTCCTTCAAACGCACATTTTTTTGCCAACAAAAATCATCGACATGTTACAAACCAAATATATCTTAAACCAATTAATATTTGCTGTAGTGTATACTTATGACAGGAAATATATTTGTGTAAATATAGTGACTTGATATATTTACAATCGAGACAATCATGTCACAATCGACTTGATAATGGTCCAGGATGGACTGAACCGTCGTCGTCTCTTCCATTTCTAGTGTGTGGTTTGGTCAACATTTTTCACCCACGTTATTGTGACTCATCATCTGCATACTCTTGTAAAAGTTTAACATGAAAGGAATTCAGACACCCACACAAATATATACACGCATATATAGGGGGGTCTGGTAGTTGACAGGACAGCGCGCAGGACTCGTAATTCTGTGGCCCGCGTTCGATTCCCATACCAAGCAAAAAGAAATGGGCAAAGTTTCTTTCACTCTGAATGCCCCTGTTACCTAGCAGTAAATAGATACCTGGGAGTTAGACAGCTGTTACGGAGCTGCTTCCTGGGGGGGGGTGCTATTAATTTGTCAGTAGTAAGTAACAGTTGATTAACAGTTGAGAGGCAACCCGTAAGAGCAAAGCTCAATCCCCGCAAACACAACTTGGTGAATACAACTAGGTGAATAAATACACACTCACAAACAAACACACACACACACACACACTATGTAGGTGGGTGGTGGCTGAATGGACAGCGCTCTAGACTCGTTTACCTAGGGACTGGGGTTCGATCCCCGGCACCGCCGGAAAAACAAATGGGCAGTTTCCATCACCATAATGCCTCCTGTTATCTAGCAGTAAATAAGTACCTGGGAGTACGTCAGCTGCTACGGGTTGCTTCCTGTGTGTGTGTGTGTGTGTGTGTGTGTGTGTGTGTGTGTGTGTGTGTGTGTGTGTGTGTGTGTGTGTGTGTGTGTGTGTGTGTGTGTGTGTGTGTGTGTGTGTGTGTGTGTGTGTGTGTGTGTGTGTGGAAAAAAAGTAGTAACAGTTGATTGATTGACAGTTGAGAGGCGGCCAAAAGAGCAGAGCTCAACCCCCTCGAGCACAACTAGGAAAATACATCTAGGTGAATACACACACTCATTCCCTTGGGAATGAGTGATCACAGTGTATTGATCTTTGAGTGCCTGGTAGTCTCGCGTACAAAGGACTCGCGTACCGAAAGGGAAATTATGAAGAGATGAGAAAATTCCTAAGGGATGGTGGACTATGTCACCCAGAAGTGTCAGGAGGCAGCAAGCAGGTTTATCCCGGTCAAAAAAAAAAAAAAAACGAGAAGCAAAAGAGGACTCTGTGGTTTAATAGGTCATGTATGGAAGCAAATGAACTGAACAAAAGGGGCGTGGAGGAACTTACAAAATAACAGTACATCAGAAAAAAGATATCAGAGAGGGATACCGACAACCAGGAATGAGTATGTTGGTGTGAAATGAGAAGCAGAGAAAAGAATGAAAATAATATAGCAAATAAAGCCAAGACCGAACCAAAGCTACACCACAGTCACATCATCAGGAAAACAACAGTGAAAGAACAGGTGATGAAACTTGAAACGGGTGAGGACAGGTATACAGAGAATGACAAAGAGGTGTGTGAAGAACTCAACAGGAGATTCCAGGAAGTCTTGACAATAGAACGAGATGAGGTCAATGCGCTAGAAGTGGCAGTACACCATGCAACCTTGGAATGATTCGAAATTACAAGAGATGAAGTAAAGAGGCATCTATATCGGTTGGATTTCGACATGAGAAAGGCTGTTGGTCAGGACGGAATCTCACCATGGGTACTGAAAAAGTGTGCAGAAGCACTTTGCTTACCTCTCCCCATAGTGTATAGTTGGTCACTGGAGATGGGAGACCTACCAGAAGTATGGAAGACGGCCAATGTAGTCCCAATATACAAAAAGGGTGACAGACAAGAGGCACTGAACTATAGGCCAGTGTCCTTAACTTGTATACCATGCAAGGTGATGGGGGAAGATCGTGAGAAAAAACCTGGTAACACATCTGGAGTGAAGGGACTTCGTGATAAACAACCAACATGGGTTCAGGGAGGGTAAATCTTGCCTTACTGGCTTAATAGAATTCTACGATCAAGTGACAACGATTAACCAAGAAAGAGAAGGATGGGGCGGACTACATTTTCTTGGACTGTCGGAAAGCCTTTGACACAGTACCCCACAAGAGGCTGGTACATAAGCTGGAGAAACAGGCAAGAGTAACTGGTAGGGTGCTCCAGTGGATAAGCTCCAGTGCTCCTAAGCAATATGAAGCAGAGTTACAGTGAGGGTGTGACCTTAGACTGGCGTGAAGTCTCCAGTGGAGTCCCACAGAGCTCTATACTCGGACCTATCCTGTTTCTGATATACGTTAATGATCTCCCGGAGGGTATAGACTCATACCTCTCAATGTTTGCTGACGATGCCAAAATTATGAGAAGGTTTAAGACAGTTTTTTTTTTATTATTTTCTACCATAGATGTGGCCACACATTTACAATGCTAAGCAGCATATATACATTTTCTTCTGTCCTCCATGGACAGGGTTAGAGAAATGTTAAACATAAAGTTCCAGGGTTTATTGAACACTCAACCACAGAAGGTGATTCGGTGCTTTTAAACTGCTAAGCTAACCTACATACGTAAATACATAGATACACAGATTTACGTATGCCCTACATAAAGTGTTTGATGTGTCTTTTACATAGTGTCATTAATGTACATTCACAAAGGTGAAATGTAATTCTGATCAGCTTCCATATATACTTTATACCCATACATATACATACACACACACATATACATACATATATACACACACATGCATTCACATACATCTGTCTCATTTACTCTGACAGGGTGAGATAGCTGATAAATAAACTAGTGTGCAATTAAGCACTTAATCACTGAAGGTGATGAAGGTGCTTTTACAAGCTCAGGTTATATAGTTATATCATATATATACATTGAATAAATGATATATTACATGGTCAATCTTGGATACAAGTCCAATATATCATCAAGTGTTCCAGTACTCATATAGTAATTACAGAGTTCAGCATACCTTAGCCCAGGAGGGCGAAAGTCAGTCAGTATGGGACATTCTACAATATAATGTTCAAGAGAGTGCATGTTTTCTCTTTCACAAAGTTGACACATTGTGTACTCGACATTTGGGTTTTGAGAAAGCTGCCAGATACGTCTATATCCCAGGCGTATTCTGGCCACTATAACATCACATTGCCGGGTTCTTGTTCTATTAGTCCCATATGTGAATGCCTCCTCACGATATCTATCATAATATTTAATGCTACAACTTTCAGGTCTTTGTGAATTTGTTAGGTCGGTGAGATTTTCATTAGATATTTCTTTAAGTATTCTCTTTGTCACTGCTAATGAAACACCCATATCAATTTCTACCACTGGTTTTCTGCAGGCTGTCTTAGCAAGCATATCAACAGTGTCATGCCTTGAGATGCCAACATGTGATGGTATCCATAGGAATTTAATCTCAAATCTGTTTTCTTTAGCAGCTAAAACATTCATTCGAATATCACTGACTATTTTCTGGGTGTCACTACTATGTGCGTTCAATGCCAGGAGTGCACTCTGCGAGTCATAGTATATAAGTCCACTGCCTTTGTCTTTTAAAAATTCAGTGGCAAGGTATATGCCTGCAAGTTCGGTTTGAGTTGTACTTGCCAAGTCATTGAGGCGCTTCATTGCTGTATGTACGAGAGAAGATTGTTCAAATATGTTACATGCAAATCCGGTACATCGTCAACCTTCTTCTACAGAGCCGTCGGTATAGCACTGATACACATCGTTACCCATACTCTGAGTACTTTCAGTGATGCTTTTCAGTGTTAAGACAGTGAAGGACAGCTTGAAGCTTCAAGATGTCCTGGACAAACTTATGGAATGGTCCAACAAATGGATGTAAGATTTTAACTCACGCAAATGTAATGCAATGAAGATAGGTGTAGGGAGCAGGAGGGCAGATACAAGTTATCATTTGGGAGATGAAATCTTTAAAGAATCAGAGAGAGAGAGAAAGACCTGGTGGTTGATATCACACCAGACCTGTCCACTGAAGCCCATATCAAGAAGATAACATCAGCGGCATATGCCATGTTGGTCAACATAAGAATGGCCTTTAGAAACTTGTGTAAGGGATCTTTCAGAATTTTATATACCCCATATATCCAACAAATCCTGGAGTATGCTGCTCCAGCATGGAGTCCATATCTAGTCAAGTATATGACTAAACTGGAAAAAAATAACAAAGGTTTGCCACCAGACTAGTACCCGAGCTGAGGGGTATGAGATACGAGGAGAGACTATGGGAATTAAACCTCACGTTGTTGGAAGACAGAAGCGTTAGGGGGGACATAGCATACACCACATACAATATTCTAATAGGAATTGATAAGGTAGATAAAGACCTTATGGACACAGGTGGAAACTGAGTGCCCAAAGGAGCCACTGAGATATTATAAAGAAACTTTTTAGTGTCAGAGTGGTTGACAAATGGAATGTATTAGGAAGTGAGGTGGTGGATGTAGACTCCATACACAGTTTCAGGTGTAGATATGATAGAGCCCAATAGGCTTTGGAACAACTGTCAATCAACTGTACACCAGTTGATTGACAGTTGAGAGGTGGTACCAAAGGCCAGAGCTCAACCCCGCAAGAACATGTAGGTGAGTACAACTAGGTGAACTAGGTGAGTACACACACACACACACACACACACACACACACACACACACACACACACACACACACACACACACACACACACACACACACACACACACACACACACACACACACACACACACACACACACATTCTTTTGACAGGAAATCCTGTCAAGAAAGAGCAAGCTTATGAGACTAGAGGGATACAAGGATTTTTTTTCAGGGGGACATGACGAGGGACGAGAGAAGGAAGGAGGAGACGCGAGGGGAGGGATGGGAGCGGGTGAGTCACAGGACCTGGCGCAGTGTCTGCAGTAACCTCAGAGGGGAGTGACAATCCTCTCACCAGCAAGCCATCATCCCCAGGAAGGAATGTAACAGAAACCTCCCACCATCCCTCCCCACGATCATCCCCCTCCCCCAATCACCTGCACCTCCCCAACCAGTAGAGACCCCTCCCCAGATAATGCTCTCCCTGCTCCCCAACCCCAGCCCCCCCATATTTCGCACCATGCCCTCCTTCTTCCCCACCCCTTTCCACCACCCCCTCCTTCCCTGCCGCCCCACCCCACGTGCCCCTTCCCTCCCCATCCCCGTGATCTCCAAGCTCCTCTTCATTCTCCAAACAATGACCTCCCTCCCCCCTCTTCCACATGCCCCCTCATGCTCCCCCATCCCAAGCAATAATTGACCTGCAACCCTAGACCCCCTCCACTACACCTGCCCACACCCTCCTAGCTTCTTCATACAGGATCCTTCCAACCTCCTCTCACCCCAAATCCCCCATGTCCTACTTCCTAGGACACCCCTTGTCTCCCTACCTCAGCAGAATCAACAACAACTGAGGATGGAATGAAGAGAGTCAGTTTCAAGGTAATATACTCGAACACAGATGGGATTACAAGCAAGGCAAGTGAACTTACGGAAAGAGCAAAAAAATGTGAACCCTGATGTAATTGGACTCACGGAAACCAAACTCTCGGAAATCATAACGAATTCGGTGTTTCCCCAGAACTACACCGTAATAAGGAGAAAGAGGGAAGGAAGGGGAGGTGGCAGAGTGGCTCTACTGATATGGAGGGAGTGGAGTTTCAAGGAGATGGTTATCCCAGGCTGCGAGGGGTTCAGAGACTAAATTACAGGCACCATGACGATAGGAGGACCAGGAGTAGTAGTAGCAATGATATATATAACCCTCTACCAAACGATAGAAGACCCAGGGAGACAGAAACAACATTGCAGTCAATACTATAATTGAGTGAACAGCTACTGCTGCCTGTAGAAATAGATCCCATCTGCTCATCATTGGGAGACTTCAATCACGGAAGGATAAACTGGGAAAATAAGGAACCGCATGGAAGTCAGGAAACGTGGAGAACTAAACTGTTGGAAGTGGCGACAAGAAACATTTTAAGTCAGCATGTTAGAGGACCCACAAGAATGAGCGGCAACGATGAACCAGCGAGACTCCAACTAGTCTTCACTCTGAATGACTCCTATATAAGGGAAAACGGTTTCTAAGCCCCCGAGGGAATGAGCGATGACAGTGTACTGATGTTTGAGTATCTGGTCGATGAAGGGTTAATGTACTCAAGGATGGATCCAGAAAAAAAGGTCGCATTCCGAAAGGGAAACTATGAGGAAATAAGCAAATTCCTAACAGATATAACTTTAGAAACAGAGCTTAGAGGAAAGACAGCCCAAAGCATGATGGATTACATCACACAAAAGTGTAAGGAGGTAGCATACAAGTTCGTCCCAATCCAAAATGAAAGAAATGAAATGGGCTGTAGAGAAACTATAGAAATAACAGGACACTTGAGAGCAGAGAAAGATACCAGAGCGCCAGGAATGAATACGTTAGGGTGAGAAGAAAAGCGGAAGGGCAATATGTAAATGACATAGCAAGCAAGGCGAAGAATTAACCCAAATTGCTTCACAGTCACATCGGCAGAAAAACTACAGTGTAGGAACAGGTAATATAACTGACGATAGGGGCAGACAGAGTCACTATAAACGACAAGAAACGTACGAGGAACTCAATAAGAGATTTCAGGAGGTCTTCACATATGAGCAAGGTTATCTTGAGGTTATCTTGAGATGATTTCGGGTCTTTAGTGTCCCCGCGGCCCGGTCCTCGTCCAGGCCTCCACCCCCAGGAAGCAGCCCGTGACAGCTGACTAACACCCAGGTACCTATTTTACTGCTAGGTAACAGGGGCATAGGGTGAAAGAAACTCTGCCCATTGTTTCTCGCCGGCGCCCGGGATCGAACCCGGGACCACAGGATCACAAGAACAGCGTGCTGTCCGCTCGGCTCAACCGGCAAACCGAGCAAGGAGAAGCTCCAGAGATAAGAGAGGGAATAGTTTACCAGGAACCACCAGAGGAGTTGGAGATTACCAGTGGGGAGGTAAGGAAGCTTTTGCTAGAGATGGACGTGACAAAGGCTATAGGCCCAGATGGAATCACCACCATGGATACTAAAGGAAGGAGCAGAAGCACTGTGCCTACCACTCTCTATAGTGTATAAGAATTCCCTGGTAATAAGTGAACTGCCAAAAATTTGAAGACAGTTAATGTTGTCCCGATATACAAGAAAGGGGATAGACAGGAGGCACTGAACTACAGGCCAGTGTCCCCAACTTGCATACAATGCAAGTTGCATGGAGAAGCAACTGTTGGAGAAGATGGTGCGAAATAAGGTAGTGGAACATCTGAAGCGAAAGAACTTTGTAACACAACATCGACATTGGATCAAGGATGGCAAGTCCTGTCTCACAGGATTAATTGAATTCTACGACCAGGCAACAAAAATCACGCAAGAAAGAAAAGATATTCCTCTGGATAAAGGTGTGCTTAAGCAAAAGAAGACAGCGAGTCACTGGGAGAGGTGAGGTCTCAGATAAGGGAGGCATCACCAGTGGAGTCCCACAGGGTTCAGTCCTTGAACCTATACTGTTTCTGATATATGTAAATGATCTCCCAGAGGATAGACTCGTTCCTCTCATTGTTTTCTGATGATGCAAAAATTTGGAGGATTACGAGTTGATATCACATCAAACCTGTCTCCTGAAGGCCACATCAAGAGAATAACATCTGCGGCGTATGCAAGGCTGCCTAACATCAGAACTGACTTCAGGAACCTGTGTAAAGAATCATTCAGAACCTTGTATACCACATATGTAAGACCAATCCTGGAGTATGCGGCCCCAGCATGGAGCCCGTACTTGTCAAGCACAAGGCGAAGCATGAAAAAGTTCAGAGGTATGCCACCAGGATAGTCCCAGAACGAAGAGGCATGAGTTACTAGGAAAGGCTGCGTGAAATGCACCTCACGACACTGGAAGACAGTGATCAGTAAGGGGAGACATGATCACTACCGTTAAAATTCTCAGAGGAATTAACAAGGTAGATAAAGAAAAACTGATTAATAGGGGTCGTACGCGAACAAGGGGACACAGGTGGAAACTGAGTACCCAAATGAGCCTCAGGGACGTGTAGAAAGAACTTTTTCAGTGTCAGAGTAGTTAACAGATGGAATGCATTAGGCAGTGATGTGGTGGAGGCTGACTCCATACACAGTTTCAAATGTAGATATGACAGAGCCCAGTAGGCTCAGGAATCTGTACACCAGATGATTGACAGTTGAGAGGCGGGACCAAAGAGCCAGAGCTCAACCCCTGCAAGCGCAAATAGGTGAGTACAAATAGGTGAGTACACACAGTTCTTGGAATTCTATGATAAAATAACGAAGATAAGACAGGACAGAGAAGGTTGAGCAGACTGCATATTTCTGGACTGCCAAAAGGCCTTTAAAACAGTACCGTACATGAGACTGCTATTCAAAGTTGAGAGGCAGGCGGGAGTAAGCGGAAAGGCCTTAACATGGGTAAGGAACTACCTTACAGGAAGGAGCCAGAGAGTTACGGTAAGGGGCGAGAAGTCGGACTGGCGAACAGTAACTAGTGGAGTACCTCAAGGATCGGTGCTGGGACCAATTCTATTTCTAATATACGTTAATGACATGTTTACAGGAGTAAAATCCTATATGTCGATGTTGGCGGATGATGCAAAGTTGATGAGAAGAGTTGTGGCAGATGAGGATTGTACGATACTCCAAGAGGACCTGAACAGGTTGCAGAGAAGGTTAGAAACAAGGCTACTGGAGTTCAACACGAGCAAATGTAAAGTTATGGAAATGGGACTAGGTGATAGGAGACCAAAGGGACAGTACACAATGAAGGGGAATTACCTACCTGTGACGATTCGAGAAAGAGACCTGGGGGTGGACGTAACACCTAATCTAACTCCTGAGGCGCATGTAAATAGAATAACGACAACAGCGTACTCTACACTGGCAAAAGTTGGAGCATTATTCAGAAACCTAAGTAAGGAGGCATTTAGGGCGCTTTACATTGCTTATGTGAGGCCAGTCTTGGAGTATGCCGCCCCATCATGTAGTCCCCACCTGAAGAAACACATAAGGAAACTGGAAAAGCTTCAGAAGTTTGCAATAAGACTCGTCCCAGCGTTACGAGGGATGAGGTATGAAAAACGCTTGAAGGAACTGAGCCTTACGACAATAGAAAAAAGAAGGGAGAGGTGGGGGGGGGGCATATGACAGGAAAATATAAAACACTTAAGGAGATTCACAGAGTGAATGCTGACGAAATGTTCACACGGAATAGTAACAGAACGAGGACACATGGGTGGAAGCTGGAAAATCAGATGAGTCACAGAGATATTAGGAAGTTTTCTTTTAGCGTGAGAGTAGTGAAAAAATGGAATGCACTTAGGGAGCAGGTTGTGTAAGCAAATTTTATTCATAATTTTAAAACTAGGTATGATAGGGAAATAGGACCGGATTCATTGCTGTAAACAACCGATGGCTAGAAAGTCGGGATCCAAGAGTCAATGCTCGATCCTGAAAAGCACTAATAGGTGAGTACATACAGGCACACACATGTCCGTTTGACACTTATCATGAACCTAACGAAACAAACGAAGTAAAGAATCAGGCACCAAGGCACCTCTTTCACCACCACACTAATAAAATCAACCAAAGTCACGGGCTTGGCTGCCCAAACCAGAGAGCATCAGGAACAAGACTCTGGAGCAGATGGAACACTGTAGAGGGCACGATCGTCAGGACACGAGTCATTAACTGCTCGCCCAGGTTCACTCACCAGATGATCTTCGGGAAGGAAGAGATGGAAGCCTGCTTACACGAGTGAAAGAAATCCTCTTCTTCTGGGCCCATCATGTACAACCTGTCCTCCTACAACCTGCCCTCCAACAACCTGTCCTCCTACAACCTGTCCTCCTTCAACCTGTCCTCCTACAACCTGTCCTCCTACAACCTGTCCTCCTAAAACCTGTCCTCCAACAACCTGTCCTCCTACAACCTGTCCTCCTTCAACCTGTCCTCCTACAACCTGTCCTCCTTCAACCTGTCCTCCTACAACCTGTCCTCCTACAACCTGTCCTCCCAAAACCTGTCCTTCTACAACCTGTTCTACGACCTGTCCTCCTACAATCTGTCCTTCTACAACCTGTCCTCCTACAACCTGTCCTTCAACAACCTGTTCTACAACCTGTCCTCCTGCAACCTGTCCTCCTACAACCTGTCCTCAAACAACCTGTCCTTCTACAACCTGTCCTCCTACAACCTGCCTTCCTACAACCTGTCCTCCTACAACCTGTCCTCTTACAACCTGTCCTCCTACAACCTGTCCTCCAACAACCTGTCCTCCTACAACCTGTCCTCCTACAACCTGTCCTCCTACAACCTGTGCTCCTACAACCTGTGCTCGTACAACCTGTCATCCTACAACGTGTTCTCCGACAACCTGTCATCCTACAACCTGTCCATCTACAACCTGTCCTCCAACAACCTGTCCTCCTACAACCTGTCTTCCTACAACCTGTCCTTCTACAACCTCTCCCCTACAACCTGTCCTCCTACAACCTGTCCTTCTACAACCTGTCCTCCTACAACCTGTGTTCCTAACACCTGTGCTCCTACAACCTGTCCTTCTACAACCTGTCCTCCTACAACCTGTCCTTCAACAACCTGTCCTCCAACAGTCTGCCCTCCTACAACCTGTCCTCCTACAACCTGTCCTCCAACAACCTGTCCCCCTATAACCTGTCCTCCTACAACCTGTCCTCCAACAACCTGTCTTCCTACAACCTGTCCTCCTACAACCTGTCCTCCTACAACCTGTCCTCCAACAACCTGTCCTCCTACAACCTGTCCTCCTACAACCTATCCTCCTACAACTTGTCTTCCTATAACCTGTCCTTCAACAACCTGTCCTCCAACAACCTGTCCTCCTACAACCTGTCCTCCTTCAACCTGTAATCCAACAACCTGTCCTCCTACAACCTGACCTCCTACAACCTGTCGAGCTACAACCTGTCCTCCAACAACCTGTCTTCCTACAACCTGTCCTTCTACAACATGTCCTCCTACAACCTGTCCTCCAACAACCTGTCCTCGTACAACCTGTTCTCCTACAACCTGTCCTTCTACAACCTGTGCTCCTACAACTTGTGATCCTACAAGCTGTCATCCTACAAAGTGTTCTCCGACAACCTGTCATCATACAACCTCTCCATCTACAACCTGTCCTCCAACAACCTGTCCATTTACAACCTGTCTTCCTACAACCTGTCCTTCTACAACTTCTCCCCCTACAACCTGTCCTCATACAACCTGTCCTCCTACAACCTGTCCTCCTAAAACCTATGCTCCTACAACCTGTGCTCCTACAACCTGTCCTCCTATAACATGTCCTTCAACAACCTGTCCTCCAACAACCTGCCCTCCTTCAACCTGTCCTCCTACAACGTGACCTCCTACAACCTGTATTCCAACAACCTGTCCCCCTATAACCTGTCCTCCTACAATCTGTCCTCCTACAACAAGTGCTCCTACAACCTGTCCTCCTACAACGTCTCATCCTACAATCTGTCCTCCTACAACACGTGCTCCTACAACCTGTCCTCCTACTACGTCTCATCCTACAACATGTCCTCCGACAACCTGTCCTCCTACAACCTGTCCTCCTACAACCTGTGCTCCTACAACCTGTGCTCCTACAACCTGTCATCCTACAACGTGTTCTCCGACAACCTGTCATCCTACAACCTGTCCATCTACAACCTGTCCTCCAACAACCTGTCCTATTACAACCTGTCTTTCTAAAACCTGTCCTTCTACAACCTCTCCCCCTACAACCTGTCCTCCTACAACCTGTCCTTCTACAACCTGTCCTCCTACAACCTGTGCTCCCAACACCTGTGCTCCTACAACCTCTCCTCCTACAACCTGTCTTCCTATAACCTGTCCTCCAACAACCTGTCCTCCAACAACCTGTCCTCCTACAACCTGTCCTCCTTCAACCTGTCCTCCAACAACCTGTCCTCCTACAACCTGTCCTCCTACAACCTGTCGAACTACAACCTGTCCTCCAACAACCTGTCTTCCTACAACCTGTCCTCCTACAACCTGTCCTCCAACAACCTGTCCTCCTAAAAACTGTTCTCCTACAAACTGTCCTCCTACAACCTGTGCTCCTACAACCTGTGCTCCTACAACCTGTCATCCTACAACATGTTCTCCGACAACCTGTCATCCTACAACCTCTCCATCTACAACCTGTCCTCCAACAACCTGTCCTCCTACAACCTGTCTTCCTACAACCTGTCCTTCTACAACTTCTCCCCCCTACAACCTGTCCTCATACAACCTGTCCTCATACAACCTGTCCTCCTACAACCTGTGCTCCTACATCCTGTGCTCCTACAACCTGTGCACCTACAACCTGTCCTCCTACAACCTGTCCTTCAACAACCTGTCCTCCAACAACCTGCCCTCTTTCAACCTGTCCTCCTACAACCTGTCCTCCTACAACCTGTCCTCCAACAACCTGTCCCCCTATAACCTGTCCTCCTACAATCTGTCCTCCTACAACACGTGCTCCTACAACCTGTCCTCCTACAACGTCTCCTCCTACAATCTGTCCTCCTACAACACGTGCTCCTACAACCTGTCCTCCTACAACGTCTCATCCTACAACGTGTCCTCCGACAACCTGTCATCATGAAACCTGTTCATCTACAACCTGTCCTCCTAAAACCTGTCCTCCTACAACCTGTTCTCCTACAACCTGCCCTCCAACAACCTGTCCTCCTACAACCTGTCCTCCAACAACATGTCTTCCTACAACCTGTCCTCCTATATCCTGTCCTCCTACAACCTGTCCTCCAACATCCTGTCCTCCTACAACCTGTCCTCAAACAACCTGTCCTCCTACAACCTGTCCTCCAACAACCTGTCCACCAACAACCTGACCTCCTACAACCTGTCCTCCATCAACCTGTCCTTCTACAACCTGTCCTTCTACAACCATGTCCTCCAAAAACCTGTCTTCCTACAACCTGTCGTCCTGCAACTTGTCCTCCTACAACCTGTCCTCCAACAACCTGTCCTCCAAAAACCTGTCCTCCTACAACCTTTCCTCCTACAACCTGTCCTCCAACAACCTGTCCTCCTACAACCTGTCCTCCTACAACCTGTCGAACTACAACCTGTCCTCCAACAACCTGTCTTCCTACAACCTGTCCTTCTACAACATGTCCTCCTACAACCTGTCCTCCAACAACCTGTCTTCCTACAACCTGTCCTCCTACAACCTGTCCTCCTACAACCTGTCCTCCAACAACCTTTCCTCCAACAACCTGTCCTCCTACAACCTATCCTCCTACAACCTGTCCTCCTACAACCTGTCCTCCAACAACCTGTCCTCCTACAACCTGTCTTCCTATAACCTGTCCTCCAACAACCTGTCTTCCTACAACCTGTCCTTCTGCAACATGTCCTCCTACAACCTGTCCTCCAACAACCTGTCCTCCTACAACCTGTCTTCCTACAACCTGTCCTTCTACAATCTGTCCCCCTAAAACCTGTCCTCCTACAACCTGTCCTAGTACAACCTTTGCTCCTACAACCTGTCCTCCAACAACCTGTCCTCCAACAACCTGTCCTCCTACAACCTGTCCTACAACCTGTCCTCCTACAACTTGTCCTCCAACAACCTCTCCTCCTACAACCTCTTCTCCTACAACCTGTGCTCCTACAACCTGTCCTCCTACAACCTGTCCTCCAACAACCTGTCCTCCTATAACCTGTCCTCCTACAACCTGTCCTGCTACAACCTGCACTCCAACAACCTGCCCTCCAACAACCTGTCCTCCTTCAACCTGTCCTCCTAAAACCTGTCCTCCAACATCCTGTACTCTAACAACCTGTCCTCTTACAACCTGTTTTCTTACAACCTGTCCTCCTACAACCTGTCCTCCTACAACCTGTCCTCAAACAACCTGTCCCCCTACCACCTGTCCTCCTACAACCTGTCCTCCTACAACCTGTTCTCCTACAACCTGTCCTCCTACAACCTGTCCTCCAACAACCTGTCTTCCTACAACCTGTCCTCCTACATCCTGTCCTCGTACAACCTGTCCTCCAACATCCTGTCCTCCTACAACCTGTCCTCCTACAACCTGGCCTCCTACAACCCGTCCTCCAACAACCTGTCCTCAAACAACCTGTCCACCTACAACCTGTCCTCCAACAACCTGTCCTCCAACAACCTGACCTCCTACAACCTGTCCTCCACAAACCTGTCCTTCTACAACCTGTCCTTCTACAACCCTGTCGTCCAAAAACCTGTCTTCCTACAACCTGTCGTCCTACAACCTGTCCTCCTACCACCTGTCCTCCAACAACCTGTCCTCCAACAACCTGTCCTCCTACAGCCTGTCCTCCTACAACCAGTCCTCCAACAACCTGTCCTCCTACAACCTTTCCTCCTACAACCTGTCGAACTACAACCTGTCCTCCAACAACCTGTCCTCCTACACCCTGTCCTCCTACAACCTGTCCTCCTACAACCTGTGCTCCTACAACCTGTGCTCCTACAACCTGTCATCCTACAACGTGTTCTCCGACAACCTGTCATCCTACAACCTCTCCATCTACAACCTGTCCACCAACAACCTGTCTTCCTACAACCTGTCCTCCTACAACCTGTCCTTCTACAACCTCTCCTCCAACAACCTGTCCTCCTACAACCTGTCCTCCAACAACCTGTCCTCCAATAACCTGTCCTCCTACAACCTGTCTTCCTATAACCTGTCCTCCAACAACCTTTCCTCCAACAACCTGTCCTCCTACAACCTGTCCTCCTTCAACCTGTGCTCCAACAACCTGTCCTCCTACAACCTGTCGAACTATAACCTGTGCTCCTACAACCTGTCATCCTACAACGTGTCCTCCGACAACTTGTCATACTACAACCTGTCCATCTACAACCTGTCCTCCTACAACCTGTCCTCCTACAACCTGTCTTCCTACAACCTGTCCTTCTATAACCTTTCCCCCCTACAACCTGTCCTCCTACAACCTGTCCTCCTACAACCTGTCTTCCAACAACCTGTGCTCCTGCAACCTGTGCTCCTACAACCTGTCCTCCTATAACCTGTCATCCTACAACCTGTCCTCCAACAACCTGTCCTCCTTCAACCTGTCCTCCTACAACCTGTCCTTCTACAACCTGTCTTCCAACAACCTGTCCTCCTACAACCTGTCCTCCTACAACCTGTCCTCCTACAACATGTTCTCTTACAACCTGTGCTCCTACAACCTCTCATCCTACAAAGTGTCCTCCGACAACCTGTCATCCTACAACCTGTCCATCTAAAACCTGTCCTCCTACAACCTGTCCTCCTACAACCTGTCTTCCTACAACCTGTCCTTCTACAACCTCTCCCCCTACAACCTGTCCTCCTACAACCTGTCCTCCTACAACCTGTCCTCCTACAACCTGTGCTCCTAACACCTGTGCTCCTACAACCTGTTCTCCTACAACCTGTCCTTCAACAACCTGTCCTCCAACAACCTGCCCTCCTGCAACCTGTCCAACTATAACCAGTCCTCCTACAACCTGTCCTCCAACAACCTGTCCCCCTATAACCTGTCCTCCTACAACCTGTCCTCCAACAACCTGTCGTCCAACCACCTGTCCTCCTACAACCTGTCCTCCTACAACCTATCCTCCTACAACCTGTCCTCCTACAACCTGTCCTCCAACAACCTGTCCTCCTACAACCTGTCTTCCTATAACCTGTCCTCCAACAACCTTTCCTCCAACAACCTGTCCTCCTACAACCTGTCCTCCTTCAACCTGTCCTCCAACAACCTGTCCTCCTACAACCTGTCCTCCTACAACCTGTCGAACTACAACCTCTCCTCCAACAACCTGTCTTCCTACAACCTGTCCTTCTACAACATGTCCTCCTACAACCTGTCCTCCAACAACCTGTCCTCCTACAACCTGTCCTCCTACAACCTGTCCTCCAACAACCTGTCCTCCTACAACCTGTCCTCCTACAACCTGTCCTCCTACAACCTGTGCTCCTACAACCTGGGCTCCTACAACCTGTCATCCTACAACGTGTTCTCCGACAACCTGTCATCCTACAACCTCTCCATCTACAACCTGTCCTCAACAACCTGTCCTCCTACAACCTGTCTTCCTACAACCTGTCCTTCTACAACCTCTCCCCCTACAACCTGTCCTCCTACAACCTGTCCTTCTACAACCTGTCCTCCTACAACCTGTGCTCCTACAACCTGTCCTCCAACAACCTGTCCCCCTATAACCTGTCCTCCTACAACCTGTCCTCCAACAACCTGTCTTCCTACAACCTGTCCTCCTACAACCTGTCCTCCTACAACCTGTCCTCCAACAACCTGTCCTCCTACAACCTGTCCTCCTACAACCTATCCTCCTACAACCTGTCCTCCTACAACCTGTCCTCCAACAACCTGTCCTCCTACAACCTGTCTTCCTATAACCTGTCCTCCAACAACCTTTCCTCCAACAACCTGTCCTTCTACAACCTGTCCTCCTTCAACCTGTCCTCCAACAACCTGTCCTCCTACAACCTGTCCTCCTACAACCTGTCCTCCTACAACCTGTCTTCCAACAACCTGTGCTCCTGCAACCTGTGCTCCTACAACCTGTCCTCCTATAACCTGTCATCCTACAACCTGTCCTCCAACAACCTGTCCTCCTTCAACCTGTCCTCCTACAACCTGTCCTTCTACAACCTGTCTTCCAACAACCTGTCCTCCTACAACCTGTCCTCCTACAACCTGTCCTCCTACAACATGTTCTCTTACAACCTGTGCTCCTACAACCTCTCATCCTACAAAGTGTCCTCCGACAACCTGTCATCCTACAACCTGTCCATCTAAAACCTGTCCTCCTACAACCTGTCCTCCTACAACCTGTCTTCCTACAACCTGTCCTTCTACAACCTCTCCCCCTACAACCTGTCCTCCTACAACCTGTCCTCCTACAACCTGTCCTCCTACAACCTGTGCTCCTAACACCTGTGCTCCTACAACCTGTTCTCCTACAACCTGTCCTTCAACAACCTGTCCTCCAACAACCTGCCCTCCTGCAACCTGTCCAACTATAACCAGTCCTCCTACAACCTGTCCTCCAACAACCTGTCCCCCTATAACCTGTCCTCCTACAACCTGTCCTCCAACAACCTGTCGTCCAACCACCTGTCCTCCTACAACCTGTCCTCCTACAACCTATCCTCCTACAACCTGTCCTCCTACAACCTGTCCTCCAACAACCTGTCCTCCTACAACCTGTCTTCCTATAACCTGTCCTCCAACAACCTTTCCTCCAACAACCTGTCCTCCTACAACCTGTCCTCCTTCAACCTGTCCTCCAACAACCTGTCCTCCTACAACCTGTCCTCCTACAACCTGTCGAACTACAACCTCTCCTCCAACAACCTGTCTTCCTACAACCTGTCCTTCTACAACATGTCCTCCTACAACCTGTCCTCCAACAACCTGTCCTCCTACAACCTGTCCTCCTACAACCTGTCCTCCAACAACCTGTCCTCCTACAACCTGTCCTCCTACAACCTGTCCTCCTACAACCTGTGCTCCTACAACCTGGGCTCCTACAACCTGTCATCCTACAACGTGTTCTCCGACAACCTGTCATCCTACAACCTCTCCATCTACAACCTGTCCTCAACAACCTGTCCTCCTACAACCTGTCTTCCTACAACCTGTCCTTCTACAACCTCTCCCCCTACAACCTGTCCTCCTACAACCTGTCCTTCTACAACCTGTCCTCCTACAACCTGTGCTCCTACAACCTGTCCTCCAACAACCTGTCCCCCTATAACCTGTCCTCCTACAACCTGTCCTCCAACAACCTGTCTTCCTACAACCTGTCCTCCTACAACCTGTCCTCCTACAACCTGTCCTCCAACAACCTGTCCTCCTACAACCTGTCCTCCTACAACCTATCCTCCTACAACCTGTCCTCCTACAACCTGTCCTCCAACAACCTGTCCTCCTACAACCTGTCTTCCTATAACCTGTCCTCCAACAACCTTTCCTCCAACAACCTGTCCTTCTACAACCTGTCCTCCTTCAACCTGTCCTCCAACAACCTGTCCTCCTACAACCTGTGCTCCTACAACCTGTCATCCTACAACATGTTCTCCGACAACCTGTCATCCTACAACCTCTCCATCTACAACCTGTCCTCCAACAACCTGTCCTCCTACAACCTGTCTTCCTACAACCTGTCCTTCTACAACTTCTCCCCCCTACAACCTGTCCTCATACAACCTGTCCTCATACAACCTGTCCTCCTACAACCTGTGCTCCTACAACCTGTGCTCCTACAACCTGTGCTCCTACAACCTGTCCTCCTACAACCTGTCCTTCAACAACCTGTCCTCCAACAACCTGCCCTCCTTCAACCTGTCCTCCTACAACCTGTCCTCCTACAACCTGTCCTCCAACAACCTGTCCCCCTATAACCTGTCCTCCTACAATCTGTCCTCCTACAACACGTGCTCCTACAACCTGTCCTCCTACAACGTCTCCTCCTACAATCTGTCCTCCTACAACACGTGCTCCTACAACCTGTCCTCCTACAACGTCTCATCCTACAACGTGTCCTCCGACAACCTGTCATCATGAAACCTGTTCATCTACAACCTGTCCTCCTAAAACCTGTCCTCCTACAACCTGTCCTCCTACAACCTGCCCTCCAACAACCTGTCCTCCTACAACCTGTCCTCCAACAACATGTCTTCCTACAACCTGTCCTCCTATATCCTGTCCTCCTACAACCTGTCCTCCAACATCCTGTCCTCCTACAACCTGTCCTCCTACAACCTGTCCTCCTACAACCCGTCCTCCAACAACCTGTCCTCAAACAACCTGTCCTCCTACAACCTGTCCTCCAACAACCTGTCCTCCAACAACCTGACCTCCTACAACCTGTCCTTCTACAACCATGTCCTCCAAAAACCTGTCTTCCTACAACCTGTCGTCCTGCAACTTGTCCTCCTACAACCTGTCCTCCAACAACCTGTCCTCCAAAAACCTGTCCTCCTACAACCTTTCCTCCTACAACCTGTCCTCCAACAACCTGTCCTCCTACAACCTGTCCTCCTACAACCTGTCGAACTACAACCTGTCCTCCAACAACCTGTCTTCCTACAACCTGTCCTTCTACAACATGTCCTCCTACAACCTGTCCTCCAACAACCTGTCTTCCTACAACCTGTCCTCCTACAACCTGTCCTCCTACAACCTGTCCTCCAACAACCTTTCCTCCAACAACCTGTCCTCCTACAACCTATCCTCCTACAACCTGTCCTCCTACAACCTGTCCTCCAACAACCTGTCCTCCTACAACCTGTCTTCCTATAACCTGTCCTCCAACAACCTGTCCTCCAACAACCTGTCCTCCTACAACCTGTCCTCCTTCAACCTGTCCTCCAACAACTTGTCCTCCTACAACATGTCCTCCTACAACCTGTCGAACTACAACCTGTCCTCCAACAACCTGTCTTCCTACAACCTGTCCTTCTGCAACATGTCCTCCTACAACCTGTCCTCCAACAACCTGTCCTCCTACAACCTGTCTTCCTACAACCTGTCCTTCTACAATCTGTCCCCCTACAACCTGTCCTCCTACAACCTGTCCTAGTACAACATTTGCTCCTACAACATGTCCTCCAACAATCTGTCCTCCAACAACCTGTCCTCCTACAACCTGTCCTACAACCTGTCCTCCTACAACTTGTCCTCCAACAACCTCTCCTCCTACAACCTCTTCTCCTACAACCTGTGCTCCTACAACCTGTCCTCCTACAACCTGTCCTCCAACAACCTGTCCTCCTATAACCTGTCCTCCTACAACCTGTCCTGCTACAACCTGCACTTCAACAACCTGCCCTCCAACAACCTGTCCTCCTTCAACCTGTCCTCCTACAACCTGTCCTCCAACATCCTGTACTCTAACAACCTGTCCTCTTACAACCTGTTTTCTTACAACCTGTCCTCCTACAACCTGTCCTCCTACAACCTGTCCTCAAACAACCTGTCCCCCTACCACCTGTCCTCCTACAACCTGTCCTCCTACAACCTGTTCTCCTACAACCTGTCTTCCTACAACCTGTCCTCCAACAACCTGTCTTCCTACAACCTGTCGTCCTACAACCTGTCCTCCTACCACCTGTCCTCCAACAACCTGTCCTCCAACAACCTGTCTTCCTACAACCTGTCCTCCTACAACCAGTCCTCCAACAACCTGTCCTCCTACAACCTTTCCTCCTACAACCTGTCGAACTACAACCTGTCCTCCAACAACCTGTCCTCCTACAACCTGTCCTCCTACACCCTGTCCTCCTACAACCTGTCCTCCTACAACCTGTGCTCCTACAACCTGTGCTCCTACAACCTGTCATCCTACAACGTGTTCTCCGACAACCTGTCATCCTACAACCTCTCCATCTACAACCTGTCCTCCAACAACCTGTCTTAATACAACCTGTCCTCCTACAACCTGTCCTCCTACAACCTCTCCTCCAACAACCTGTCCTTCTACAACCTGTCCTCCAACAACCTGTCCTCCAACAACCTGTCCTCCTACAACCTGTCTTCCTATAACCTGTCCTCCAACAACCTTTCCTCCAACAACCTGTCCTCCTACAACCTGTCCTCCTTCAACCTGTCCTCCAACAACCTGTCCTCCTACATCCTGTCCTCCTACAACCTGTCGAACTATAACCTGTGCTCCTACAACCTGTCATCCTACAACGTGTCCTCCGACAACTTGTCATACTACAACCTGTCCATCTACAACCTGTCCTCCTACAACCTGTCCTCCTACAACCTGTCTTCCTACAACCTGTCCTTCTATAACCTTTCCCCCCTACAACCTGTCCTCCTACAACCTGTCCTCCTACAACCTGTCTTCCAACAACCTGTGCTCCTGCAACCTGTGCTCCTACAACCTGTCCTCCTATAACCTGTCATCCTACAACCTGTCCTCCAACAACCTGTCCTCCTTCAACCTGTCCTCCTACAACCTGTCCTTCTACAACCTGTCTTCCAACAACCTGTCCTCCTACAACCTGTCCTCCCACAACCTGTCCTCCTACAACATGTTCTCTTACAACCTGTGCTCCTACAACCTCTCATCCTACAAAGTGTCCTCCGACAACCTGTCATCCTACAACCTGTCCATCTAAAACCTGTCCTCCTACAACCTGTCCTCCTACAACCTGTCTTCCTACAACCTGTCCTTCTACAACCTCTCCCCCTACAACCTGTCCTCCTACAACCTGTCCTACTACAACCTGTCCTCCTACAACCTGTGCTCCTAACACCTGTGCTCCTACAACCTGTTCTCCTACAACCTGTCCTTCAACAATCTGTCCTCCAACAACCTGCCCTCCTGCAACCTGTCCAACTATAACCTGTCCTCCTACAACCTGTCCTCCAACAACCTGTCCCCCTATAACCTGTCCTCCTACAACCTGTCGTCCAACAACCTGTCGTCCAACAACCTGTCCTCCTACAACCTGTCCTCCTACAACCTATCCTCCTACAACCTGTCCTCCTACAACCTGTCCTCCAACAACCTGTCCTCCTACAACCTGTCTTCCTATAACCTGTCCTCCAACAACCTTTCCTCCAACAACCTGTCCTCCTACAACCTGTCCTCCTTCAACCTGTCCTCCAACAACCTGTCCTCCTACAACCTGTCCTCCTACAACCTGTCGAACTACAACCTCTCCTCCAACAACCTGTCTTCCTACAACCTGTCCTTCTACAACATGTCCTCCTACAACCTGTCCTCCAACAACCTGTCCTCCTACAACCTGTCCTCCTACAACCTGTTCTCCAACAACCTGTCCTCCTACAACCTGTCCTCCTACAACCTGTCCTCCTACAACCTGTGCTCCTACAACCTGGGCTCCTACAACCTGTCATCCTACAACGTGTTCTCCGACAACCTGTCATCCTACAACCTCTCCATCTACAACCTGTCCTCAACAACCTGTCCTCCTACAACCTGTCTTCCTACAACCTGTCCTTCTACAACCTCTCCCCCTACAACCTGTCCTCCTACAACCTGTCCTTCTAAAACCTGTCCTCCTACAACCTGTGCTCCTACAACCTGTCCTCCAACAACCTGTCCCCCTATAACCTGTCCTCCTACAACCTGTCCTCCAACAACCTGTCTTCCTACAACCTGTCCTCCTACAACCTGTCCTCCTACAACCTGTCCTCCAACAACCTGTCCTCCTACAACCTGTCCTCCTACAACCTATCCTCCTACAACCTGTCCTCCTACAACCTGTCCTCCAACAACCTGTCCTCCTACAACCTGTCTTCCTATAACCTGTCCTCCAACAACCTTTCCTCCAACAACCTGTCCTTCTACAACCTGTCCTCCTTCAACCTGTCCTCCAACAACCTGTCCTCCTACAACCTGTCCTCCTACAACCTGTCGAACTACAACCTGTCCTCCAACAACCTGTCTTCCTACAACCTGTCCTTCTACAACATATCCTCCTACATCCTGTCCTCCAAAAACCGGTCCTCCTACAACCTGTCCTCCTACAACCTGTCCTCCTACAACCTGTGCTCCTACAACCTGTGCTCCTACAACCTCTCATCCTACAACGTGTTCTCCGACAACCTGTCATCCAGCAACCTCTCCATCTACAACCTGTCCTCCAACAACCTGTCCTCCTACAACCTGTCTTCCTACAACCTGTCCTTCTACAACCTCTCCCCCTACAACCTGTCCTCCTACAACCTGTCCTCCTACAACCTGTCCTCCTATAACCTGTGCTCCTACAACCTTTCCTCCTACAACCTGTCCTTCAACAACCTGTCCTCCAACAACATGCCCTCCTTCAACCTGTCCTTTAACAACCTGTCTTCCTACAACGTGTCCTCTAACAACCTGTCCCCCTATAACCTGTCCTCCTACAATCTGTCCTCCTACAACACGTGCTCCTACAACCTGTCCTCCTACAACGTCTCATCCTACAATCTGTCCTCCTACAACACGTGCTCCTACAACCTGTCCTCCTACAACGGCTCATCCTACAACGTGTCCTCCGACAACCTCTCATCATGCAACCTGTTCATCTACAACCTGTCCTCCTACAACCTGTCTTCCTACAACCTGTCCTCCAACAACGTGTCCTCCTACAACCTGCCTTCCTATAACCTGTCCTCCAACAACCTGTCATCCTACAACCTGTCTTCCTACAACCTGTCCTTCTACAATCTGTCCCCCTACAACCTGTTCTCCTACAACCTGTCCTAGTACAACCTGTGCTCCTAAACCTGTCCTCCAACAACCTGTCCTCCTACAACCTGTCCTCCAACAACCTGTCCTCCTACAACCTGTCCTCCTACAACCTCTCCTCCTACAACCTGTCCTCCTACAACCTGTCGAACTACAACCTGTCCTCCAACAACCTGTCTTCCTACAACCTGTTATTCTACAACATATCCTCCTACAACCTGTCCTCCAACAACCTGTCCTCCTACAACCTGTCCTCCTACAACCTGTCCTCCAACAACCTGTGCTCCTACAACCTGTGCTCCTACAACCTGTCATCCTACAACGTGTTCTCCGACAACCTGTCATCCAGCAACCTCTCCATCTACATCCTGTCCTCTAACAACCTGTCCTCCTACAACCTGTCTTCCTACAACCTGTCCTTCTACAACCTCTCCCCCTACAGCCTGTCCTCCTACAACCTGTCCTCCTACAACCTGTCCTCCTATAACCTGTGCTCCTACAACCTTTCCTCCTACAACCTGTCCTTCAACAACCTGTCCTCCAACAACATGCCCTCCTTCAACCTGTCCTCCAACAACCTGTCTTCCTACAACCTGTCCTCCAACAACCTGTCCCCCTATAACCTGTCCTCCTACAATCTGTCCTCCTACAACACGTGCTCCTACAACCTGTCCTCCTACAACGTCTCATCCTACAATCTGTCCTCCTACAACACGTGCTCCTACAACCTGTCCTCCTACAACGGCTCATCCTACAACGTGTCCTCCGACAACCTCTCATCATGCAACCTGTTCATCTACAACCTGTCCTCCTAAAACCTGTCCTCCTACAACCTGTGCTCCTACAACCTGTCCTCCAACAACGTGTCCTCCTACAACCTGCCTTCCTATAACCTGTCCTCCAACAACCTGTCATCCTACAACCTGTCTTCCTACAACCTGTCCTTCTACAATCTGTCCCCCGACAACCTGTCCTCCTACAACCTGTCCTAGTACAACCTGTGCTCCTACAACCTGTCCTCCAACAACCTGTCCTCCTACAACCTGTCCTCCAACAACCTGTCCTCCTACAACCTGTCCTCCTACAACCTCTCCTCCTACAACCTGTCCTACTACAACCTGTCCTCCAACAACCTGTCTTCCTACAACCTGTCGTCCTACAACCTGTCCTCCTACCACCTGTCCTCCAACAACCTGTCCTCCAACAACCTGTCCTCCTACAACCTGTCCTCCTACAACCAGTCCTCCAACAACCTGTCCTCCTACAACCTTTCCTCCTACAACCTGTCGAACTACAACCTGTTTTCCAACAACCTGTCCTCCTACAACCTGTCCTCCTACACCCTGTCCTCCTACAACCTGTCCTCCTACAACCTGTGCTCCTACAACCTGTGCTCCTACAACCTGTCATCCTACAACGTGTTCTCCGACAACCTGTCATCCTACAACCTCTCCATCTACAACCTGTCCTCCAACAACCTGTCTTAATACAACCTGTCCTCCTACAACCTGTCCTCCTACAACCTCTCCTCCAACAACCTGTCCTTCTACAACCTGTCCTCCAACAACCTGTCCTCCAACAACCTGTCCTCCTACAACCTGTCTTCCTATAACCTGTCCTCCAACAACCTTTCCTCCAACAACCTGTCCTCCTACAACCTGTCCTCCTTCAACCTGTCCTCCAACAACCTGTCCTCCTACATCCTGTCCTCCTACAACCTGTCGAACTATAACCTGTGCTCCTATAACCTGTCATCCTACAACGTGTCCTCCGACAACTTGTCATACTACAACCTGTCCACCTACAACCTGTCCTCCTACAACCTGTCCTCCTACAACCTGTCTTCCTACAACCTGTCCTTCTATAACCTTTCCCCCCTACAACCTGTCCTCCTACAACCTGTCCTCCTACAACCTGTCTTCCAACAACCTGTGCTCCTGCAACCTGTGCTCCTACAACCTGTCCTCCTATAACCTGTCATCCTACAACCTGTCCTCCAACAACCTGTCCTCCTTCAACCTGTCCTCCTACAACCTGTCCTTCTACAACCTGTCTTCCAACAACCTGTCCTCCTACAACCTGTCCTCCCACAACCTGTCCTCCTACAACATGTTCTCTTACAACCTGTGCTCCTACAACCTCTCATCCTACAAAGTGTCCTCCGACAACCTGTCATCCTACAACCTGTCCATCTAAAACCTGTCCTCCTACAACCTGTCCTCCTACAACCTGTCTTCCTACAACCTGTCCTTCTACAACCTCTCCCCCTACAACCTGTCCTCCTACAACCTGTCCTACTACAACCTGTCCTCCTACAACCTGTGCTCCTAACACCTGTGCTCCTACAACCTGTTCTCCTACAACCTGTCCTTCAACAATCTGTCCTCCAACAACCTGCCCTCCTGCAACCTGTCCAACTATAACCTGTCCTCCTACAACCTGTCCTCCAACAACCTGTCCCCCTATAACCTGTCCTCCTACAACCTGTCGTCCAACAACCTGTCGTCCAACAACCTGTCCTCCTACAACCTGTCCTCCTACAACCTATCCTCCTACAACCTGTCCTCCTACAACCTGTCCTCCAACAACCTGTCCTCCTACAACCTGTCTTCCTATAACCTGTCCTCCAACAACCTTTCCTCCAACAACCTGTCCTCCTACAACCTGTCCTCCTTCAACCTGTCCTCCAACAACCTGTCCTCCTACAACCTGTCCTCCTACAACCTGTCGAACTACAACCTCTCCTCCAACAACCTGTCTTCCTACAACCTGTCCTTCTACAACATGTCCTCCTACAACCTGTCCTCCAACAACCTGTCCTCCTACAACCTGTCCTCCTACAACCTGTTCTCCAACAACCTGTCCTCCTACAACCTGTCCTCCTACAACCTGTCCTCCTACAACCTGTGCTCCTACAACCTGGGCTCCTACTACCTGTCATCCTACAACGTGTTCTCCGACAACCTGTCATCCTACAACCTCTCCATCTACAACCTGTCCTCAACAACCTGTCCTCCTACAACCTGTCTTCCTACAACCTGTCCTTCTACAACCTCTCCCCCTACAACCTGTCCTCCTACAACCTGTCCTTCTAAAACCTGTCCTCCTACAACCTGTGCTCCTACAACCTGTCCTCCAACAACCTGTCCCCCTATAACCTGTCCTCCTACAACCTGTCCTCCAACAACCTGTCTTCCTACAACCTGTCCTCCTACAACCTGTCCTCCTACAACCTGTCCTCCAACAACCTGTCCTCCTACAACCTGTCCTCCTACAACCTATCCTCCTACAACCTGTCCTCCTACAACCTGTCCTCCAACAACCTGTCCTCCTACAACCTGTCTTCCTATAACCTGTCCTCCAACAACCTTTCCTCCAACAACCTGTCCTTCTACAACCTGTCCTCCTTCAACCTGTCCTCCAACAACCTGTCCTCCTACAACCTGTCCTCCTACAACCTGTCGAACTACAACCTGTCCTCCAACAACCTGTCTTCCTACAACCTGTCCTTCTACAACATATCCTCCTATATCCTGTCCTCCAAAAACCGGTCCTCCTACAACCTGTCCTCCAACAACCTGTCCTCCTAAAACCTGTCCTCCTACAACCTGTCCTCCTACAACCTGTCCTCCAACAACGTGTCCTCCTACAACCTGCCTTCCTATAACCTGTCCTCCAACAACCTATCATCCTACAACCTGTCTTCCTACAACCTGTCCTTCTACAATCTGTCCCCCTACAACCTGTTCTCCTACAACCTGTCCTAGTACAACCTGTGCTCCTAAACCTGTCCTCCAACAACCTGTCCTCCTACAACCTGTCCTCCAACAACCTGTCCTCCTACAACCTGTCCTCCTACAACCTCTCCTCCTACAACCTGTCCTCCTACAACCTGTCGAACTACAACCTGTCCTCCAACAACCTGTCTTCCTACAACCTGTTCTTCTACAACATATCCTCCTACAACCTGTCCTCCAACAACCTGTCCTCCTACAACCTGTCCTCCTACAACCTGTCCTCCAACAACCTGTGCTCCTACAACCTGTGCTCCTACAACCTGTCATCCTACAACGTGTTCTCCGACAACCTGTCATCCAGCAACCTCTCCATCTACATCCTGTCCTCTAACAACCTGTCCTCCTACAACCTGTCTTCCTACAACCTGTCCTTCTACAACCTCTCCCCCTACAGCCTGTCCTCCTACAACCTGTCCTCCTACAACCTGTCCTCCTATAACCTGTGCTCCTACAACCTTTCCTCCTACAACCTGTCCTTCAACAACCTGTCCTCCAACAACATGCCCTCCTTCAACCTGTCCTCCAACAACCTGTCTTCCTACAACCTGTCCTCCAACAACCTGTCCCCCTATAACCTGTCCTCCTACAATCTGTCCTCCTACAACACGTGCTCCTACAACCTGTCCTCCTACAACGTCTCATCCTACAATCTGTCCTCCTACAACACGTGCTCCTACAACCTGTCCTCCTACAACGGCTCATCCTACAACGTGTCCTCCGACAACCTCTCATCATGCAACCTGTTCATCTACAACCTGTCCTCCTAAAACCTGTCCTCCTACAACCTGTGCTCCTACAACCTGTCCTCCAACAACGTGTCCTCCTACAACCTGCCTTCCTATAACCTGTCCTCCAACAACCTGTCATCCTACAACCTGTCTTCCTACAACCTGTCCTTCTACAATCTGTCCCCCTACAACCTGTCCTCCTACAACCTGTCCTAGTACAACCTGTGCTCCTACAACCTGTCCTCCAACAACCTGTCCTCCTACAACCTGTCCTCCAACAACCTGTCCTCCTACAACCTCTCCTCCTACAACCTCTCCTCCTACAACCTTTTCTCCTACAACCTGTCCTCCTACAACCTGTCCCCCCTACAACCTGTCCTCTTTCAAAGAACGTCGCTTTTCGCTCGTAGGCGTTACATACGGCCAAATATTATCGCACTAGAAAATGGAAGCGGCTGGCGAAAGTGACGTACTTCCTTTTTTTCTGTTTTGGGTCCTCTGGTAGGTTCGGATAGACCACTTTAAATTGACCGTTTTGTTGAATTTGGGAAACCTTAGGAGGACGGGATGAATTGACAAATATTAATAATAATAATAATAATAATAAAAATAAAAATAATAATAATGATACACAGAAATCATAATAATTGTTTATATTAAATGAACAAATTCACAGGAGCCTTGACGAGGGTTCGAACCTATGTGCTGGGTGTTCCCAGACGCGCTCTAGTGAACTGTATCACGACATGGTAAAATAACTCCAATCTGGAGTGTTTTTACCCCCAAGAGGATCCCGAGGCTTTCACTGAAGCCTAACCCGGGTTTTAAACATTTCCCCCCAGTGTACCCGGGCTCTTTCTACCAAATAGTTGTACCTCCGACTGGGGTTCGAACCCTCATTAAGGCCCTTTTGGATTTGTTAAAATAATAATAATAATATACAAACAGATCATACAAACTTGATATATTAATCAGAAAGGTGATTGGAGCAAGGAGGTGACTGGAGCAGGGAGGTGATTGGAGCAGGGAGGTGACTGGAGCAGGGAGGTGATTGGAGCAGGGAGGTGACTGGAGCAGGGAGGTGACTGGAGCAGGGAGGTGACTGGAGCAGGGAGGTGATTGGAGCAGGGAGGTGACTGGAGCAGGGAGGTGACTGGAGCAGGGAGGTGATTGGAGCAGGGAGGTGACTGGAGCAGGGAGGTGACTGGAGCAGGGAGGTGACTGGAGCAGGGAGGTGATTGGAGCAGGGAGGTGACTGGAGCCAGCGATCAGGGTGCTCTCAGCCGCGCACCTTACCCCTGTACCACATGTTATACAGCCTGGGGTTCCAGTCACTCCTCCGGGAGTCTGGCAGCTAGTCCAGGGTTTACAACACACATGCACTCCGTTGTAGGTAAAGTGGTTCATCAATAACACGCTTCAAATAAATTTATTTCCGTTCGGTTCAGCAGACCACCCATTCTCGCACTTGCTTATAGTCAATATCTTGGTTATGAATAAGTGCATATGTGACATACTTATTGTGAACATTTGAGTTTACCTAGAAAAGCTGAATAGAAAACCACAAACTAACCTAACCTTCTTAGTATGTTAAGATATTACAATTAGCCACCACCAGTGTTGAATAGTTTATCCTTGTCTACCCAGTCGATTTCCCTGAGAATTGTGTAGGTAGTGATCATGTCTCTCCTTACCCTTCTGTCTTCCAGTGTCGTAAGGTGCATTTCCCGCAGCCTTTCCTCGTAACTCATGCCTCTTATTTCTGGGACTAGTCTAGTGGCATACCTTTGAACTTTTGCCAGCTTCGTCTTGTGCTTGACATGGTACGGGCTCCATGCTGGGGCCGCATACTCCAGGATTGGTCTTACATATGTGGTGTACAAGATTCTGAATGATTCCTTACACAAGTTCCTGAAGGCTGTTCTGATGTTTGCCAGCCTCACATGTGTGACAGACATAATTCTTTTTATGTGGGCTTCAGGAGACAGGTTTGGTGTGATATCAACTCCTAGAACTTTCTCTCTGTCCGTTTCATTAAGTACTTCATCTCCTATTCTGTATCCTGTGTCTGGCCTTTTGTTTCCACTGCCCAGTTTCATTACTTTGCATTTACTCGGGTTGAACTTTAACAGCCATTTGTTGGAGCATTAATTCAGTCTGTCTAGGTCATCTTGTAGCCTCCTACTATCATCCTCTGTTTCAATCCTTCTCATGATTTTTGCATCATCAGCAAACATTGAGAGAAACGATTCTATACCCTCTGGGAGATCATTTACATATATCAGAAGCAGTATAGGTCCAAGGACTGACCCCTGCGGGACTGCACTTGTAACGTCTCGACAATCTGAGACCTCACCCCTCACACTGACTCGTTGTCTCCTGTTGCTTAGGTACTCCTGTATCCAATGAGTACCTTCCCTTTCACTCAGTGCGTGTGTGTGTGCGTACTCACCTAGTTGTACTCACCTAGTTGTGCTTGCGGGGGTTGAGCTCTGGCTCTTTAGTCCCGCCTCTCAACCGTCAATCAACAGGTGTACAGGTTCCTGAGCCTATTGGGCTCTATCATATCTACACTTGAAACTGTGTTTGGAGTCAGCCTCCACCACATTGCTTCCTAATGCATTCCATTTGTCAACCACTCTGACACTAAAAAAGTTCTTTCTAATATCTCTGTGGCTCATTTGGGCACTCAGTTTCCACCTGTGGCCCCTAGTGCGTGTGCCCCTTTTGTTAAATAGCCTGTCTTTATCAACCCTGTCGATTCCCTTGAGAATCTTGAATGTGGTGATCATGTCCCCCCTAACTCTTCTGTCTTCCAACGAAGTGAGGTTCAATTCCCGTAGTCTCTCCTCGTAGCTCATACCTCTCAGCTCGGGTACTAGTCTGGTGGCAAACCTTTGAACCTTTTCCAGTTTAATCTTATGCTTGACTAGATATGGACTCCATGCTGGAGCCGCATACTCCAGGATTGGTCTGACATATGTGGTATATAATGTTCTGAAAGATTCCTTACACAAATTTCTAAAGGCCGTTCTTATGTTAGCCAACCAGGCATATGCTGCTGATGTTATCCTCTTGATATGAGCTTCAGGGGACAGGTCTGGCGTGATATCAACTCCCAGGTCTTTCTCTGTCTCTGACTCTTGAAGTATTTCATCTCCCAAGTGATACCTTGTATCTGGTCTCCTGCTTCCTACCCCTATCTTCATTACATTACATTTGCTTGGGTTAAACTCTAACATCCATTTGTTCGACCATTCCCAATAGGCTCAGGAATCTGTACACCTGTTGAATGACGGTTGAGAGGCGGGACCAAAGAGCCAGAGCTCAACCCCCGCAAGCACAACTAGGTGAGTACAACTAGGTGAGTACACAAACACACACACACACACACACACACACACACACACACACACACACACACACACACACACACACACACACACACACACACACACACACAGGAAGCAGTCCGTAGCAGCTGTCTAACTAACAGGTACCTATTTACTGCTAGGTGAACAGGTGCACCAAGGTGAGAAAAAATATGTCTATTTGTCTCTGCCTCGGCTGGGAGTCGAATCCAGGCTCTTAGGACTACGACCCCCACCCCGAGCACAATCCACTCAGCCTCGAGGCCACACCTGGGTGTGTGTTTGTCTGTATGACATTATTCTGCTAATACAAGAGCATTACACGTATTCACGCTGGCGTATGTAACAACTAGGGTATATCTGAATGTCGTGTAGAATGTATTTAATTTTAAGAATACGTTTGATACATTTCTTTTTCTTAAAATTATGTGCTTACCAAATTCGAAAAACGGGAAATGTAATTCCAACCAATCAGCGTGAAGCTCGATGACATAATTTTTTTAAGTGCATGCAAACGATTGGCTCTTGGGAGTACACTATATCCAACATCGCTACGAGTTTGATTCAGTCCATGAATGTTCCAATACTTTTCATACACTGTATAATGTCAACACACTACCTACGTTTCTTCACATTACGGATTCTGCAAGTATCCTTCATACATTCTCAAACTCCATCTTCTCTCTAGCACATCATCTAAACTTATTCTTTGGTCAGGTCCATCATGAAGAATATTTCTAGAGTTAAGTGTTAAGACGGTCCAGTACTACTAGTCAATGCTCCATCACACTGGCACACAGTCAATGCTCCAACACTGACACACAGTCAATGCTCCAACACTGACACACAGTCAATGCTCCAACACTGACACACAGTCAATGCTCCAACACTGACACACAGTCAATGCTCCAACACTGATACACAGTCAATGCTCCAACACTGACACACAATCACTGCTCCAACACTGATACACAGTCAATGCTCCAAAACTGACACACAATCATTGCTCCAACACTGACACACAGTCAATGCTCCAACACTGACACACAATCACTGCTCCAACACTGACACACAGTCAATGCTCCAACACTGACACACAATCACTGCTCCAACATTGATACACAGTCAATGCTCCAACACTGACACACAGTCAATGCTCCAACACTGACACACAGTCAATGCTCCAACACTGACACACAGTCACTGCTCCAACACTGACACACAATCAATGCTCCAACACTGACACACAGTCACTGCTCCAACACTGACACACAGTCACTGCTCCAACACTGACACACAGTCAATGCTCCAACACACTGACACACAGTCAATGCTCCAACACACTGACACACAGTCAATGCTCCATCACACTGATACACAGTCAATGCTCCAACGCACACACACACAATCACTGCTCCAACACTGACACACAACATGGCAGAGAGGCTAACCCGGAGAAACAAACGCAGGAGGACAAACTTAACAGGAACAAATTCAGAGGAATATGAGGGACAGGAAGCCTGGATTAAGGATATAATGGAACAAATGTGAAATACTTCAATGAAGGACTGAGGGTAATGAGGGAGACAGTAACCAGCCTGCAGGATGAGCTGAAGGCAGCAAAGGAGGAAATAAAAAGCCTGAGAAAGAATCCTACTCAATACCAGACGCAAACCATCCCTCAGGGAGGCGGTAATGTTCTTGTTGAGGGGACTTCTACAATACAACCCTCATTTGCAGAATTGTTTAAAAAGCTAGAGTTGCCCTGTAGCTAGGTCTGCAGTAAGGGAAGTTGCCAGGGAAGTGGCCTCTTCTCAGGAAGCAGCTAGATGTACTAGCCGGCTGATAGAGAGAAAAAGGGCAGTAGTAGTAGCAGGCCTTTAAGGTTTCTGATGTATGTAAATGATCTCCAAGAGGGTATAGAATCATTCTTCTCATTGTTTGCTGATGCTGCATAAATTATGAGGAGGATTAAAACAGAGGATGATAGTAGGAGGCTACAAAATGACCTAGACAGACTGAATGAATAGTCCAACAAGTGGTTATTTAAGTTCAACCCGAGCAAATGCAATGTCATGAAACTAGGCGGTGGAAACAGGAGGCCAGACATAGTATACCAAATGGGAAATGAAGTACTTCATGAAATGGACAGAGCGAAAGATCTAGGGATTGATATCACACCAAACCTGTCTCCTGAAGCCCACATAAAAAGAATTACATCTGCGACATACACGAGGCTGGCTAACATCAGAACAGCCTTCAGGAACCTGTGTAAGGGATCATTCAGAACCTTGTACACAGCATATGTAAGACCAATCCTGGAGTATGCGGCCCCAGCATGGAGCCCGTACCTTGTCAAGCACAAGACGAAGCTGAAAAAAAGTTTAGAGGTATACCACTAGGCAAGTCCCAGAACTAAGAGGCATGAGTTACGAGGAAAGGCTGCGGGAAATTCCCCTCACGACACTGCAAGACAGAAGAGTAAGAGGAGACATGATCACTACCTACAAAATTCTCAGAGGAATTGACAGGGATAGATAAGGATAAACTTCTTTACACGGGTGGTACGCGAACAAGGGGACACAGGTGGAGACTGAGTACCCAAATGAGCCAAAGGGATGTTAGAAAGAACTTTTTCAGCGTCAGAGTAGTTAACAAATGGAATGCATTAGGCAGTGATGTGGTGGAGGCTGAGTCCATACACAGTTTCAAATGTAGATATGACAGAGCCCAGTAGGCTCAGGAATCTATACACCAGTTGATTGACGGTTGAGAGGCGGGACCAAAGAGCCAGAACTCAACTCCCTCGATCACAATTAGGTGAGTACAGTCAATGCTCCACCACACTTACACACAGTCAATGCACCAACACACTGACACACAGTCAATGCTCCACCACACTGACACACAGTCAATGCTCCAACACACTTACACACTGTCAATGCACCAACACACTGACACACAGTCAATGCTCCAACACACTGACACACAGTCAATGCTCCACCACACTTACACACAGTCAATGCTCCAACACACTGACACACAGTCAATGCTCCACCACACTTACACACAGTCAATGCACCAACACACTGACACACAGTCAATGCTCCACCACACTTACACACAGTCAATGCACCAACACACTGACACACAGTCAATGCTCCAACACACTTACACACAGTCAATTCTCCAACACACTGACACACAGTCAATGCTCCACCACACTTACACACAGTCAATGCACCAACACATTGACACACAGTCAATGCTCCAACACACTGACACACAGTCAATGCTCCAACACACTGACACACAGTCAATGCTCCAACTTATTAACGAATCTCCAGCAATATCTATCAGAGCTCCAGAACATTAGCAGCTCATCATCAATAATTGATGTTCCTTACATACGCTCCTGCACGTCAGCTACGCTTCTGCACGTCAGCTACGCTCCTGCACGTCAGCTACGCACCTGCACGTCAGCTACGCTTCTGCACGTCAGCTACGCTCCTGCACGTCAGCTACGCACCTGCACGTCAGCTACGCACCTGCACGTCAGCTACGCACCTGCACGTCAGCTACGCTTCTGCACGTCAGCTACGCTCCTGCACGTCAGCTACGCTCCTGCACGTCAGCTACGCTCCTGCACGTCAGCTACGCACCTGCACGTCAGCTACGCTTCTGCACGTCAGCTACGCTCCTGCACGTCAGCTACGCACCTGCACGTCAGCTACGCACCTGCACGTCAGCTACGCACCTGCACATCAGCTACGCACCTGCACGTCAGCTACGCTCCTGCACGTCAGCTACGCACCTGCACGTCAGCTACGCTCCTGCACGTCAGCTACGCTCCTGCACGTCAGCTACGCTCCTGCACGTCAGCTACACACCTGCACGTCAGCTACTCTCCTGCACGTCAGCTACGGTCCTGCACGTCAGCTACGGTCCTGCACGTCAGCTACGCTTCTGCACGTCAGCTACGCACCTGCACGTCAGCTACGCTCCTGCACGTCAGCTACACTCCTGCACGTCAGCTACGCACCTGCACGTCAGCTACGCTCCTGCACGTCAGCTACGCTCCTGCACGTCAGCTACGCTCCAGCACGTCAGCTAGGCACCTGCACGTCAGCTACGGTCCTGCACGTCAGCTACGCACCTGCACGTCAGCTACGCTCCTGCACGTCAGCTACGCTTTTGCACGTCAGCTACGGTCCTGCACGTCAGCTACGCACCTGCACGTCAGCTACGCTCCTGCACGTCAGCTACGCTCCTGCACGTCAGCTACGCACCTGCACGTCAGCTACGCTCCTGCACGTCAGCTACGCTCCTGCACGTCAGCTACGCTCCTGCACGTCAGCTACGCACCTGCACGTCAGCTACGCTCCTGCACGTCAGCTACGGTCCTGCACGTCAGCTACGGTCCTGCACGTCAGCTACGCTTCTGCACGTCAGCTACGCACCTGCACGTCAGCTACGCTCCTGCACGTCAGCTACACTCCTGCACGTCAGCTACGCACCTGCACGTCAGCTACGCTCCTGCACGTCAGCTACGCTCCTGCACGTCAGCTACGCTCCAGCACGTCAGCTACGCACCTGCACGTCAGCTACGGTCCTGCACGTCAGCTACGCACCTGCACGTCAGCTACGCTCCTGCACGTCAGCTACGCTTTTGCACGTCAGCTACGGTCCTGCACGTCAGCTACGCACCTGCACGTCAGCTACGCTCCTGCACGTCAGCTACGCTCCTGCACGTCAGCTACGCACCTGCACGTCAGCTACGCTCCTGCACGTCAGCTACGCTCCTGCACGTCAGCTACGCTCCTGCACGTCAGCTACGCTCCTGCACGTCAGCTACGCTTCTGCACGTCAGCTACGCACCTGCACGTCAGCTACGCTCCTTCACGTCAGCTACGCTCGTGCACGTCAGCTACGCCCCTGCACGTCAGCAGGTCCTCGCTGACGTGCAATACAAATACGCTCCTCCAATACTCTAGCATCAGGTATGCTCCCTCCACGCTCCAGGGCCTGGACCTTGAGGAAACAAGCTAAGAAGAGGAGCCCTGCGGACCCAAGACGTTGGTTGTCAGGGCGTGACCTGTGAGCGTGAACGGCCGGAGGAGGTGAGCAGGAGGAGGAAGAGAGGAGGAGGAGGAGGAGAGGAGGAGAAGGAGAAGAGGAGGAGGAGGAGGCATAGGTTGGGTTAGGTTGGTCATAGGTATAGGCACATAGAGGCATAGGTTTAACTAGGTTAGGTGTTTAGGTTCTGTTGGGTATTATTTGTATTTGTGGTTCGTGGGTGAATCATTTATCAACCCGTCCTCGACTCAAGTCCATTACATCCAGCGGTCGACCCCACAGACGCATTCATAAATTTTAACATAATGTTCATTCAAAACAGGAATTTTCTCAAGTATAAATTAATATTATAATATATTAGCATATTGTGCATATATAGGCATAGGATAGGATAGGTTAGGTGTTTAGGTTCTGTTGGCGATTATTTGTATTTGTAGTACGTGGGTGAAGCATTTATAGCGTTGTGATTCGAACAAAATTCGTCAGTGAAGCACTTGTTCCGGATATGTTCGAACGTCAGCAGTTGTGAGTCGTGTGTAAACCGCTTTTCATTCATAAACAGGGGGTTTGGCGGGTGCATGGAATCACTTTTGGATCTTTGTTTGGAGGACGGGCTGCATTTATAGCGTTGTGTTTCAAACAAAATTCGCCAGTGAAGCACATGTTCCGGAAGTGTTACAACGTCATCAGTTGTGAGTCGTGTGTAAACAGTTTTCCTTCATAAACAGGGGGTTTGGCGGGTGCATGGAATCACTTTTGGGGCTTTGTTTGGAGGACGGGCTGCACGACTCACAACTGTTGACGTTCGAACACTTCCGGAACAAGTGCTTCACTGACGAATTTTGTTTGAACCACAACGCTGTAAATGCTTCACCCACGTACTACAAATACAAATAATCACAAACAGAACCTAAACATCTAACCCAACCTAACCTATCCTATCCTGTGCCTATATATGCACAATATGCTAATATATATTATAATATTAATTTATATGTGAGAACATTTCCGTTTTCAATGGACAGCATGTAACAATTTGTGACTGTCTGTGGGGTCGATCGCCGGATGTAATGAACTTGAGTCGAGGATGAGTTGATTGAACACCCACCCTAACCTATTTAATGTCTAAATACGCACAATATAAACACACAATATTAAATTATAAATGAGAAAATTCCAATTTTGAATGAAAAGCATGTTAACATTGATGTATCCGTCTTGGGGTCGACCGATGGATGGAATGGAGTTCGTCTGAGAACTGGTTGCGTGTGTAAACTGTTTTTAATTCATACACAGGGGGTTTGGCGGCTAGATTAACGAGAACTTGGCCTTTTTTTTATTAGGACTGGGTACATCAGGCGTTCTTATGTAAATTCTTCTGGGCAAGTTTAAAGCACGGATTAGGAGTAATTGGTTGGTTAACAGAGTCGGATACTTGGCTTGGCTAACTCACATTGAGTAACTCACACACTCTCTCACTCTCTCACCCACATATTCTCACTCTCACTCTCACTCTCTTTTTCTCCCTCAGCTCCTAAGTCTTAAAATAACATCAAGGGACACACTTCACTTTTACGGCCACCTCACTGACGAGTGAGGAGGTGAGAGGCAGTGTTGGGAGGAGCGAGGAGCAGGTCAAGCGGTCTGAGGGATATGTATGGCCGGAATTTGTTTTGAGGGAAGATCAAGGTAATTCTGTATGATGAGAGGTGGATGGGAAGGGAAGTTGACTGGCGAGGGGGTGGGAGAGGCGAAGAAGGGATCTAAGTCGTGTTTAATTTATTTATTTATTTATTTATTTATTTATTTATTTATTTATTTATTTATATACAAGAAGGTACATTCGGTTTGTGAGAATACATAACATAGTACAGTAATTGCACTCTTGTAAAGCCACTAGTACGCGCAGCGTTTCGGGCAGGTCCTTAATCTAACAGATAATTTTAAGTAAGTAAATTTTATCAGAATTAATAAAATGATAACAAATACATTGCAAGAAAAAAAATGAGATGAGAGAGATTAGTAAGTATATTAAAGCACATTGGTATATTAAAGCTCTGATTGATTACATTGACAGCTTGATTGGTAATTTAAACAAGATTAATAGGCACTATACAGCAGATTTACAGTACATATAAGAAGACAGCAATGATCGCAATGATAAAGATGTTCAGATTGGGTACATAAAGATTGGGAGATTGGGTAGCAATAGATACTGCAGTTTTAAAGCAAAAGGTAAAAAACTATGAAGATGAAATAAGGTACTTTTTAGTATTGTTTTTGAATGACGCAAAAGTTGGACAGCTTTTCCATTCAATAGGGAGTGAGTTCCATAGACTGGGTCCCTTTATTTGCATAGAGTGTTTACACAGATTAAGTTCAACTCTGGGGATATCAAAGAGATATTTATTTCTGGTGTGGTGATAATGGGTCCTATTGCATCTGTCCAGGGAAAGTTTCAGAGCAGGATTTGCATTTAAGAACAGGGTTTTGTAAATGTAGTTGACACAAGAGAATTTGTGGAGTGAGATTATGTTTAGCATGTTTAGGAAGTTGACAAGGGGGCTGAGTGTTGTCTGAAAGCAGAATTTGTTATTATTCTGATAGCAGATCTTTACTGGGTAATGATGGACTTGAGGTGGTTAGCAGTGGTTGAAGCCCATGCACAGATATCATAATTAAGATAGGGATAGATTAGTGCATAATATAGAGAGATGAGAGCAGAGTTAGGTACATAATATCTGATTTTGGAGAGTATACCAACTGTTTTAGAGACTTTCTTAGTTATGTGTTGTATGTGGGTACTGAAGTTGAGTCTCTTGTCTAGGAATATGCCAAGAAACTTTCCATCATTTTTATTGCTAATGTTTACATTGTCTATCTGAAGCTGAATTGCATTTGTAGATTTGCTTCCAAATAAGATGTAGAAGGTCTTTTCTATGTTAAGTGTTAGTTTGTTGGTTGACATCTATCAGTGAACTTTTTTTAGTTCATTATTAACAACAATATTTAGTGTATGTGGGTTGGGGTTAGAGTAGATGAGGGTAGTATCATCAGCAAACAAAATAGGTTTCAGAATGTTAGAGACGTTAGGCAGATCATTGATGTAAATAAGAAATAAGAGAGGTCCCAAAATGCTGCCCTGTGGCACTCCAACGGTTATTGGTAGAGTAGGAGAGGTTATATTATTGATGGCTACACATTGGTGTCTATCACTAAGATAGGATTGGATATAGTCCAGTGTATGGCCTCGAATTCCATAATGATGGAGTTTACGTAAGAGGTAATTGTGATTAACAGTATCAAAGGCCTTTCTCAGGGCAATGAAGAGTCCAATCGGAAACTCATTTTTGTCATGGGCTGAGTAAATTATATCAAGGAGACTAATAATTGCATCGTTGGTACTCTTTTGGGAGCGGAAGCCAAACTGACAGGGGCTAAGAATGTCAAATTTTACGAGGTATGAGTAAAGCTGTTTGTAGATAATTTTTTCAAATATTTTTGATAGTATGGGTAGGTTTGATATTGGTCTATAATTGTTTATGTCTGCCGGATTACCTCCTTTATGAACTGGTGTTACTCTTACTTTTTTAAGGATATCAGGGAAGGTATGACACTCAAGGGATTTGTTGAACAGCAGAGCTATAGGTGGCGCAAGGGCGTGGGAGGCGCTCTTGTATATAATGGATGGGATTTCACTGATGTTCCCAGCTTTGGTTTTTAGTGAGTGTATGATGGACACAACATCTGTCGGGCTGACTGGTGAGAGGAGAAGAATGTTTGGATAGCTGCCTGAAAGATATGTGTTGATATGTGTCTGAGTCTGTGGGATTTTACTGGCAAGGTTAGCACCAACCGATGAAAAGAAGCTATTAAATTCATTCGCCATTTCTAAATCAGATGACGGTGTAAGGCCATCCTTAGAGAGTGTTATCTGGTTGTGGGAGTGTTGTTTAATTCCTAGGATATTAGAGATGGTTTTCCATGTGCTTTTCATGTTGCCTTTTGCTTCTTTGAATCTAGTCTCATAATATGAAAGTTTAGCTTTTCTTATGATACTGGTAAGCACTAATGAGTACCTCTTAACTACTTCCTTTGTAACTAGGCCAAACCTAAATTTCTTTTCATATTCGTGTTTTTTGTTGATTGATTTGATTATGCCACTTGTGAGCCACGGGTTATTTTTTTTTTTATCAGTTACTTGTTTGGTAAGGAGGGGACAGTGAGTGTTGTAGAGGCTTAGAGTTTTGGAGAGAAAGAGGTTAGTTAATGAGTTTATATCCTGTGTATTATTAAATTCAGATTCCCAGTTAATATTGTGAAGTGCATTAGAAAGATTGCCTAAAGCTGATTCACTGTGTAGCCTGAATGAGAGTTTCTTGCTTTCTGGTGGTGCTGTGTCCATGTTTGCTATGAGGAAGGTAGGATAGTGGTCAGTTGTTCTGTCATAGATTACCCCAGGTGTAAGGGGAGCTGTTATATTAGTCCATAAGTGATCCAGAGTAGTGGCAGATGTTTGAGTGACTCGGGTGGGCTTGGTGATTGTGGAGATTAGCATACAAGAGTGCATGCTGTTACAGAAATAGTCAACTTGAGTGTTGTTTTGAAGACCCAGGTCAATATTGAAATCACCTCCCCGAATGATGTGATTTTTGTTGAGATTGTAATTTATGATAAGATTCTTTACGTTATCTGAGAATGAAGCTATGTTGGTATTAGGAAATCTATAGATGGCACCGATAGTCAGAGAGGATTTAAGGGATTTACTGGAGAACTTGGCAAAGGTATATTGACAATAGTCGTCTCTATCACTGATGACACTATTGCAGATGAAGGTATCTTTGTAATATATTGCTGTGCCACCTCCTTTTTTATTAGGCCTGCAGTTATGAATGGCTTTATAATCAGCTAAATTGTAGAGTTGGGTATAGTCTTTACTTAGCCAAGTTTCTGTTAAAATGATGAATGATAAATTAGTACCTAGTGCTGTGAGTAGTGCATTTATATCATCAAAATGTTTACCAAGTGACCTAACATTTTGGTTGTAAACTGATAAGCAGGTGCTATTTAGGAGTTTGTTTTTTGCAAGATTTGCTGTGTAATACCTGCAATAATGATGATCAATGTGCTGATTTGCGTGGGTATGAGACAGAAGATTTTGATCAGGATCAATATCAATAAGCATATAGATACAATAATGTCACGATACAATAAGATAAGCAATTACAGGAACAGTTAAATACTAAAACTGTTGTAAATAGAAAGTAATTGTAGCAAAACACAATAATAAACGTAGATACACAAAAAATAGAAATAATTAAAAGTAGAGCAAAGATTATCTTGAGATTATCTTGAGATGATTTCGGGGCTTTAGTGTCCCCGCGGCCCGGTCTTCGACCAGGCCTCCACCCCCAGGAAGCAGCCCATAACAGCTGATTAACACCCAGGTACCTATTTACTGCTAGGTAACAGGGGCATAGGGTGAAAGAAACTCTGCCCAATGTTTCTCGCCGGCGCCTGGGATCGAACCCAGGACCATAGGATCACAAGTCCCGCGTGCTGTCCGCTCGGCCGACCGGCTATTATTTGTAGATCCCCGTAGATAGCCAGGAAGGAGACAGTAGTTAAGTTAAGAGAGAAGAAAAAAACAGTAGACTGACAAGAATAATATATAGTAAAAAATAAAGAGACAAATAATAATCGTAAAGTAAAGATAATCTTAAAAATAAATTATTTAATATAGCTTAGTTGTGAACCTATAATTAGTATGAACTTAAGAAAAAAAAGAAAAAAAATGAGCTCAGTAATTAATTACAATAAATGGTGCATAAATCAAATTACAATTACATTTAAAAATTATAAGCAAAATCAAAATTAACATTGTAAGATTATATTTAAGAGCAAGATTTTACTAAGACACTGAGGTAAATGCTTACATAAATACAAAGTCTGCTATAATTAGAGAATAATTATAGCAAAACACAATAATAAATGCAAGTAAACAAAAGAATTGAAACAATTAGAAGTAGAATAAAGGTCACTAGAGAGCCATGAAGGATACACAAGTTTGGTGGAGAGAACAAAACAAAACAAAAACAGTAGACTGTCAAGATGAATATATACAAAATTGACAAATGATGATTGTAAAGTAAAATTATCTTGCATAATTAATTATATTTAGCTTAGGTATAATTAGCTAAGTTAGCTAAGCTAACGTTAGCTTAGCTAAGCTAAGTTAGCTAAGCTATAATTAGCTTTAGCTAAGTATAATTAATTATACTTAGCTTTTAAGAAGGTAGGAGACGGGGGAGAACGAAGAGGAATTATGTTGACCAAACCACACACTAGAAAGTGAAGGGACGACGACGTTTCGACCCGTCCTGGACCATTCTCAAGTCGATTGTGAGAAATTAATTTATGGCACGGAGGGATGGTTGTGAGGAGTTTTATAAATGGTTCGTGATGAGAGAGTCGTTTAAGGAGAAGGATCTGAGAGAAAACGGGATGTGAAAGTGGCATTATGGCTTCAATTTTCCGTGAGTGGACTAAATAATTCATTGCTTAAAGCTGAGGGGAAAATGACGGTCTGTGCAGTACTGAGGCGCAGCGTGGTCAGAGAACCTGAAGTAGGGCGTCCTGTACTTAGCAACAAAACTGCGTTCTATTATCACCAAAGCGTCAAAATTACAAAGGTTTTGTACTATTTAATGCACCGTAATATTGACGCTACTTACTATGTATTTACCATATAGCTAACGATATCCGGTGTCTTACGAGATTGCCCACAACCACAATACCTTGAGGGTGTGTACGACCTCGTAGCGCTTGAGAGACGCTTAACTGATTTTAAAATATAAGTAATACAGAGTTGCTGATCTCGTAAGTAAACACTTAAGTGCTAGACACTTAAGGACTTTTGTTGTGAATCCCTGCCCAGTGCTCACTCTGTACTGCCCTTGGTGAGTTTTATGTTCCGTTCTCTCAACTAATAAGTCGTTATGGTAACCATCGTACCAAATGCAACGCACTTTGAAAAGTGTGTGCTCTCAAAAATCACCATTTTCTATGACCGGTTGATTAGGTTGGGTGGGTGGCTTGGGCTCGTACGTGTCTGGTTTGGTTAGGACACTAGATTATGTACGTTGTGGCAAATTAAGAGAACGGGCCTGGCCTTTAAGTGTGTGACTACACGGCGGATCATAAGCTCCCAAACTCCGCATTTCCTGCAACTGGTCAACAATTGCAATGACCCAATCAGCATCATTTTCCTAATTAATATCTATAGAAAGTCCAATTTTAGTTATTTTCTACAATATTTCCTTGTCTTTCTTTTCACGTATTAGGTTCCCGTTCTCCCAGTTATCAGTGACCGCAAGACAATTTCGAGGTTTGCGTGAAATTAAGAGCGGCGCAATAGTGACGTATGTTCGGACCATTGGTCATCGTCCTTAATTGATTGTGTGGGTTGTAGAGTTCACATTCGCTTCTGGCTAGACTCCACCTCAGATCTGACGATGTTTGTTCAAAACACTGAGCTGTTTTTTTCACTGTTATTCCCTCAAAGTTTTTTTTTACAGATGTTTATCCAGGTGTTTGGCTTCTCCTGCTTCCACCCGTGGCACTGGAGTCATCATGCTTCTTCCTGTGGCACTGGAGTCATCATGCTTCCACCCGTGGCACTGGAGTCATCATGCTTCTTCCTGTGGCACTGGAGTCATCTTGCTTCCACCCGTGGCACTGGAGTCATCATGCTTCTTCCTGTGGCACTGGAGTCATCTTGCTTCGATCCGTGGCACTGGAGTCATCATGCTTCCACCCGTGGCACTGGAGTCATCATGCTTCCACCCGTGGCACTGGAGTCATCATGCTTCCACCCGTGGCACTGGAGTCCTCATGCTTCCACCCGTGGCACTGGAGTCATCATGCTTCCACCCGTGGCACTGGAGTCATCTTGCTTCGACCCGTGGCACTGGAGTCATCATGCTTCTTCCTGTGGCACTGGAGTCATCTTGCTTCCACCCGTGGCACTGGAGTCATCATGCTTCCACCCGTGGCACTGGAGTCCTCATGCTTCCACCCGTGGCACTGGAGTCATCATGCTTCCACCCGTGGCACTGGAGTCATCATGCTTCCACCCGTGGCACTGGAGTCATCATGCTTCCACCTGTGGCACTGGAGTCATCTTGCTTCGACCCGTGGCACTGGAGTCATCATGCTTCCACCCGTGGCACTGGAGTCATCATGCTTCTTCCTGTGGCACTGGAGTCATCTCCCTTCCACATGTGGCACTGGAGTCATCTCATATTTCATCCTAAACACAATCTCTTTGTCCTCTGAGTCAAAGCCCTTAAGACCCTGTATTTATGTTTCCTTCAACCGATCGATTTAGTCACGTTCCCTCACAAGCCATTGCAAGCCTTGTCGTATAATTTGGGACATATTATATGGTTATATTTTTAATTAATTTTGATGTCGATTCTAAAAGGAGCTGGAAATGAAAGGGTGTTCTTATGTATGACTTCTGCAGTGTCCTCACACCTTCCTTATCAAGGCTCTTGAAGGCTGCTCCATTTGCTAGTTGTACGTATGTTGCAAACGTTATTTGATGTGTTTACTAGGCGTCTCGTATTGAGTTGATTGTTCTCCCAGATCTGGATCATCTCTCTGGAACTATACTAAATGTTATTATATATAGTTCGCAGTCTCCGTGGTGTAGTGGTAAGACACTCGCCTGGCGTTCCGCGAGCGCTATGTCATGGGTTCGTATCCTGGCCGGGGAGGATTTACTGGGCGCAATTCCTTAACTGTAGCCTCTGTTTAACGCAACAGTAAAATGTGTACTTGGATGAAAAAACGATTCTTCGCGGCAGGGGATCGTATTCCAGGGACCATAGGATTAAGGACTTGCCCGAAACGCTGCGCGTACTAGTGGCTGTACAAGAATGTAACAACTCTTGTATATATCTCAAAAAAAAAAAAACTATAACAACTGTAGCGACTAGTTACATAAGCGGCGAAAAGTGGCAATGATGCAATATCTCATAACTGAAATGTGTAACTATATAATAACTACTGAGGCTGTGACTGCAGAGGAACGAGCGTTTTGTGGCTATTAGTAAAAGGTTCTGACAAAAGCAGAAATAACGACTGGTGGGAGTTTACACCTTATTGCATTAAGTTTACACCAACTCACTTGGCAACTCCACTTAGCCCGACTTTTGCTCCTTCACCTTCGTTATTTCCAAAGTTTTCTTAAGCGGTTGGCCTAATGCCTACGGTTCTGCATCTCAGAGGTTTCATCACACTGGGCGTCACCCCCCCCCCCCCACTTAACATTTTAATGTCTCTAAAATATTTACAATAACCTTAGCTGTTAAAGAGGGGAGAAAGTGGGGAAAAGTGAGGAACGAAACAAATCAATGTCTCAGTGAATGTTAGACTCAGAAAGCTTAAATTAAGTCCAGCTTCATCGTTGGAAACCAACCAAAATGGGATAAATTTGACGAAAAAAATCAGAAGCTTTGGTTAGAGGGGAGCCGGTCGGCCGAGCGGACAGCACACTGGACTTGTGATCCTGTGGTCCTGGGTTCGATCCCAGGCGCCGGCGAGAAACAATGGGCAGAGTTTCTTTCACCCTATGCCCCTGTTACCTAGCAGTAAAATAGGTACCTGGGTGTTAGTCAGCTGTCACGGGCTGCTTCCTGGGGGTGGAGGCCTGGTCGAGGACCGGGCCGCGGGGACACTAGAGCCCCGAAATCATCTCAAGATAACCTCAAGATAGAGTTTTAACAATGCATCCTCGTGTTATGCTGTGCTGATATGTACACATTCACAGTCTGTTTTAATGCTAAGCTCTTTAGTCTTTGATTTAGAATGAAACAATACTTAGAAAAAAAAAAATATATATAGCATTTAAAAATGTCAATTTTTTATCAGTCTGGGCTTGGATAAAATTGCTTCAGCATAAGACATTTCAGTATGTATATGGGGATATAGAACTCACCTGAGAATTGATTGCATTCAATAACGTCCATGTTCAGCCCCCTCCTACCACCTCCATCCCGAAAAGGGATTTAAATAATTTTTTATACTATTGCCTCTCTCCCCTCCCCCCCCCCCCTTCCTTCACCTCCACTCCGAAAAAAGTTTTAAATAATTTTTCTTAATATTTTTCCCCATTAGTTTTTAATACTTATAACAATTTAAGAAAAATAATACTTTTCGTTTAAGAGTCTCCTTCATGAAATCAAGCCATGCGAATATTTAAATTAAATATACCAACTCGCCTAAAATATTTTTGTCTGCTTCAGCAAACTTTTTTTTTCATATAAAAAAAGTTTTTTTTTCCACTGTGCGTCACTTTCACAACGCTTTAGCAATAACAATTGAATTAATGATGAAATTATATTCTGCATTCACAGAACAACACTTAAACCCAGAGTTACGAGGAAGAATTTTACAGCCACCAGGAGCGTGGGCCATCGTGCGAGCCGGGCCATCAGGCCTCTTAGACCTTCGGGGCCACCCAGACCATCCGGCCACGCAGACCATCCGGCCACCCAGACCATCCGGCCACCCAGACCATCCGGCCACGCAGACCATCCGGCCACCCAGACCATCCGGCCACGCAGACCATCCGGCCACGCAGACCATCCGGCCACGCAGACCATCCGGCCACGCAGACCATCCGGCCACCCAGACCATCCGGCCACCCGGCCACGCAGACCATCCGGCCACGCAGACCACCCGGCCACGCAGACCATCCGGCCACGCAGACCATCCGGCCACGCAGACCATCCGGCCACGCAGACCATCCGGCCACCCAGACCATCCGGCCACGCAGACCATCCGGCCACCCAGACCATCCGGCCACCCAGACCACCCGGCCACGCAGACCATCCGGCCACCCAGACCACCCGGCCACGCAGACCACCCGGCCACGCAGACCATCCGGCCACGCAGACCATCCGGCCACGCAGACCACCCGGCCACGCAGACCACCCGGCCACGCAGACCATCCGGCCACGCAGACCATCCGGCCACGCAGACCATCCGGCCACCCAGACCACCCGGCCACGCAGACCATCCGGCCACGCAGACCATCCGGCCACGCAGACCATCCGGCCACGCAGACCATCCGGCTACGCAGACCATCCGGCCACGCAGACCATCCGGCCACGCAGACCATCCGGCCACCCAGATTAACATTTATTCAATCTATATCCTCAGGAGAATCAACATTGCATTACAGCTCCAAGTTCCCTTCCGATATTTTTATCCAGACATAAAGATGCCAAGATAGTCATTGTTTATGGCTTTCTAACGAGTCTACTCGCCTTCTGATCTTATCTCGGGTCGTTTGAGAATCGTACGACGCTCAATACCATTTAAAAACGTCGCTAGTGGAGAAGTGGTAATCCATTCGCGCCGCCCCCTTCAAGCGGTTTGGTCTGAGAACTAGTCCTGGCCAAGGAGGATTGACTGGGTTCCATTCTTTATCTCCCCCTCCCCCCTCCCCCCTCTGTTCACTCAGCTTTAATTGGGTACCCGGTTGTTAACCGATTTGGCGGTTCGTGTTTCAGGGAAAATTAATTGAGTAAGGCTTACCATGAGCTATGTCATACTAGAGTTCTTTCATGCCTGTAATAAATAAACACAGTCTATTCAAACCTGCTCTGACTATCATTGATTCTTCTCACATGTGAAAAGCCCACTGACTAGTTTTCTCCTATCTGGAATGTTAAAATATAGTCTTAGCTTCCTTGCAGTGTGTGCGCGCGCGTTCAATATAGTCTCTGTATAACATGAAATGATTGCAAGTGACAGAGAGAGTGATGCAGAACGAAATATAGAGAAATAAACATACGAAGACTAACATTACATTTCGTACTTAAGTTAAAAAAAATACAGAAAGTGCCTTACCTAAATATAAGTAACACAGACACCAATTAACATCGATATATTTTGATTTGGTGTAAGACTTCACGCCCATCAACTTATGAAAGATTATGAAGGCCACTACAGTAGTTTACTATACATTTACTACAGCCAGTAAAAATACTTTAGTCATACCCATCGTCCAGGGCAAAAGTAAACACTCACAGTAAACCAGTTTACACCCACTGAGAAGTGGGTGTAGACTGGTGTATGTAACTCTTTGCCTTGAAATATTTCATAGTTAAGAATGTATTAAAGTAGTCCCAATGAGGACTGAGAGGTAATACTTGATCACTGGGCATCAAACGCTGCAACTTCCGCTCTGAGAATTTCAGGGCTTCAACTTTTCCCCCCAACTGTTACTCGGATTTTTGAGCCAGCGATTTTATATTTGTTCCCGTGTGCGGCGCAGCGGTGCTATTAGGAGTGGTCAGTTTGCTATTAACCACAGACATGCATAGCTCGCGTTTATGTTTACGGCGGAGAATGTGTAATAAAAGATACAAACTCCACGACTATGAAAATTGTATGTGCTCATTTGGACCTGCAAACCCTAACCTAACCTAACCTAACCTAACCGAACTGAACCGAACGTAGCCCAACCTTAGTTTACCTAAACATGCCTAGCCAAATCTAACCTAACCTAACTTTGCCTAACCAAAGCTAACCAAAACGACCTTAACCTAGCTTAACTTAACCCAAACCAGGGAAACATAACGTAGCCTAACCAATCCGGACATTAGCTCTTGGGTCCCTTTATTTAAGCCAGCAGTCGTTTACGGAAATGGCCTTTCTTGAAATATAAATATATATATATATATATATATATATATATATATATATATATATATATATATATATATATATATATATATATATATATATATATATGCCCAGCTGAAAGAGAGCCCCGTTACCTAACGCCCCGTAACTCTGACGCTCATATTGGTCGCCCGGATGGTATCACAGTGAACCCCTGGAAGAATGGCAAGGCAGTTGGTATGGGACTACACGTGCGTATCAACCCTGGCTAACACCTACATTGACCTCAGTGTTGCACAACCAAGTGGCGCTGCCACCCATAGGGAAGCAGCCAAATCCCGTAAGTATAGAGAACTGGATCACCACTACAATTTTGTCCCCATTGCTTCTGAGACACTCGGCGCCTGGAATAAAAGTGCTACCAGTTTTTTGAAGGAACTGGGTTCTAAGGTCATTGAAACAACAAGAGACCCAAGAGCTGCAAGCTTTCTTTTCCAGCGCCTCAGCGTGGCGATACAAAGGGGAAATGCGCACTGCATCCAGGGTTCCTGCTCGCCATCTGAGGAGCTGGAGGAACTCGACAACCTATGATAACCATCTTTGTAACCTATATGTAACTCCTTTTTTTGTAACAAAGTTCAAATAAAGCAAATATATATGTGTACATACAAGCGAATGGGGGTGGTAGGAGAAGATAATATTAGTGTTCAGCGAGAAACCACAAGGTCTCCTCTGAATACTTTTTATTTTCTTCTCCGAGGCTATGGGTCCCCACATTGGCACCAGAGGTGGTACCCTCACAAACTATATATATATATATATATATATATATATATATATATATATATATATATATATATATATATATATATATATATATATATATATATATATATATATATATATATATATATATACAACTTTTGAAACAATTTCCCACCAGGAGACTCGAACCCTAGCCAGCACAGAAGCCTTCCAGCAACTGGCATAACAGGTACGCCTTAACCCACTCCACCACCTGCTCAGACCCTTAAAAGAGATGGTAATTTCGGAGTATTTATACACTCCAAAGACCACCACCTCCCAAGAGCACTAGAGCAAGTGAGGGGTCATTTTTACGTTTTTTTCATCAAGTCCCTGTTAATATGGGAGAACACTGTGTCTATGCTTAAGGCACAACTCTCCTAAACACGAGAGTGAAGTATACAACTTTAGAAACACTTTCCCATCAGGAGACTCGAACCCTAGCCAGCACAGAAGCCTTCCAGCAACTGGCATAACAGGTACGCCTTAACCCACTCCACCACCTGCTCAGACCCTTAAAAGAGATGGTAATTTCGGAGTATTTATACACTCCAAAGACCACCACCTCCCAAGAGCACTAGAGCAAGTGAGGGGTCATTTTTACGTTTTTTCATCAAGTCCCTGTTAATGAGACTGAGACCCTGAGACTCGAACCTAGGGTTCGAGTCTCCTGGTGGGAAAGTGTTTCTAAAGTTGTATACTTCACTCTCGTGTTTAGGAGAGTTGTACCTTAAGCATAGACACAGTGTTCTCCCATATTAACAGGGACTTGATGAAAAAAACGTAAAAATGACCCCTCACTTGCTCTAGTGCTCTTGGGAGGTGGTGGTCTTTGGAGAATATAAATACTCCGAAATTACCATCTCTTTTAAGGGTCTGGGCAGGTGGTGGAGTGGGTTAAGGCGTACCTGTTATGCCAGTTGCTGGAAGGATTCTGTGCTGGCTAGGGTTCGAGTCTCCTGGTGGGAAAGTGTTTCTAAAGTTGTATACTTCACTCTCGTGTTTAGGAGAGTTGTGCCTTAAGCATAGACACAGTGTTCCTCCCATATTAACAGGGACTTGATGAAAAAACGTAAAAATGACCCCTCATTTGCTCTAGTGGTCTTGGGAGGTGGTGGTCTTTGGAGTGTATAAATACTTCGAAATTACCATCTCTTTTTGAGGGTCTGAGCAGGTGGTGGAGTGGGTTAAGGCGTACCTGTTATGCCAGTTGCTGGAAGGCTTCTGTGCTGGCTAGGGTTCAAGTCTCCTGGTGGGAAAGTGTTTCTAAAGTTGTATACTTCACTCTCGTGTTTAGGAGAGTTGTGCCTTAAGCATAGACACAGTGTTCCTCCCATATTAACAGGGACTTGATGAAAAAACGTAAAAATGACTCCTCACTTGCTCTAGTGCTCTTGGGAGGTGGTGGTCTTTGGAGTGTATAAATACTTCGAAATTACCATCTCTTTTTAAGGGTCTGAGCAGGTGGTGGAGTGGGTTAAGGCGTACCTGTTATGCCAGTTGCTGGAAGGCTTCTGTGCTGGCTAGGGTTCGAGTCTCCTGGTGGGAAAGTGTTTCTAAAGTTGTATACTTCACTCTCGTGTTTAGGAGAGTTGTGCCTTAAGCATAGACACAGTGTTCTCCCATATTAACAGGGACTTGATGAAAAAACGTAAAAATGACCCCTCACTTGCTCTAGTGCTCTTGGGAGGTGGTGGTCTTTGGAGTGTATAAATACTCCGAAATTACCATCTCTTTTAAGGGTCTGAGCAGGTGGTGGAGTGGATTAAGGCGTACCTGTTATGCCAGTTGCTGGAAGGCTTCTGTGCTGGCTAGGGTTCGAGTCTCCTGGTGGGAAAGTGTTTCTAAAGTTGTATACTTCACTCTCGTGTTTAGGAGAGTTGTGCCTTATATATATATATATATATATATATATATATATATATGTTGGTGTATACTGGCAGCAGGTTTTCTTTCAAACATGTTTCATTGAATATGACCGCATATTCTGTATTTATTATTTTCTGGTTTAGGGCTTCTATCCCTCTAACTATTTTCTTAGCATCAAAGCTTAATTGGAATAGGAGTTCTCCAAAACTCATTTTCGTACTTTTAAGGTGAAGAAAAGAAGTGATTTACTATAGAGTGTATTACACTTTTTTGTATAATTTGCACGACGTTTCGAACCTCCATGGTTCATTCTCAAGTGAACAGATCTTACAATACTAGTTGATTTTATACCCGCATTAGGTCAGGTGATAATACAATGAAGGTGAAAAACATGGGGGGATACATAAGGGATAAACATAGGGGCTGCAGAAGGCTTATTGGCCCATACGAGGCATCTCCTATCTAAACACAAAGATTAATCCAGTGTAATTGGCCTGTTATGTTGGACATTGTCTTCTGTGTTGGCATCGATATGTTCTTGTCTTGTCCTTACTCTCATGGTGGGTAGAGTAAATAGTTCCGTGATTTGGGTGTTCATGGTAGGTCGCTCTATTCTTATGTGAATTGCCTCAAGAATTTGTAATCTTCTTGAATCTTGGGTTTTGTCTATTATGCAAGTATTCTTGTTCAACATTTCTCTTGTTAGAGTAATGTCATGGGCTTGTCTCATGTGATTCCTAGGGGCACCAGATTGAAGATGGCATGTCAAACGCCTCGTCAGCTTGGTCGACGTCATACCTATGTACTTACATTGAAGGTTACATCCTTCGTGGGGGCAAGTGTACATGTATACAACGCTTGACTGCTGTAGAGGGTTCTCCGTCGGCTTCGGGCTGTTTTTGATAAGGAGTTCGGAAGTCTTCTTGGTTTTGTAGAATATTATCAGGTTTATGTTTTGGTTAGGAGTAGTGCTTTTTACTCCTTTACGGATTATTTCTTTCATTATTTCTTTCATATATATATGTATATATATGTCGTACCTAGTAGCCAGAACGCACTTCTCGGCCTACTATTCAAGGCCCGATTTGCCTAATAAGCCAAGTTTTCCTGAATTAATATATTTTCTCTAATTTTTTTCTTATGAAATGATAAAGCTACCCATTTCATTATGTATGAGGTCAATTTTTTTTTATTGGAGTTCAAATTAACGTAGATATATGACCGAACCTAACCAACCCTACCTAACCTAACCTAACCTATCTTTATAGGTTAGGTTGGGTTAGGTAGCCGAAAAAGTTAGGTTAGGTTAGGTTAGGTTGGTTAGATAGTTGAAAAACAATTAATTCATGAAAACTTAGCTTATTAGGCAAATCGGGCCTTGCATAGTAGGCTGAGAAGTGAGTTCTGGCTACTAGGTACGACATATATATATATATATATATATATATATATATATATATATATATATATATATATATATATATATATATATATATATATATATATATATATATATATATATATATATATACATATATATATATATATATATATATATATATATATATATATATATATATATATATATATATATTTTATTAAATATGACCGAAAAAGTAAGATTAATAATTCTAACACGAATTTTCTCAATCTTTCGTACATTTCTTTTCACTGCTGGTGGTAATTCAAAAATCAATTCTCCAAAATTCATTTTTATTTCTAGGCTGACGCGACACTTGAGCGTGTTTCGTAAAACTTGTTACATTTTCAAAGACTTAGTTTACACATACACAACTGAATAGAACTTACACATCTCCGATTTGTTTATATCTACATTTGAGTGAGGTGGATGGGGTGAGGTGGTATTAATAGGGTATTAAATTCATCAACACAAGACAGAATACGAAACAATGGGTATTGAATGGAAGTGATTGTAGAAAGCCTATTGGTCCATATTTCTTGATGCTTTTGTATTGGAGTGGAGTCTTGAGGTGGGTAGAATATAGTTGTGCATTAATTGGCTGTTGATTGCTGGTGTTGACTTCTTAATGTGTAGTGCCTCGCAAACGTCAAGCCGTCTGCTATCGCTGTATCTATCGATGATTTCTGTGTTGTTTACTAGGATTTCTCTGGCGATGGTTTGGTTGTGGGAAGAGATTATATGTTCCTTAATGGAGCCCTGTTGCTTCTGCTTCCCCTGCTAAGTTCTGCTTGTAAGGTATCTTTGGTTACCTTACAAGTAGAACTTATTGCGGAAGGAGGAAAGAATCGAGGCAATTACAGAAGCACCATCCTGTCCCCCGAGCTCTAAGCGGCAGCTATAAGCCTTCGTGGGAACAAGGAGATAGTTGTCAGGAGAGGTGACAAGTCGCCAATATACGCCATTCTTAAAAAAGACGAATATCTGGCGAAAATGAACCTCATACTCTCTGACCAAACTAAATTCCAAAGGGTAACGAAGGACACTACAGCCGAATTGAAAGCAAAGGTCAACAAACTGATCGAAACTGTGAACGCCAAGAAATCCGGACTCCACCTGCCAAAGATCATTGGGGAATATATACCTGGATATGCGTATGGAAATGTCAAGACACTCAAGCCTGGAAACCCACTTCGGCCAATCATTAGCCAGATACCCACACCCACGTACAGACTGGCGAAGCGACTCAACGGCCTGCTGACTCCTTATGTTCCCTGCGCCTTCAGCCTGAAGTCTCCAAAGGAATTTGTTGACTTACTGCGGGGCACACGGGCCACAGGGATAAGAGCCTCGTTGGACGTAGAATCACTGTTCACCAACGTACTTGTGGACGAGACAATCGGGATGATAGCCGACAGAGTGTATCGTGATCCAGCCTGTACTCCTCTTGACATACCAGAAAATATTCTAAGGAAACTACTCCAAGCTAGTTCTAAAGAGGCACCCTTCTTGAGCCCGGATGGGCACATGTATAAGCAAGTAGATGGGGTCACCATGGGTTCTCCCCTAGGTGTCCTGTTTGCAAACTTCTACATGGGTACCATCGAGCAAAAAGTCTTAGTCGACATGAACTTGAAACCGGTCATATACTGCAGGTATGTTGACGATATTTTTACACAGGTACCTGATGTCAGACATCTGCAGGAGCTGAAGGAGGCATTTGAGCAGAGTTCCGTGCTGCGTTTCACTTACGAGATGAAAAAGGATGGGAAGCTGCCCTTTCTAGATGTAACAGTCATGGAAAAGAGCGGAGGTTTCCACACTGCAGTCTACACTAAGGAAACGAACATAGGAATGTGCCTAAATGCCAACAGCGACTGCCCAGACAGGTACAAGAGGAGTGTTGTTAACGCATATGTCGACCGTGCTCTCAGCCACAGCTCAGAATGGAAGCAAGTCGACGAAGAACTCTGTAGGGTAAGGCAGGTCCTAGTCAACAACCGCTTCTCCAATGGTTTCGTCGAAGACATCATAAGAAGGAAAGTGAAACGCCATGCAACCTCTGAAGAGACAACTAACACAACACCTATACTACCTATTAGACTATTTTACAGGAACTTCTTTTCCACAGCTCATAAAACGGAGGAAAGGGTCCTGAAAGATATTGTCAATAGAAACGTTATCCCTACAGACAAAAATCAGAGGATACAACTGACGATATACTATAAAACCAGAAAAACGGCCAGCCTACTCATGAGAAACTCTCCAGACACAAAGCAAAACGCTTTAAAAGAGACCAACGTCGTCTATGCCTTCAAATGCCCTCTTGGGGACTGTAAGCTCCAAAAAAACCCAGTATATAGGCATGACATCAACATCTCTTTCTAGGCGTTTAACGATGCATAAACAACAGGGCTCCATTAAGGAACATATAATCTCTTCCCACAACCAAACCATCACCAGAGAAATCCTAGTAAACAACACAGAAATCATCGATAGATACAGCGATAGCAGACGGCTTGACGTTTGCGAGGCACTACACATTAAGAAGTCAACACCAGCAATCAACAGCCAAATAATGCACAACTATATTCTACCCACCTCAAGACTCCGCTCCAATATAGAAGCATCAAGAAATATGGACCAATAGGCTTTCTACAATCACTTCCATTCAATACCCATTGTTTCGCGTACTGTCTTGTGTTGATGAATTTAATATCCTATTAATACCACCTCACCCCATCCACCTCACTCAAATGTAGATATAAACAAATCGGAGATGTGTAAGTTCTATTCAGTTGTGTATGTGTAAACTAAAGTCTTTGAAAATGTAATAAGTTTTACGAAACGCGCTCAAGTGTCGAGTCAGACTAGAAATAAAAATGAATTTTGGAGAATTGATTTTTGAATTACCACCAGCAGTGAAAAGAAATGTACGAAAGATTGAGAAAATTCGTGTTAGAATTATTAATCTTACTTTTTCGGTCATATTTAATAATATATGTCTACAGGAAAGACTGCTACCAAAATATACTCATATATATATATATATATATATATATATATATATATATATATATATATATATATATATATATATATATATATATTATTAATAAATAAGACCAAAAAAGTAAGATTAATAATTCTTAATATATAATATATACTGTGACAGATCGTAAACTCCTGGTTGTCTCCTCGCTGCTGTCACCACCTGGTGATTTTAGAGTTACTTGAGAGATCATCTAATTGTCCCGGTTATTCTTCAGTTGGTTTTTAGGTCTTTATTTTTCTTCTAACTTTTGTATATTAAACCCAATCACTTGGACTGGACGGTAGAGCGACGGTCTCACTTCATACAGGTCAGCGTTCAATCCCCGACCGTCCAAGTGGTTGGGTATCATTCCTTCCCCTCCCCCGTCCCATCCCAAATCCTTATCCTGACCCCTTCCCTGTGCTATATAGTGTAATGGCTTGGCAATTGGATCTCCTGACAGTTCCTTTCCTTCCTCGCTGAAATAATCAACCCATCTCCTACATTGACTTCTCACTGTTCTGCAAATGTTCTTGTTTTCCAGCATTTTTTCTTCTTTATGTCTTTCATGTCCTCGTACATGTCGTCTTTGCTTCATGACAATGTCTGTCAAACCATGGGTATTTTGTCATGTTTCTCCGCCTTGCCCCATGGTGTTGGAATATAGCCGTTTTCTGGCATCTGTGCATATATGGATAAGCATTTCCACCATGCACTATGTCCCTTGTATAAACCTCCCATTGTCTTAAAAGAAGTCATCAATTTACTCATCTCTCGTTTTGTAAGTCCTTTGTTCGAATTTCCTTATCCCTTCCTGATTTGCATAACCATTATATACCTGAAGGTCACCACACAGTAGAGCTGGTTTATAATAATCTAAATCTTTATTCTTCAATGGTAGCACATTTATATGTGGGAAAGAATACATTAAAAAGTACAGTACATTAATTACATAAGAGAGTCACAGTCACAGAATAGGAAGCAGACATTGTCATAATTAGAATCAGAAGGTTAATCTGTACCAACTTTCACAGGGTCATTACAGTGCTGGAAAATCAATATAAAAAACATTGTATTTTAGGTATAAAATTAGTAACTTTAGCTAAGAATTAGACAGATGCTAAATTGTAAAAGCAATATATATATATATATCACGAAATAGGGATGGAGAGACAATTAACAGCAGAAATAATATAAATTAATCATACCATGATAATGTATATATTTGCACACCTTTCAGCACTCTATATCAATAGGTTTTAGGACTATCTGCCTAAGAATCACTCCAAACACTAAGCTCATAGAATATCGATCTGACTTCATTTGCACTGACAATGGCTGTTATCCATCTCTCTGTGACATTAGTTCATTGATCATTCCTAGGGTGAACACCAAATCCAGTCTGGGTGAAGAACAGGGGTTCAGTCTGGATGAAGAACAGGCACAGTCTGGTTTAGGAACAGGTACAGTCTGGGTGAAGAACACTCTGGGTGAAGAACAGGTCCAGTCTGGGTGAACACCAGATCCAGTCTGGGTGAACACCAGATCCATTCTGGGTGAACACAAGATCCAGTCTGGGTGCAGAACAGATCCAGTCTGGGTGAAGAACAGGTCCAGTCTGGATGAAGAACAGGCCCAGTCTTGGTGAAGAACAGTACAGTCTGGTTGAGGAACAGGTTCACTCTGGGTGAAGAACAGGACCAGTCTAGGTGAAGAACAGGCTCAGTCTTGGTGAAGAACAGTACAGTCTGGTTGAGGAACAGGTTCACTCTGGGTGAAGAACAGGACCAGTCTAGGTGAAGAACAGGCTCAGTCTTGGTGAAGAACAGTACAATCTGGTTGAGGAACAGGTTCACTCTGGGTGAAGAACAGGAGCAGTCTGGGTGAAGAAAAAGTCCAATCAAATTGACGTAAAGGCCCAGTCTACGTCAAGCTCAGGTTCAATCTTGGTGGATAACAGGTCCAATCAGAATGAGGTCATCCTAAATATGAGGATAAGGATTTGGGATAGGGAGGAGGGAAGAAATGGTGCCCAACCACTTGGACTGTCAGGAACTGAACGCCGAACTGCAAGAAGCGAGACCGTCGCTCACCTATCCAGCCCAAGTACTTGGGCTTCACAGGTTATAAATTCTACCTTAATTCACAGGATGAGGATAGAACTAGACAAATAAAATCATATTCATAGACAAATTCTGCCTTAATGAGAGACACAATACATCGATACATCTCCCTTCTACAGTGTGTGTCATGGACAGAAAAATTGAAGGAAATTTCAGTGCGGAAGAGACTATAGCAGCCTAGTGTATGAGGTCTCACTGCCAGGTGGAACTTAGAATTCAGTCACACTGGACCTTTTCTTTACCAGACTGGACCTGTTCTTCTCTCTGACTGGACCTGTTCTTCACTCTGACTGGACCTGTTCTTCACTCTGACTGGACCTGTTCTTCACTCTGACTGGACCTGTTCTTCACTCTGACTGCACCTGTTCTTCACTCTGACTGGACCTGTTCTTCACTCTGACTGGACCTGTTCTTCACTCTGACTGGACCTTCACTCATTGTGTGGAGGGTTATATATCACTGCTACTACTATTCTTGGTACTCCCATCGTCATGGTCTCTTTTATGTATTCTCTGAATCCCTTACAGCCCGGGATGGCCATCTCCTTGAAACTTCATTCCTTTCTCATTAGTAGGGCCACTCCGCCTCCTCACCTACCATCCTTCTCTTTCCTTATTACTGTGTACTCCTGGGGAAACACTGCATTCGTTATGATTCCTGACAGTTTTGTTTCTGTGAGTCCTATTATATCTGGGTTCACTTGTTGTGCTCTTTCCCCTTAGTTCACTTGCCTTGCTTGTAAGTGAACTATGTTCACTTACAAGCAAAGTGATTTGTTCACAAATCTATGTTCGAGTACATCACACTGAAACTGACTGATTCCTTACACAGATCTCTCTCTCCGATTCTTGAAGAATTTCAACTTCCAAATAATACCTTGTATCCGGCCTCTTGCTCCCAACACCTATCCTCCTTACATTACATTTGCTTGGGTTAAACTCTAACAACCATTTGTTCGACCTTTCCTTTATTTTGTCCAGGTCTTCATGAAGCCTCAAGCTGTCCTTCTCTATCTAAATCCTTCTCATAATTTTGGCGTCGTCAGCAAACATTGAGAGAAATGAGTCTATACCCTCTGGGAGATTATTTACGTATATCAGAAACAGGATAGGTCCGAGTACAGAGCCCTGTGGAGCGCCACTGGTGACTTAACGCCAATCTGAGGTCTCACCTCTCACTAACTCTCTGCTTCCTATTACTTAGGTACTCCCTAATCCACTGGAGCACCTTACAAGTTACTCATGCCTGTTTCTCCAGCTTATGTACCAGCCTCTTATAGGGTACTATGTCAATGACTTTCCGGCAGTTCAAGAAAATGCAGTCAGCTCATTTTTCTGTTTCTTGCTTAATCTTTGTTACTTGGTCATAGGATTCTATTAAGCCTGTGAGGCTAGATTTTCCCTCCCTGAACCCATGTTGATGGGTTGTCACGAAGTCCCTTCTCTCCAGATGTGTTACTAGGTTTTTTTTCACGATCTTCTCCATCTTGTATACCTTGCATGGTATGCAAGTTAGTGCCTCTTGTCTGTCACCCTTTTTGTATATTGGGACTACATTAGCCGTCTTCCATATTTGTGGTTGGTCTCCCGTCCCAGTGACCAACTATGGAGAATGACAAGTAAAGTGATTCTGCACACACTTTCAATACCCATGGGAAGGTTCCATCTTGACCAACAGCCTTGCTCACGTCCCGATCCAACTGGAATCTCTTAACCTCATCTCTTGTAATTTCGAACCCTTCCACGGCCGCCTGGTTTACTGCCACCTCTCCTAGCTCAGTGACCTATCCTTGTTCTGGCGCGTGTGTGTGTGTGTATTCACCTAGTTGTGCTTGCAGGGGATAAGCTCTGCTCTTTCGGCCCGCCTCTCAACTGTCAATCAATCAGCTGTTACTAACAAATTATCTTTTTTCCACAAACAAACACCCCTCCCCCAGGAAGCAGCCCGTAACAGCTGTCTAACTCCCAGGTACCTATTTAATGCTAGGTAACAGGTGCATCAGGGTGAGAGAAACTATGCCCATTGTTTCACGCCAGCGCCGGGAATCGAACCTCGGGCGACAGGATTACGAGTCTCTCGCGCTGTCCACTCAGCTACCAGTGCCCTTCATTGTGTATGTGTGTGCGTGTGTGTGTGTGTGTGTGTGTGTGTGTGTAATTATCCAAGTGTAATTACCTACGTGTAGTTACAGTAGAGAGCTATGCTCGAGGTGTCCCGTCTTTCTACTACTCTTTCTCGTATAACTCTTTGAAAGAATGCTGACCATTCATATTTATAAGTGTATGTGTGTTTGATATGTATGCATGTGTGTTTAATGTTTTTTTCGTATACAATTACTTTTTACTTTCCTCGTGAAAAAAACAAAAATAGTTCACACATCTGACTAAGAATTTCGATACTGGAGGAAACTATGCGGCGTGAGAATCCGAAATCGATTAACTGAATTTACGAGCCGCAATGTTTTACAGAAAGCTGTTCATCACTGTGAGGAACGCGCGCCCTCCGCCTTCAGGAAATTCTCCTGCGACGCTCCCAGGGAGAATTTATCATGATCCTGGAAGCCTGAGTGACGTTTAGACGGGTAAATTGGCCCTAAGACAGTGTTCTGGCTTTGTAAGAAATTTTGTCAAAGGGTTTTGACCCTGCCAAGATGTACTAGCTCGTCACAGAGTTCTGGTGCTACCAAATTGTACTAAGCTTTTAAAGATGTCTGTCTGCTGGAGTGTAGACTCACTAAGTGTGTGCTCCTTGTTCCAAAGTTGTTGCGTCCAAGTCGATTGCACTGGACCCGCTAATGAAGTAGGCCTGGCAGTGTTGCACTGGTCATGCAAGATCATACTAGGCCTGTCAGTGTTGCTATTGTCATGCAAGATCATACTAGGCCTGTTGGTGTTATACTAAGCCTTTTAAAATAGTGCTGAACATATTACGAAGAAACTTTCCTCTTATGGTGTGCAGAGATTATCAGTGGTATTGAGCCAATCAGCGTTTATTAGTACTTGCAGGATGCACTTGGAATAGTATTGTGACTGATGGGATGCCCTTGACATGATGGGTAGAACTGTGACTGCCAAGAGTTTACTGTGTATGTTTGGGTGTATTGCGGCTGCCCGGGTGTACCGGGACTTGAATAGTTTACCCAGTATCTCAGAATGTACTGGTTTCTGCCAGGGGGTGTTAGTCATTCCAAAGCATTCTATGCCTGGCTGTTATATTGGTGCTGTCAAGGTAAACTAAGGTAATCAAGGTGTACTAGGCCTGTTAAGGTGTGATAAGCTCGTCACAGTCATGTGGGCCAGCGTGGGTGTGGTTGTTCTGTTCCAGTACACTGTCACCTGTTAGGGAGTGCTTTCTCTGTTTAGAAAATGCGGGTCCTCTCAAACTATTCTGTTAAGCGTGCAGTAGCCAAAATGGGTCTGCTAAGGTGAGGAGGCTATGATTAGTGATCTACACAGTTGATTAGTAAACAATTAGCTTCATCTTTTTAGTCAAGAAAACCTGCGTTAGTAGCAGTTTTCTTTTGCATGTACCCCTGTCTCTTGGGTCTGGTTATGCACCTAGTTCTCTCTAAATAGAATAATATACAAAATTCATATTAGATAAGGAAGAAGAATATTCCTCTAGACGTAGAAGAAGGGTTAGTTAGAAGTTAGGAGATGCTACTAGTTCTGGGGCCTCGTAGCCTGGTGGATAGCGCGCAGGATTCGTAATTCTGTGGCGCGGGTTCGATTCCCGTACGAGGCAGAAACAAATGGGCAAAGTTTCTTTCACCCTGAATGCCCCTGTTACCTAGCAGTAAATAGGTAGCTGGGAGTTAGTCAGCTGTCACGGGCTGCGTCCTGGGGGTGGAGGCCTGCTCGAGGACCGGGCCGCGGGGACACTAAAAAGCCCCGAAATCATCTCAAGATAACCTGGTTCCAGGACAACTCGTCCTCTCAACTAATACGTCTTAATTTTATACGTTATGGTCCCTAACGTACAAAGGACTATGACAAGAAGCAGCTCAAAATATCCACGTTATTTATGCATCGGGTGATAAGTTTAAGAGGGTTGGTTGGGTTTGTGCGTTTCTGGTTAGGTTATCAAAGGGTTTATATTTTAGTTATCCAAGTCCAGTTAGGTTATCAAAATATTTATTTTGTATTTTGTACGTTGTGACAGATCAAGATATCGGGCTGTCCAGAGGAGACGAACGCCAGCGTCAGGACGCTGGCGTTCGTCTCAACATCTCCCAATCACTATGCGATCTCTTCTCCCGTCACTGGAAATATCAGTGGACGCCTTATTCGTCAATATGGTGAAAGGAATGACAATGTAACTTCACATTTCATATTTGGGTTCGTATGTAGCTCCCTAAGTAGGCCTATGGATTATTGTTTTCGATTGTTCATTTAAAAAATTTAGAATTTTTTTTTCGAAAATAATTCCAGCCCCATACAGGTCAAGGGAATTGAGATTTTGTTCATAAATATTGTTATCGAGTTTGGATTTGTTTATACAATTTCCTTGAAGCAAACAAATTTCATTCATTCTTCTGCATGATCAAGTACAACACACTTAGACTGTGAAGGAAGAGTCAGTGATAACATACTCATCGCCGAGGCGCCTCACTAACATGGGAGTGAGCGGCAGGCAATCTTCCGCCTCTTTTGGAAGGAGTCCGACGACGCACCTCCCAGGCCGAGTGGTATGGAATCCATTACATCGTTGAGATGATGGAAGTGAATTTATCCAGTGATGGCGGGTTCATCAGAATTAACATGTTTCGTCCTCTTTAGTGCGTCAAACTATACCGGAAAAGTTTGGATTAGAGTTGGAGCAATATCCACATGGAACGCAAATTCAACGTCATCAACGTTGACCTAACGCCAACTAAGGAATCATGCAAGGAAATTAATAAGCGCCGAGCCCCGCCAGTCGTGAGCAGGTCTGACAGCGCTATGGTATCGTTGGTGGGTCTCTACTCTGGCGAAGTCTTATGAACCACAGGTTACGAGGAAGAACCTTGCCACAGTGACAACTGTAGGGAGCCTAGGACGAAGCTGGGCATCAGTGGGCACAGTTTAAGATTAACTTGGAGTTGTGTGGTGACCATCGGCCAGGTCAGACGCTCCTGAGGTCTCTCCACTTCTTCTTCTTCTTGATAGTAGGTGCAGTTTGCATGAAGGCTTTGTCCTCCCGATGACTGCACCAGTACAGATGTTGGTAGAGGCGTTTATGTTGAAGATGATAAGAGTTTCAAAAGTGCTTGTTGCGTTGTGCTGTAGACAGAGGAGCGGCGACTAAAACAGAGGTGTATGTTAGAGGGAGACTTGCCGCACCGTAGGGCGGTGTGTTGTGTTTATGGCGTCAGCTTATTCTTGGTACTGCGACGAGGCAGTTTTTTTCTGTGTTCAGCTGTTGGTGGCGCCAGGTATATATGTGGCACGGCTCAGATGTGACCCAATTTGTTGGTCGACTGTAGATATTTAGCCAGTGCTTTGACTATTTGGTATTTTTCTTGTAACGAGTGGTCACCGCCTCCTAATATATGCTCGATGGTAAAGGGTATTTTAAGTGAAATAAGTGCTTGTTTTGAGATTAATTCTGGCACTTTAATGTCGGAAGCAGAGAAGGAGATAGTGTTTGACTGTTTCAGGCACCTGACAGTGGATGCAGAGTTCGTTGATGTCTGCTCTGTACTTAGAGCTGTGTGCTGCTAGTTTGGTGTGTCCCAGCCTTAATCTAGTCATCGCTATATCAATTTCTCTGCTCTTATATTTGACATGTTTCCAAGTTTCCCATTTCTTTTTAATGGACCCATAGTACAAAGGTGAACATGACGTTTTCCATTTCGTCGCAAAATCTTTGGTGATGGTATTTTTGAAGGCTCCTTTACGTGCAACATGGGGAATTGGATGACGGGTAATGTGAGGCGTGTTGTGCATTGCTTTGGCTAGTTGATCTACTAGTTCATTATGGAGAATACCACAATGCGCTGGGACCCATTGGATAGAGGTATCATAACCGTTCAATCGATGTTCATGAAGAAGTTGAAGACATGGGTAAACAAACTCCTTGCACGTTGTTGAAGAGTATGTAATTGCTTGAATCCCACTCTTGGAGTCACTGCAGATTGTATACGTCCCGATTGGTAATGTTGTGTTTATTTTGAGAGCTTGATATAAGGCATATAATTCAGCTGTGAAAACAGATAGTTGGTTTGGTAACCGCCATCCCTGCTTGAGATGGTATTCCGGTAGCCATACAGCGCTAGTGACTGAGGGTACGTTGTTCATGATGATGCGAGATCCATCTGTATAAATCGCTGTGGTATTTGGGTAGCAATTTTTCATTGTTGAAAGAAAGACTGAGGCTATGGCTGAGTTTGGTGCAGACTTCGGAATGTTGTCTTCGAGTTGTATTGCTGTATTAGGAGTTGTATAAACCCAAGGTGGAATAAGGGGAACAGTAAGTTGGGTTTCCGAGTTTTGGAGTAGAGAGTGAGGTCTATATTGAGGTTATTTGTAGCCCGTGTGAGGAAAGGTTGTGAGTGATTGGTTGGGAAGCTGGGGATATGTGGGTTAACTGTTGGGTTAATTTTTGATCTGTATGGGTGTGTCTGGTGAGCAGTGGTACAGAGTGACAGATAGTTGGCACACATTATGTCTCGTCTGGTGGCAAGGCTTGTGAAGCCCGTTTCCCCGTAGAGTCCGAGGATAGGAGTGGAACGCATTGCTCCACATATAAGTCGCATGGCATTGTTTTGGATGAACTCTAGGCTCTGTAGGTTAGTAGGCGCAGGCGACGCATATGCTTGGCAACAATAGTCTAGTTGGCTGCGAATGTAGGTTGTATTGAAACGGAGCAAGATTTTATGGTGTGCTCTCCAGGTGGTGCCAGTGAGGGCTTTAAGTATGGCGAGTCGGGGTTGTGTCGTCTGTTTAAGGTGTTGAATGTGTGCTTTCCAGGTAAGTGAGGGCGAGTCTAAGTGCATGCCAAGGTATTTATGTTCTTGTACGTGTTGGATGGGAGTGTTGTGTATTGTGAGGGTGGGTAGATGAGCAAGTCTTTTTTAGTGAAAATTTGATAATAGGTTTTGGTAGTACTAACTTGAAGGCCCCATTGTTGTGTCCAATCTATGAGGTGGTCAAGTGCTGTTTGTATTGTTGAGACTGTATTAGGTAAGGCGTTGTCTGAATAATACAGTGTTAAGTCGTCGGCGTATGCCGAGAGGTGAACAGGATGGGTGTTAGACAAATCTGCTAAGAATGCAGCAAAAAGGGTTGGGCTTAGTATGAAGCCTTGCGGGACACCCGTTTGTATTGGGATGTCATCGGAAAACTCGCCTTGTATATAGACTTTAGAGGTCCTGTTCGTAAGATAGGATTTTAACCATAAAAGTAATCTTCCTTGTACGCCTAAACGCGCAAGCTTTGCGAGGAGGCAAGTATGAGGAATGCTATCAAAAGCTCCTTTGAGGTCTAAGTAGAGAACAATACAAAATTTGCTGCTTCTGAAGGAGGTGCGGATTTCATGTTCAAGGCAGAGTATTTGATCGAGTCTGGAGCACTGCGGTCGAAATCCAGCTTGGAGTGACGGTATAATATTATTGTACTCTAGGTACCATTGGAGGCGAGTATGTACTAGTCTTTCCATGACTTTACTGAGGCATGATAGTAGGGAAATAGGTCTGTATGACGCAGGTTGGGATGGGTCTTTTCCTGGTTTAAGGAACAGAAGAATAATACTGGTCTGCCATTGTCAGGGAATATTTCCGTGAGTCCAGCATAGGTTGTAATAGTTTAGGAGGGTACTATGTGCAGTCGATGGAAGATATTTAATGAGTTGATATGGAATTCCATCCTCTCCAGGTGCCTTGCCAAGAGATAGGCGGGTTAAGGCTAATTGTAGCTCGCTTAAGGTGTACAGGTTGTCGACGCCGAGCATGGGTAGCAGTATGGCACGGTCAATTTCTTTTCTGAGGGGGGAGTTCTTGGGCATGAAGGAAGGGTGTTGAGAGGGTAACTTTAAGCCATTCAGCAAGAACATTTGCACGCTCCTGAGGTGTTTGACAGAGTGAACCGTTGATCATCAGGGGAAACAAAGGGAATGTTGGCCAACCTTTAATGCTGTTAAATGTAGCCCAGACTTTTGAATGTGGTATAGTGGGTGTGAGGCTATCACAAAATTTTGCCCACGATGCTCGCTTTGCTGACAGTATGGTTTTTTTGGCTTCTGCTGTGGCCCGCCGGAGATTAACCCAGTTCTGTAGGAAGGGTTGACGTCTTTGTTTTTGTATGGCTCGTCGGCGTAAAGCGACTGTTCGTGCACATTCCGCGTTCCACCACGGTTTAAGTGGTTTGTTGGACCTATGTCCTGAAGTTTTCTTGAGCATTTGGGTGGCTGCAGAATTTATGGCCGAGGTGATTGTGGACAGTAGCGTGTTTGGGTCTACATCGTCTGTATCTGGGAGACAGACAGTATCAGCCCATTTTTTCTTATCTAGTTTCTTAATGTTCCACTTGGGGAGCGTTAGGGGGTGGGTTGGTGGCTGAAAGTTAGTAAATTTTATAATGAGGGGTTTGTGGTCACTTCCAATATCTGGTCCAGTATGAAACTGTAGTTCTTGTTGAAAGAGCGCCGAGCCAAAGCAGATGTCCAATGAGGCTTCATAATTGGTTCTGTAGTTAAAGTAGGTTGCAAGGTCGGGCGGCGAAAGAAGAATATATGGTGTAGTGTCTAAGTAGTTATATAAATCGGTGCCTGCAGTATTTTGGGTACCTCTACTCCATGTGGGGTGGTTGGCATTGAGATCACCTGTAACAATGATCGGTTGCCGTAAATGGTTAAGATAGAATTCCAGTTCATTTAAATTAATTGTGCCACCAGGGTTGTATATACCCAGAAAGGATATGTGTGTACCATTGTAGGGTATTAGGCATGCTAAAATTTCTAGTTTACCGTTCACAAAACGTGTAAGCGTTACAGGTTTACATGTCATGTTACTCCGTGTTAGGAGGAAAATACCACCACCCATACAGTTTGGTCTGTCCAGTCTCTGCATCTGAAAGTTTTTAAAAATAGGATTTTGTTTAGGGGTGAGCCAGGATTTGGTTATGAAAGCTAAGTCCGATTTGGATGAGTAAAGGAACTGTTTAAGTTCTGTGAGGGATGTTTTAATGCTTTTTGCATTCCAAGTCATGAATGTTAGGGGAGCCATTTAGGATGTGTGGGTTATGGATGTGTCTGTTTTCCTTGGCATGCCAGTAGTAGTACGTGTTGGATACCTGGATGTGGATGTGGGCTGTGTCTTACTCTTGGTACTGGTGGTTTGGGTTTGTGGCAAGTCAGCTTGTGGAATGATTTTGGTAAGGCGTGCTAGGGAGTTATTTATGAGTTTTTCTATCATTTGTTAAAACAATGTGTGTCCAGCAATGATGGCTTTGTTTGGGCGGATGTCAGTGTCTGTAGCTGTTGATGGAATGTCTTTTGGGTCAGCCTCAGGGGTGGGTTGTTACTTGTGTAAAGAATTTAGTTAGAAGTCGGTCCAGCGTCTTTTCTAGTGCATTTTCGATGCGTGTGACAAAAGTTTCAACAAGATCATTTTCAATGCGAGTGACAAGAGTTTCAACAAGATCAGGACTTAGTTGTGCATTTTGTGAGGGATGGTTGGACCCTGGGGTTGTGGGAGTGTCGGTGACAGATATATCAGGTACAAGCAAAGGTTGTGTTTGTGTGTGAGGTAGTGTTTGATGATGGGCTGTGTTAGGTTGTTTCAATGCACTACTGTATAGCAGGTTGTTGGTTGGGAGAACCTTAGTTTTTGCTGCTGTTGCTATGTATGAAGGACATTGTTTAAATGTAATGTCGTGGTCGCCACCACAGTTTGAGCAGGTAAGTGTATCTGATGTACAATCTTGCGTGTAATGGGAACCAGAGCATTTCCCACATTTAATGTCTTTGGTGCAGCCTTTCCAGGTATGGTTAAAACCTTCACATGTAAAACACTGAGTGGGACGTGGTATATACACCTCTAGTTTAGGGAGGAAGCCGTTTAACCAAATCCTCTCAGGGGGAATGTAGTCTAGAAAGGTAAGCAGAGCAGTGCCTGTATCACTCAGTTCTCCGTTTGTTCTTCGCATAAATTTTTTTATTCCATGGATCAGTATGTCATGTGTCGCAAGTTGTGCTTTGATGTCGTCTACACTGATGTCTACCACATGTCGGATTACATATTTTGTTAATCGGTCCCCAAGTGGTTTATAGCACTTGACTTTGTGGCCACAGATGTCAGTAATGTCTGAGAGCTTTAGTTCTTCGCCATGTTTGTGGTCCACTCCGATCAGTTATTTTTGTTTATTTGGTCTCATATTGTGCACGTTGATCCCGAATATCTTGGGAATGGCATTATATAAGATACTTTGTGCCCGGCTATTTCTGAACACATTTTCCTCTTCGCCATCAAAGGCAATGATGAAAGTTTGCAAATCAGAAGAACTCGGTCTACCTTGGTTGAGCTGTGGAGGTTGATAATGAGGCCGCGTGGTGCCGGCATGGTCTCTGTTTACCTCTGTAAGTTGGCGGCGTTTCGCCTCCAATCTGTTTGCCTTGCTGTGATGTTTGCTGTCTAGGAAATCTCCATCTAGATCCTCTTCTAAGACCGGGTGACGTTCATGATCTAAATGTGTGGTATGCAACAGTGGTTCCCCAGTGTCCTCAAAGGTATCGTCAATGTTTGCAGGAGAGACGCTGCGTGAACCTCCGCCAGTCGCCGTGACGCCCGCCGAGTCTCCAACGAGAAGTCACTTACTTGACGAAAATACATAACTTTTCTACAATTTATTACATATCTAAATTCATAAATATAATAATCTACTAGAGTATAATATATCAATTATATAATATGTAATTATATATATATATATATATATATATATATATATATATATATATATATATATATATATATATATATATATATATATATATATATATATATATATATATATATATATGTCGTACCTAGTAGCCAGAACGCAATTCTCAGCCTACTATGCAAGACCAAATTTGCCTAATAAGCCAAGTTTTCCTTAATTAATATATTTTCTCTATTTTTTTCTTATGAAATGATAAAGCTACCCATTTCATAATGTATGAGGTCAATTTTTTTTTATTGGAGTTAAAATTAACGTAGATATATGACCGAACCTAACCAACCCTACCTAACCTAACCTAATCTATCTTTATAGGTTAGGTTAGGTAGCCGAAAAAGTTAGGTTAGGTTAGGTTAGGTAGGTTAGGTAGTCGAAAAACAATTAATTCATGAAAACTTGGCCTATTAGGCAAATTTGGCCATGCATAGTAGGCTGACAAGTGCGTTCTGGCTACTAGGTACGACATATATATATATATATATATATATATATATATATATATATATATATATATATATATATATATATATATATATATATGTCGTACCTAGTAGCCAGAACTCACTTCTCAGCCTACTATGCAAGGCCCGATTTGCCTAATAAGCCAAGTTTTCATGAATTAATTGTTTTTCGACTACCTAACCTACCTAACCTAACCTAACCTAACATTTTCGGCTACCTAACCTAACCTAACCTAGAAAGATAGGTTAGGTTAGGTTAGGTAGGGTTGGTTAGGTTCGGTCATATATCAACGTTAATTTTTACTCCAATAAAAACAAATTGACCTCATACATAATGAAATGGGTAGCTTTATCATTTCATAAGAAAAAAATTAGAGAAAATATATTAATTCAGAAAAACTTGGCTTATTAGGCAAATCGGGCCTTGCATAGTAGGTATAGAAGGGCGTTCTGGCTACTAGGTACGACATATGTATATATATATATATATATATATATATATATATATATATATTGTGACGGTAACGCGTTGGTGTTCGGCTGTTTAAGGCTAGGGGTATGGCCTCGTCACATAGTTATAAAAAAAATAGAAAACTGGAACTTCGTCTGTGGTAAGGTAAGGAGAAGACACACAAAACACAAGTAAACTTTAACAATGAAATTTTAATTACGTTAAATAAATCAAAACATGAAAATAATGCACAAACAAATTCTTATAATAAAATCAATCAATCAAAATAATGAGAATACTTAAATGACAAAATGAAAAGTTACGTTAAGGCAAAATAACAAGTGCAATACAAAAGTTAAGTGGGAGGTGCTGGAATATTGGCTTAAAGCCACCACCTCTCTCAGTACACTCTAGAGTCTAGCTGGGAGGTGTGCTGGCTACGAAAGCACTGAACATTCTGAGGACTGATGTTGGGGCGACCCCAGACATCAGGTAGTATTGGGGGGCGAGTGCAGGTGCAGCCAGACCGGCGACCAATCAGCGGAGCCGTAGCGATCAACGGGTAGTTTGGTGATTTGGGTCCGAACAGGTGGCGGGCTGCATACGTTTCTGCTCACCCTGGCAAGCCTTGCTGGTGTTGTTGTCGTTGTTGGACATTTCTTCCATAGTCTTTTTATATAATTGTGAAGACGTAATTATGGAGGGAAGAGCAGGCTCAATCTCTTGAAGGAGATTATTGTCACAACTCTCCCCCGAAGCCTGCGGTTCTGGAAGAAGTACGTCGTTATGTGGTGGAGTAATGGATGGAGTCGCTTCTACTTCATAAACTCTGGAGAGATCATGGGCTAAGATGTTGTCAGACTCTTGGTATAGCGTGTCTCCAGGTTGAATTTCTGCAGTTAGCAAGCCCATAGTAGAAGACGTTGAGATGAGAAGTGGGCGTGCTGCAGGAGGTGTAGGGTGGTGTGGTCCGTATTGATGGTGGACCGAGCACTTTTCAGGTGTGGAGTGAAGTGCTGAAGCTTCAGGATGAGGAAGAGTAGCTCCTTGCCAATTGTTCCGTAGATCCTTGTAGCAGTAGTCGCTGACAGGTGTATTCTTCTCGCCTCGTTGCTGCATCACGACACCACCCACGTCGGTACCATTGGCGTCGACATGGAGGATGAAGGGCTTATCTGACGAGGTGAGAGTGGAATTAGAAGAGGGCATAGGAGCACGATTATTATCCTGAAAGCATTTGGGAAGATCATTAAGGATTTTGGAATTAGAAAGCGCCGACTCCTTGTCAGTGCTTTCGGGAGAAGAAGTCGGGATGGTCTCACTGTGGATGTAGGGTTCTGTGAAGGTAGAACAATTAATCAAGACAGTGGGAGGAGTACCATTATATTGCTTCAGGAGGTTGACGTGGCACAGCTGGGTCTTCCGCCGCCTATCTGGAGTCTCTATCACATAATTATTATTATTCCTGCACTCTTTGACGCAGTAGGGTCCTGAAAATCTGTTTTGTAAAGGTGAACCTGGGATAGGGAAATAAGCAAGGACGAAGTCTCCCGGCTTGAATTTTCTTACTTTGCTGGTCTGGTCGTAATGAGTCTTCATTCTCACCTGGGCTTTCAATAGATTATCATGGGCAAAGCGGTGGACTCTCTCTAGAATGTGTTGAAGGTTTTGAAGAAACTGGGGCACATTCTGATGCTCACTGAAGGTGGCATCTCTGAGAGAGTCTTTGAAAGCCTTAAGGGGAGTACGGCACTTACGGCCGTAGAGCATCTCATAAGGAGATACTCCTAGGGACTCATTGGGGAGACTTCTGAAAATACACATTATTAGGTCAATCTGCTTATCCCAATCCTTTGAGGTTTCACTACAAAACTTTTTCAAGAGTGCTTTGATGGTCTGATGACTACGTTCAAGAGAACCCTGTGAAGCAGGATGATAGGGGCTGGACAATACCTGTTTGATGTTGAACTCCTCCAGTGTCCTTTTGAAGAGATCACTGGTGAAGTTGGTGCCACAGTCACTTTGAATCTCCCTGGGAAATCCGTATTGAGTGAAGATCTTCAATAGATGTTTGATAACCGTAGCAGCCGTGATGTTCTTCACTGGAACTGCTATGGGAAATCTGGTGGTAGGACACAGGATGGTTAGGATGTAGGCGTTACCTGAACTGGTCCGAGGTAAAGGACCAACACAGTCTATTATGAGTCTGTGGAAAGGTTCCGCAGGCACCTGTATGGGAATCAGTGGTGCTCTGGGAATGGAGACGTTCGGTTTGCCTGCCATCTGACATGTATGACACTGTTTTACGTACTGTTTGACGTTGTTTACCATACCTGGCCAGTAGTAGTCTTGACGAATCCCATGGTAAGTCTTGTTGAAGCCGTAGTGGGAGAATGCTCCGTGGGCCAGGTGTAGAATAGTGGGCCGCAGGCTGGTGGGAATCACAAGTTGTTCGGTGTTGGCCCAATCGTCCTCCTCCTTCAGTTTACTGGGTCTATATCTGCGGTAGAGCAAGTCGTTCTCTAGGAAGAACCCAGGAATACTGTCGGGTTGAGTCTCAGCCTGGAAAAACAATGGTGTTAAAGTAAGATCTTCCCTCTGCAACTTACGGAACTCCAACTTGGTCAGATGCGGGGGTAGTTTCTGAGGGTCTTGAGGGACAGCGGTAGCAGTAGAGTCAGCTGGCTGTGGACGTGCGGCTTGCGCACGGGTGGTCACGAGAACCGGAGGAGAAACTTCATCACTCTCTTGAACCTCTGCTGGAACATACTCGAGAATAGGATTTATTGGCACAGAGTTACACACCTGGGGTTTGTCCATGACGATCAGGTTGGTCGGTTGCAGGTCTTCTGCCAAGTCGTTGCCTAGGAGAAGTTGCACTCCAGGCATGGGAAAAGGCTTTTCCCTGACGGCGACTTGGACTTCCCCGTTCACGTAGGGACAATTCAGGTGGACTCTGGCGAGAGGGTATGGAGTGGTAGCAGTGAGGTCAGTGATGAAGACTGTTTCCCCGGTGTAGACTATGTTGGGCACAGCCGACTTCAAGATGATCGATTGTAGAGCCGCTGTGTCCCTCAAGATCTTCAATTTGAAACGTCCCTCCGGATTTGAACCGTTGGCAGAGACAGTTCCAGTATACAGGTGGTTACTGAAAAGAGAAAGATCATTAACATCAACACCAACATTCATCACAGGCTTACCGGACTTAGGAGGAGTTGGTTTGGGTCGTTGTTGGTCAGTGGTTCCCTTGTATTGAGACTTACCACACTTGTCTATGGTATGTCCATAGAGTCTACAATATTTGCAGTACAGTTGTGAACCAGCTTGATCGGGGCTCACCTTCTCGTAACTGTACCACGACTTCTTACTGGAGGATGGTTCAGGTGTCAGCCGGTGGATGAGGCTGTAAGTGTCAGCCGACTTAGCACACTTCAGGTAGTCGGTTTCTTCTTTATCTGCTAAGTAGAGGCGGACAGGAGGCGGCACACGTCTCAAGAATTCTTCAACAAGCATCAGGTTGACGAGTTCTGCAAAAGTAGAGACATGTGCTGCTTCCAGCCATTTCATGAAATACCTCCGTTTCGTGTTAGCAAACTCGAGGAAGGTAGTGGTACTTGCCTTCAGGTGGTCACGGAATTTCCTTCTATAACTTTCAGTAGAGAGGAGGTAGGCGTCTAACACTGCTTGTTTCAGAGTGTAGTAGTCATTCTCAGACGCCAAAGTACTGAGTGTGACTGCAGCTCTACCTGTAAGATGGACTCTGAGAAGTGTGGCCCATTGGTCGACAGGCCAACTGAGTTGATTAGCAAGGGTTTCAAAGGTGGTAAAGAACACATCAACTTCTGCTTCTACAAAGGATGGCATTAACTTACTTGCATGTGATATATTAAAACTGACGGGAAGATTGGCAGTAGCTTGCTGGCGTTGAGCGAGGTGTGAAGTTTCCAACGTGTATTCCCGTTGACGACACTCAAGAGCTAGAGTTGCTTGTTGCTTGTCATGTTCGCGTTGTATTTCCAACTCGCGTTGTTTTGTTTCAAGCTGTACTCTCTCACGTTCATGGAGCAAGGCGACCTCACGTTCGTGGAGGGCGAGTCCACGTTCGTGTTCTTCTCTCCTCAAGGCAGCTTCACGTTCTTGTTCGTCTCTTCGTATGGCAGCTGCTTCTCTTTGCTGCTCACGTTCAATCTTAGCCAGCTCTAGTTTAAGTTTCATCGTTGCCAAGTCAGTTTTATCTGCAATATAGTAAGTTTCATGAGTTTCAGAGTCTATCTTACCTTGCTCTAAATAGTAATCCAGCAACAGGTTGTGTAGGTCATTTTTGTTGGCTTGATAGGGAACTTCTAGTTGATACTCATGTGCAAGAGTTTGTAGTTCAGTCCTCTTGGCACGACTTAAAGTCCCTATTTCACCTGCTGGATTTGCACGGAAAGTTTGGAGACGAAACATGGTGAAATTAGCAAATAAAGGTACACGAATGTTCAATAATGAAATGTCAGAAACAGGACAACGTGGCAACTGGTACCTATCCTGTGTGATCTTTAACAATTAACGTTAAGTGAAAGATATTAAATTAAATCAAGGGCGCAGGAAATCTTGTACCCGGTACTCATGTAAGAGAATAAGGGCAAGAAAATCCTACTAACAAATGAAACAAAGTTTCGAAAACAAATGAAACAGTTAAATGCTTCAAAAGTAAAATTGGTAGTCCAAGGATGTAGGCATACCTTGCCGAGTCTCTATAGGACATAAAGCAAGTTTTTCCTACTGAATTTAATATGATACTTACAGAATTAGCGAACTTTTGTGCTCTGAAAAAATAAGCTAATTCCCTACCGTTGTATGTATCATCATCTCTGACTGACGTGTAGGGGTGCGAGGTGTCAACTGGTGACGAGAACTGCTGCTGAGGTCCCAATTCAGCAACTAAAGTTCGAGCTAGAGGAACTATGGCCCTCTTTGTCCTCCTACAGTCAGATTGCAGAAGATAGGGTACTCTTGACCCGGGGCAGACCACAGTACCAGGGTACCAATATGATGATCTGTCAGAATGAGAAATATTCAAGGGACATAGATGGTAAATACGAGTAATAACATGGAGGGAGAGATGACCAATTAAGAGTATGACTGAGGCCTACAGTCACCACGTAATCCAAAGTTGTCTCACCTTCACTATATGTTACTCTCGTAATGCACAATACACCGCACCTTATAAAAAATAAAATTGAATGAAAAATAGTAAAGCTACGTTAACAAAGTTAAATACGCTTACCATAAATTACCACTTGGCACCAGTACCTGAGTGAAGCTCCTAGGACAGGCCCCCATATAACTTGTGACGGTAACGCGTTGGTGTTCGGCTGTTTAAGGCTAGGGGTATGGCCTCGTCACATAGTTATAAAAAAAATAGAAAACTGGAACTTCGTCTGTGGTAAGGTAAGGAGAAGACACACAAAACACAAGTAAACTTTAACAATGAAATTTTAATTACGTTAAATAAATCAAAACATGAAAATAATGCACAAACAAATTCTTATAATAAAATCAATCAATCAAAATAATGAGAATACTTAAATGACAAAATGAAAAGTTACGTTAAGGCAAAATAACAAGTGCAATACAAAAGTTAAGTGGGAGGTGCTGGAATATTGGCTTAAAGCCACCACCTCTCTCAGTACACTCTAGAGTCTAGCTGGGAGGTGTGCTGGCTACGAAAGCACTGAACATTCTGAGGACTGATGTTGGGGCGACCCCAGACATCAGGTAGTATTGGGGGGCGAGTGCAGGTGCAGCCAGACCGGCGACCAATCAGCGGAGCCGTAGCGATCAACGGGTAGTTTGGTGATTTGGGTCCGAACAGGTGGCGGGCTGCATACGTTTCTGCTCACCCTGGCAAGCCTTGCTGGTGTTGTTGTCGTTGTTGGACATTTCTTCCATAGTCTTTTTATATAATTGTGAAGACGTAATTATGGAGGGAAGAGCAGGCTCAATCTCTTGAAGGAGATTATTGTCACAATATATAAATATATATATATATATATATATATATATATATATAAATATATATATATATATATAACTGAAAACTCACACCCCAGAAGTGACTCGAACCCATACTCCCACAACTGGTATGTACAGGGACGCCTTAATCCGCTTGACCATCACGACCGGACATAAGGAAGTGATAGCCGAGGCTATATGAACCACTTCCCCGCCGGCACTCGGATGGTAATCTTGGGCATTGCATTTTATCAAATCACCTCATTCTTTGGGGCACACGTGAGGAACACAAATGCAAACAAGCCTGAATGGTCCCCAGGACTATATACAACTGAAAACTCACACCCCAGAAGTGACTCGAACCCATACTCCCACAACTGGTATGTACAGGGACGCCTTAATCCGCTTGACCATCACGACCGGACATAAGGAAGTGATAGCCGAGGCTATATGAACCACTTCCCCGCCGGCACTCGGATGGTAATCTTGGGCATAGCATTTTATCAAATCACCTCATTCTTTGGGGCACACGTGAGGAACACAAATGCAAACAAGCCTGAATGGTCCCCAGGACTATATACAACTGAAAACTCACACCCCAGAAGTGACTCGAACCCATACTCCCACAACTGGTATGTACAGGGACGCCTTAATCCGCTTGACCATCACGACCGGACATATGGAAGTGATAGCCGAGGCTATATGAACCACTTCCCCGCCGGCACTCGGATGGTAATCTTGGGCATAGCATTTTATCAAATCACCTCATTCTTTGGGGCACACGTGAGGAACACAAATGCAAACAAGCCTGAATGGTCCCCAGGACTATATACAACTGAAAACTCACACCCCAGAAGTGACTCGAACCCATACTCCCACAACTGGTATGTACAGGGACGCCTTAATCCGCTTGACCATCACGACCGGACATAAGGAAGTGATAGCCGAGGCTATATGAACCACTTCCCCGCCGGCACTCGGATGGTAATCTTGGGCATAGCATTTTATCAAATCACCTCATTCTTTGGGGCACACGTGAGGAACACAAATGCAAACAAGCCTGAATGGTCCCCAGGACTATATACAACTGAAAACTCACACCCCAGAAGTGACTCGAACCCATACTCCCACAACTGGTATGTACAGGGACGCCTTAATCCGCTTGACCATCACGACCGGACATAAGGAAGTGATAGCCGAGGCTATATGAACCACTTCCCCGCCGGCACTCGGATGGTAATCTTGGGCATAGCATTTTATCAAATCACCTCATTCTTTGGGGCACACGTGAGGAACACAAATGCAAACAAGCCTGAATGGTCCCCAGGACTATATACAACAGAAAACTCACACCCCAGAAGTGACTCGAACCCATACTCCCACAACTGGTATGTACAGGGACGCCTTAATCCGCTTGACCATCACGACCGGACATAAGGAAGTGATAGCCGAGGCTATATGAACCACTTCCCCGCCGGCACTCGGATGGTAATCTTGGGCATAGCATTTTATCAAATCACCTCATTCTTTGGGGCACACGTGAGGAACACAAATGCAAACAAGCCTGAATGGTCCCCAGGACTATATACAACTGAAAACTCACACCCCAGAAGTGACTCGAACCCGAGGCTATATGAAGTGGTTCATATAGCCTCGGCTATCACTTCCTTATGTCCGGTCGTGATGGTCAAGCGGATTAAGGCGTCCCTGTACATACCAGTTGTGGGAGTATGGGTTCGAGTCACTTCTGGGGTGTGAGTTTTCAGTTGTATATAGTCCTGGGGACCATTCAGGCTTGTTTGCATTTGTGTTCCTCACGTGTGCCCCAAAGAATGAGGTGATTTGATAAAATGCTATGCCCAAGATTACCATCCGAGTGCCGGCGGGGAAGTGGTTCATATAGCCTCGGCTATCACTTCCTTATGTCCGGTCGTGATGGTCAAGCGGATTAAGGCGTCCCTGTACATACCAGTTGTGGGAGTATGGGTTCGAGTCACTTCTGGGGTGTGAGTTTTCAGTTGTATATAGTCCTGGGGACCATTCAGGCTTGTTTGCATTTGTGTTCCTCACGTGTGCCCCAAAGAATGAGGTGATTTGATAAAATGCTATGCCCAAGATTACCATCCGAGTGCCGGCGGGGAAGTGGTTCATATAGCCTCGGCTATCACTTCCTTATGTCCGGTCGTGATGGTCAAGCGGATTAAGGCGTCCCTGTACATACCAGTTGTGGGAGTATGGGTTCGAGTCACTTCTGGGGTGTGAGTTTTCAGTTGTATATAGTCCTGGGGACCATTCAGGCTTGTTTGCATTTGTGTTCCTCACGTGTGCCCCAAAGAATGAGGTGATTTGATAAAATGCTATGCCCAAGATTACCATCCGAGTGCCGGCGGGGAAGTGGTTCATATAGCCTCGGCTATCACTTCCTTATGTCCGGTCGTGATGGTCAAGCGGATTAAGGCGTCCCTGTACATACCAGTTGTGGGAGTATGGGTTCGAGTCACTTCTGGGGTGTGAGTTTTCAGTTGTATATAGTCCTGGGGACCATTCAGGCTTGTTTGCATTTGTGTTCCTCACGTGTGCCCCAAAGAATGAGGTGATTTGATAAAATGCTATGCCCAAGATTACCATCCGAGTGCCGGCGGGGAAGTGGTTCATATAGCCTCGGCTATCACTTCCTTATGTCCGGTCGTGATGGTCAAGCGGATTAAGGCGTCCCTGTACATACCAGTTGTGGGAGTATGGGTTCGAGTCACTTCTGGGGTGTGAGTTTTCAGTTGTATATAGTCCTGGGGACCATTCAGGCTTGTTTGCATTTGTGTTCCTCACGTGTGCCCCAAAGAATGAGGTGATTTGATAAAATGCTATGCCCAAGATTACCATCCGAGTGCCGGCGGGGAAGTGGTTCATATAGCCTCGGCTATCACTTCCTTATGTCCGGTCGTGATGGTCAAGCGGATTAAGGCGTCCCTGTACATACCAGTTGTGGGAGTATGGGTTCGAGTCACTTCTGGGGTGTGAGTTTTCAGTTGTATATAGTCCTGGGGACCATTCAGGCTTGTTTGCATTTGTGTTCCTCACGTGTGCCCCAAAGAATGAGGTGATTTGATAAAATGCTATGCCCAAGATTACCATCCGAGTGCCGGCGGGGAAGTGGTTCATATAGCCTTGGCTATCACTTCCTTATGTCCGGTCGTGATGGTCAAGCGGATTAAGGCGTCCCTGTACATACCAGTTGTGGGAGTATGGGTTCGAGTCACTTCTGGGGTGTGAGTTTTCAGTTGTATATAGTCCTGGGGACCATTCAGGCTTGTTTGCATATATATATATATATATATATATATATATATATATATATATATATATATATATATATATATATATATATATATATATATATATGCGAACAAGCCTGAATGGTCCCCAGGACTATATGCGAATGAAAACTCACACCCCAGAAGTGACTCGAACCCATACTCCCAGAAGCAACGCAACTGGTAACTACAGGGCGCCTTAATCCGCTTGACCATCACGGCCGTCAAAAGGAAGTGATAGCCGAGGCTATTTGAGCCACTTCCCCGACGGCAACTCGGATGGTAATCTTGGGCATAGCATTTCACCAAATCACCTCATTCTTTGGGGCACACGTGAGGAACACAAATGCGAACAAGCCTGAATGGTCCCCAGGACTATATGCGAATGAAAACTCACACCCCAGAAGTGACTCGAACCCATACTCCCAGAAGCAACGCAACTGGTAACTACAGGGCGCCTTAATCCGCTTGACCATCACGGCCGTCAAAAGGAAGTGATAGCCGAGGCTATTTGAGCCACTTCCCCGACGGCAACTCGGATGGTAATAGTCCTGGGGACCATTCAGGCTTGTTCGCATTTGTGTTCCTCACGTGTGCCCCAAAGAATGAGGTGATTTGGTGAAATGCTATGCCCAAGATTACCATCCGAGTTGCCGTCGGGGAAGTGGCTCAAATAGCCTTGGCTATCACTTCCTTTTGACGGCCGTGATGGTCAAGCGGATTAAGGCGCCCTGTAGTTACCAGTTGCGTTGCTTCTGGGAGTATGGGTTCGAGTCACTTCTGGGGTGTGAGTTTTCATTCGCATATAGTCCTGGGGACCATTCAGGCTTGTTCGCATTTGTGTTCCTCACGTGTGCCCCAAAGAATGAGGTGATTTGGTGAAATGCTATGCCCAAGATTACCATCCGAGTTGCCGTCGGGGAAGTGGCTCAAATAGCCTCGGCTATCACTTCCTTTTGACGGCCGTGATGGTCAAGCGGATTAAGGCGCCCTGTAGTTACCAGTTGCGTTGCTTCTGGGAGTATGGGTTCGAGTCACTTCTGGGGTGTGAGTTTTCATTCGCATATAGTCCTGGGGACCATTCAGGCTTGTTCGCATTTGTGTTCCTCACGTGTGCCCCAAAGAATGAGGTGATTTGGTGAAATGCTATGCCCAAGATTACCATCCGAGTTGCCGTCGGGGAAGTGGCTCAAATAGCCTCGGCTATCACTTCCTTTTGACGGCCGTGATGGTCAAGCGGATTAAGGCGCCCTGTAGTTACCAGTTGCGTTGCTTCTGGGAGTATGGGTTCGAGTCACTTCTGGGGTGTGAGTTTTTATTCATATATATATATATATATATATATATATGTCGTACCTAGTAGCCAGAACTCACTTCTCAGCCTACTATTCAAGGCCCGATTTGCCTAATATGCCAAGTTTTCCTGAATTAATATATTTACTATAATTTTTTTCTTATGAAATGATAAAGCAACCCTTTTCTCTATGTATGAGGTCAATTTTTTTTATTGGAGTTAAAATTAACGTAGATATATGACCGAACCTAACCAACCCTACCTAACCTAACCTAACCTATATTTATAGGTAAGGTTAGGTTAGGTAGCCAAAAAAAGCTAGGTTAGGTTAGGTTAGGTAGGTTAGGTAGACGAAAAAACATTAATTCATGAAAACTTGGCTTATTATATATATATATATATATATATATATATATATATATATATATATATATATATATACATATATATATATATACATATATATATATATATATATATATATATTTATATATATATATATTTATATATATATATATATATATATATATATATATATATATATATATATATATATATATATATATATATATATATATATATATATATATATATATATATATATATATATAATAATCTACGAGAGTTCAGGGCTCTCCGCTCCTGGCTAGTGATTACGTTGGGTGATTGCTGGTTTGCCCTGCTGGTGGTGGTTTGCCACTGACAGGGTGACGTTTGACTTAGCCATGGACACTTCTCGCCCCCCAGTGAAGAGGACATTGTTGGCTGGTCCGGCATTTACGGTGCCGGTGGACCATCCGTTGGTTGGTGTCGCCCTGGTGGACATGCTTCATGTGCAGCTGTCGGACCTAGTGGGCGTCCAGCTGCTTCAGGGCAACCGTGCTGTGGTCAAGTTCCGTCACCAGGCTGCCTTTCAAGCGTTTCTTGAGCGATGTGAGGGGCGTGTTTACCTTCTCCCTGATACTGCTGGTTCTGTTAAGGTGGTGAATCTTAGTGTCACCTTGACGTCTGTGGCGGTGCATGGTGCCCCCTTCGAATTTCAGGACGACTTTTTAACCTCCTGTTTTGAACGATTTGGGACAGAGTTAAGTGTTCGTTGGAACAAGGTCCTTGCAGGGCAATGTGTTGGTATGCTTGACGGCTCCCGCACCCTGACGATGCCGCTGAAGTGTAGTGTCCTGTCGTCGATGTCCGTGTTGGGTTACACGCTCCGCTGCCTGTATCGGGGTCAACCGGACACCTGTTATCGGTGTGGTCACGAGGGTCATCTGGCTGCAGCGTGCGACGTGGGAGCGACTGGGAGGGTGCATGTTTTTCGTGCGGAGGATTTTCCGCCCCCTATTGCGTTCTGACGGTTCTGAGGACGGAGTGGGCCTCGTGCCTGAGGCGCCTGATTGCCTGTCTGCTGCTCCACCTGTTGAGGCGAGTTCTACGGCCTGTACGACACCTCTGGTACCTGCTGTGACCCCTGGGGTTGTTGAGCCGGTGTGTGTGTGGGTGTTGGGCCGTCGCCTGCGCTGCGTGTTGTGCGGGATGTCCCGGTGGAGGTTCATGTCCCACCCCCGCCTGTGGATGTGGTACCGGCTCCCGGAGAAGCGTGTTCTGCTGTTTTGGAGGGGGGGGGGGGGGGCTTTGGCAGGGAGAGGTGCCTGCCGTGCCTGTGTGTGTTGGCGACTGTAGTTCTGCTCTTTCCATCCTTTTGCAGAAGCGTGCACGTCGGTATTCTGAGGCTGTTTTCCTGGATGATGTGGACAGTGCAGGCGATGTGGCCTCTGTGGACTCTTCGGACAGTGCGGGTGTGGATGTGAAGATGGTGGCTGTGCCTGCAGAGGGGCCTACTGGGAGTGGTGGTGTGCGGCCTGTTTCGAAGCGTTTGCGGTGGACTCGGGGTGTCTCCCCCCCCCCCTCGTGGTGTGCCTTGTGAGTAGGTGGAGGAGTATGATACTTCGGTGTCCCCTGCCGTGGATGTTGGTGCTGTGCGGGGCTCCAGCTACCTGTGCCCCCCCCCCCCTACCTGCGTCTCCTGCTGTTGGATCCCCACAGTGAGGGGTTGCCCCTGATGATCGGGACCTCGTCGTGGTGTTGTGGAAAGATGTGCGCCGGGGGGCCTCGGCTCCTGTGCCCTGTGCTGGGGTCGATGCCGCGCCTGCATTCCCCTGCGGTTTCCCCTCCTTCGTTGCCCCGGTCTGGGGGAAGCCTAGTCTCGACTGCTGGGGTCGTGCCCTGTGAGGGTCCGGTATTGGGCCCTTATCGGAATGACTGGGTGCTTCCGATCCCATGGTGCGCCTCAACTAACTGGGTGTCGGAAGTGAAGGAGTTTGTTTTTAGGGTGCCGGATAGGATGTCTCAGCCGAGGGCACCGCCTGGTGGCCATGTGTCCCCTGACCCGTGGGTGATTTGGGATGCGTACTGCTTGTGCTTTCCGATATACAAGTTTCCAGAGAAATATTAGTTAACGTCTTGCTCACACCGCTCCGCGGTGCGTAGGTCCGCTGCCGCCGTGAACTCGACATCCCGCCCTACGGTGTGGCGAGTCTCCCTCTAACGTCCACCTCTGTTTTCGTCGGTACTCCTCTCTCTACGGCCTGACACATCTAACACTTTTGACTTTCATCTCCTCAACGTCAATACGTCTTCTTACATCTGTCCTGGTGCAGTCATCGGGAGGGTAAACCCTTCATGCAAACTGCACCTATTTTCAAGAAAAATAACTTCAATTCTACGTTTATTCAACGATAATTCAACCTTCAATTACCATTGTACTTTATAACGAGTCACGGCACAAGTGCACCCATCACTTCCATTATCAAGGAAGAAACTCACTCAAGTAAAGCCTAATCGTGTGCCTGGTTCTCTTGCGAACCCATCGAGAAGGTGGAAGGTAATATTTAAGAGTAGCAGCCGGCGGTCAGACTACCTCCCAGCACCCCACTCTACAGAACCCCCATCATGGGGGGGGGAGGTTAAGGTATGCGGGTATACTCATGGGTAATACAGATAGTAGACAAAACGCTATACTGGATCGTCTTGGAGTGGCAGCCAAAGGACCGAGAGGGATACACGCAAGGCTAAATGACAATTTATCCGCAATAATTGATACATTTAAAATTTAATGAGAAAACTTCAATTATGAAGCTAATTACTGGCAACAGTTTTAAAAGTTGACCCCCTCCCCATCCGGCCCATTGGCGCTGTGAGGGGGCTTAGTAGATGGCTGTTGGAATGTGATGCTCCATGGGACAGTCCTCTGTCCTTTTGTGGCCTTGCACTCCTGCTGCTGTCTTCACTAATTGTGCCGGATCGCTTTTCCTTTTCCTTATGTTTCGTTTTTCTCCCCCCCTCTTCTCCTATCTGCTTGTCGTTTCCTGCCGACCTTTTGCTTGTTTTGGTTATTCCTTTGGACTTCTTCTATTTTGACGTCCGGGTGCCTGAGGAGGCATACTCTTGCACCTGTAGAACTGTAGTACCCAACGTCTCGAGCGAGGGGAACCTTTTATTGTCAATCCCCCTTTCGTCGCTGAACCCGATCTCGACGGACTGACGGTTCTTAAGGTGACGTTTGTGGGGCGTATACTTACGACGCACCCCTAGGGGGCCCCGGCATGATCGGCGATAGCTTCCTTTTGGGTGTCCTGCCTCTAATTGTGGCTCCATGGTGGGTATGGGGGCACATTCGTGGATTAATTTCTCTCTTCGTCTGTATGTCAATGAATGTTTCTGTTGTACCCTCTCAGGCTCGGGGGTGGGCGATAAAGCCCCTGAGTCGTCCTGTATTGGAAGATCGGGCTCTGTAGCCCCCGCTACATTGGACCCTGGCCTTGCTCCTCCTTTGGCCATCCTGACTTCTTCCCCCAGCTCCCCTCCCTCCTCTGTGGTTGGGTCGAGCCTCAAGCCCCCAGTGGTAACCACTTCGTCCCCTGGTGCGGCTAAGTCTCTCGTTGTGACTACTGCGCCTTTTAACCCCTCTCTCTCTGGGGGTTCTCAACGCCATCAGTGCCACGGCCGCACTCGCTCGATTCCTTCCCATACTGATGCGTATCAGGTCTTGTTTGATCCCGCTTCATGGGCCAAATACTTTGATCTCCTCCCTCTTGATTCTGCGCCTCCTGATGATTTCTCCCTCCATTGGCATCTGGTTGATTCCGTGGATGCCTCTGTTACCTTCAACCCACTCGTCTCGGTACACGTGTCGTTGCTGCTGCTTCTCAGGATGCAGCTTCCCGCTTGGCTGCCTTATCCTGCCTTGGCGAGATCCCTGTTTGGGTCTCAAAGAACGCTCGGTTGAATGCCAGTGTTGGCACTATTCTCCTCCTCCCGCCCCATGTTGCGACCGGTGTTCGGAATCTGCAGGACTGCCACGATGATATTCGGCATATCCTGGATGCCCAAGGCCATTCTGTCCTCCAGGTAGACTCGTTTACTCGTCCCCCTCGTGGTAGTCGCCGTCAACCCCTTCGGGTTGTGAAGATTATCTTTGATGGTAGGACCCTTCCACCCTCTGTCATTCTTGCTGGTGCCAGGTGCTCTGTCCAGGAGTATATTCCTTCTCCTCAGCTTTGTAACAAGTGCTGGAAGTTTGGACATGGTGCCCTCCGCTGCTCTGGGACTATCTCTCTCTGTGTGTGAGGGCGAAGGTCACTCTATGTCGGAGTGCACTTCTCCCCAGGCTCGTTGCCTCAACTGCGGTGAGGCCCATCCTACCTTCTCCCGTGCCTGTATCCATTACAAGCTTGAGGCAGCCGTCCTCAAGTTGGAGCACCGGGAGCGTTTAACTTTTCCTAAGGCGAAGCGCCAGGTTCGCCGACTCCCGCCTAACGCTGACGTCTCTTATGCTCGCATGTTGCGCTCTTCCTCTCCTCGTCCTTCCCGCCTTCCTCAGACTCTCAACCGTTTCCGGGCCTTGGACCCTGATACGCCCACTGCCCCCTATTCTGTTCCTTTGAGTTCTGTCCAGAAGGGTCCCCTCCTGGTCCTCTGCCTGGGATTCCCTTTCTTTCTACCCAGTCTGTCATGTCTCCTGTGTCTTCTTCCTCGTCTCCCTCCGATCCTCCTTCCCATCCTTCTCCTCCATCTATTGACTCTCCCCGCCGCCTGTCGGTGCAGGCTGATGTCCATGGCTCTCCTAACGGCCGTCGTGTGTGCTCTCGTTCAGCTTCTCCTGTTGAGACGCTGGAATCCGTTGCCCGGTACATAGTTGCTGGGACACTGGTCTCTTTACGTCAGAAGTGTAAGCCTGGCTCCTCTCCTTCCTCCTCCCCGGCGGGTAAAAAGGCTTCGCTTTCTTCCTCGGCCCTTACTACGGGCTCTATTGCTCCTTCCCCTTCCATTTCAGTGATTGCGCCCCCTGTTCCTGCTATGGAGGTTTCTTTGGCCCTCGCTTCCACCTCGGTTGCTGCCCTTGCTGAGGTGCGCTCCCCTCTTTCTACATCCCCTCTTCCTGCTGCTGTCCTTGACTGCTCCTCTCTGTTGTCTCCTCCTCTTCCTCCTCTGGACCCCGCCCGCCCACATCTGGTCTGATCTCCCGCTTCCTTCCCTCCGTCTATGCTCAGTTTACCCATGCCCCCTAACCCTGACTTTGCTGACCCAGATCCCGACCCTGATATTCTTTAATGTGCTATGTTGCTCTTTCGCCTTTGTTTCTTCCTTGTTCTCTGTTGTTGTCCTTTCTCGTCGATGTCTGTTCTTGAATGGAACGTTCGAAGTTATTACGCCAATTTCCTCGAACTCCAACTTCTGATTTCGCGATTTTCGCCCCTTTGTGTCTGTCTCCAGGAGCTGATGCTTGGTGCTCGTCCTGGTGACTTGCGTGGCTATTCCTTTCTCTCCTCCCCCCCCCCCCAGCTGTTGCTGGGGCTCCTAATTCTTCTGTTCTCTTGATTCGCTCTGATGTTCCCTTTGTCCCCTTACCTTTTCCTTCACCTCTCCATTGTTCTGCTGCTCGTATCTTTGTAGGGAAATGGTACACAGTTTGTTCCATTTATCTCCCCCCGAGTGTCCCGCTTACTCTTCCTGATCTGAAACTCCTACTGGACTCCTTGCCGGAGCCTGTGCTCCTGCTAGGTGATTTCAATTGTCATCATTCTCTTTGGGGTGATGTTCTGACGAATACCCGATGTCGCCTTCTTGAGCTGGTTATCCTCTCTGCTCCCCTGTCTCTTCTGAATTCTGGTGAGCCCACTCATTTGGACTCCCGGACTGGCACCCTTTCCTGTCTTGATCTTTCTCTTTGCTCTTCTTCTCTTTATTTAGATTTCACATGGCAGGTTCTTGATGACCTCTGTGGCAGTGACCATTTCCCCATCCTTGTTTCCTTTTTCTCTTTCGCCCTTCCCTCTCCTTCCCTAGGTGGCAGTTTGCTAAAGCGGACTGGAACCTATTTACCCTCGGTGCTGCTCTCTCTGACCTCTCCCTTGTGCTCTCCTCCTTTTTCATGACACTGTCTTCAACGCTGCCCTCTGTTCTATTCCTCGCTCTTCTCTCGGGGTCCACGCTAGAGCGTTCCCTGGTGGAATGCAGACTGTGCTCGGGCTGTCCGCTGTAAGCATGCAGCTTGGAAGAGGCACCACCGTCTGCAGACGGCCGATTATTTTCTTTTCTTTCGGAAAGCGAGTGCGGTGGCCCATAGGGCCATCCGTACGGCTAAACGTGAATGTTGGGCATCTTATGTCTCCACCATTACGTCCGAAACTCCTCTGCCACAGATCTGGAGGCGTATACACAAGATAGCGGGTAAGTTCGTTTCCGATGTTTCATCGGTCCTTCACCTCCATAGTACTCTTGTGGCGGACCCGTTGCAGGTCGCTACCGAACTGGGTTCCCACTTTTCTTCTGTTTGCTCTAGTCTTCATCTTCCCCAATCTTTCCTTCTTCGTAAACCTGTCCTTTAGTCTCGTCCTTCAGATTTCTGCACTCGTCTTCGACTTCCCTATAACGATCCCTTTTATCTCTCTGAACTTCGTTCTGCCCTGGCCCTCTGCGGTTCTACGGCGGCGGGCTCCGATGGTGTTCATTATGAGATGCTTCGCCATCTCCCTCCGTGCACGTCTCAGTATTTACTGAGTCTGTATAATCGGATCTGGGAATCGTCGTCAGTCCCTGAGGACTGGCTCGATGCCGTTGTCCTCCCTGTTCACAAACCAGGGTCTCTGGGAACTTCCCTTAAGGACTTTCGCCCTATTGCCCTCACAAGTTGTGTCTGCAAGCTCTTTGAACGTACGGTTAATGCTCGTCTGATGTGGTTCCTGGAACACCATCACCTCCTCTCCGCTTCTTAATTTGGTTTCCGCAAGTGCTGCAGCACGACAGATGTCCTAATGAACTTGGAGTCTATATTCGTACTGCTTTTGCTGTGACGACCTCCGTTGTTGCCGTCCTTTTTGACCTGGAAAAGGCTTACGACACCACTTGGCGGTATCATATTCTATCCCAGCTTCATTCCTTTGGCCTTCGTGGTCATCTCCCTCTTTCTCTGCAGCTTCCTCTCTCGTCGTTCCTTTCGGGTGCACCTTGGTACCGCTCTCTCTGCCTGTTTTCAGCAATACGAAGGTGTGCTCCAGGATAGTGTTCTGAGCACTACTCTTTTTCTGGTTGCCCTCAATGGTCTTCTTTCCTCTCTTCCTTCAGGCGTCTTCTCCGCTCTCTATGTCGATAATCTTATGCTTTGCTGTCAGAGTGATGACTCGCCTCTCCTTCAGCGCCGGCTTCAACTTGCGATTGATGACGTGTCGTCTTGGGCCACCGATCATGGCTTCAAGTGTTCTACTTCTAAGACTTGTTCCATGACTTTTACTCGGAAACGGGTCGTTCTTCGTCCCTCTTTGTCACTTTATGGCCATCCCCTTGAGTACAAAGATTTCGCGAAACTTTTTGGGATATTCCTAGACACTCGTTTGTCTTGGTCTCCCCATATCTCTTGCCTCTGTGTTGAGTGCTCTAATGTCCTTACCCTAGTTCAGGTATTGTCCCATACTTCTTGGGGAGCGGATAAGCGCGCACTTCTTGCTTTACATTCCTCTCTCGTCCTGTCTAAGCTGGATTATGGTCGAGCTTACGAATAAGCTTATGCTTACTCGTCTGCTTCTCCTTCTACTCTTCGCCGTCTTGATGCTTTGCACCATACTGGGTTGCGCCTCAGTTCTGGTGCCTTTTGTTCGACTCCCGTCCTTAGCTTGTATGTTGACACTGGCTTCCTGTCTCTCTAGGACCGCCGTGATCGCTACTGTCTTCGCTATCTTGCGCGGTCCTTGCAACATCCTTCCTCTCGCCTCTGTCGTGCTTTAACCTTTACCCCCCCCTGCGGTTCCTGTTCCTCTTCACCACCTCCCTCTTTCTGTCCGGTTATCTCGCTTACAGGATTCACTTTCCGTTCGTATTTCTAATGTTTCTCCTCGTGTTCCTCCTTTGCCCCCGCGGAGTCCCCCTTCCGTGGTTTTGTACATCCTTGACCCGCATCACTAAAGCTTTTACCCCTCCTACGGTTCTAAAACGCTTTTTCTTCTCATTCCCGCTCCGTTTCTGTCTTCACCTTTGGGTCTAAGTCTGCGGACGGTGTTGGCTACTCTGTTTTTCCTGATCGCACTTATACGAGTCGCTTATCTCCGGAGACTAGCATCTTCACAGCGGTGCTTTATGCTATTCTCTATGCTCTTCGTCTCCTGCTTTCTCGTTGTCAGTCTACCTTTGTAGTTGCTGTTGACTCTTAGTGCCCTCATGGCTCTCGGGTCCTTTAATCTGGTTCATCCAGTAGTTGTGGAGATCCAGCATTGGCTGTTTCTTGTCCACAGTAAATTTAAGTCGGTCGAGTTTTGTTGGGTTCCCAGCCATATTGTTGTGTCTTTAAAATGAGCGTGCGGATGCTGCCGCCAAGGAAGCTGTCCGCTTTTGTCCCATCTCTCGTAAAGGTATTCCATATTCCTACTTTTACCCGGTTATCCATTCCTCCATCTTTACCCATTAGCAGGCTTCTTGGTCGCCTGTTACTGGTAGCAAACTACGTTCTCTTAAATGTTTTGCTTCCTCATGGCCGTCCGCCTACCACCGTAACCGGTGATGGGAAACAGCTCTGGCGAGGTTGCGTATTGGCCATACTCACTTAACCCAAGGTCACTTGGAGCGCCGCCCTGCTCCTTATTGTCCTAATGGCATTGTCCCTTACGGTCGTGCATGTCCTTGGATGTCCTGACTTCCAGGACGAGCGTGTGTCTTTCTTTCCGACCGCCCCTTGCGGTCACCTGTCCCTCAATAGAATTCTTGGCGACATACTTTAGATATCGTTCGCCTTATCGTTTTTCTTCTCTTATTGGCATCCTTGTTGATATTTAGCGCCCTCTATTCAACACATATGATGGTGCTACATTGCCTTCCCGGTTTGGTGCCTTTTGATAATTACTTTAATAGTTGAAATTATTTACCTTGGGGGGGGGGGGGGGGGGGGGTAGTTATGTTTATTCAGATTAAGTTTGATAAATAATTGTTCTACCACGAATCTTTTAGTGAAAACTGAAAGTTATTTTAAAATTTAACATTGCCCAACACCAAGAAAGTTTGTTCAAGTCGACACTTTCATAGATACTTAAGTTTATACAAATTAGCTGCAGCAGCAGCAGCAGCCGAATAAGAGCCAAGGTTGATGAAGTAGTGTCACAGGCGTTCCACAACTTTAAATTATCCGGTAAAAAAATCCCTGTAATGCCCACAACCCAAGTTCGATCATGAAGGCTAAACGAATCCTTGTTAGTCGTTCCTCGAACACTTCGCCTGGGGATGGTTTGGTGGGGGGGGGGGGGGGGGGGGGAAGGGAGAGAGGGAGAGTTAATAGTTCGCTCCCCGAGGGGATAACTGCAAGAAGGATTTCAAGTCTAGTCAGTCAATGTGGAATATCCCCCCCCCTTCTCACAGCAAACAAGTTTTGCATCACGTTTAGCGATTATTGTCTAGCCCCCCCCCCCCCGAAACCTTTAAAACAGAATCCACTTTGCCGAGAGCAGAGCCCACCCCTTCAAGTGGACAACCTACAGCACCGGGATTTTTTTTTTTTTTTTTTTTTTTTTTTTTTTTACTGGGAGGAAAGGAGGAGAATGGCGGGTCTTGCTTTAAGCAAATTGCAATGTGTAGTAAAAAAAAAAAAAACCCACTCCCCCTCGTGCTTAACTCCCCCTCCCCGCTTTCAGACAAAACCTACCGCCAAAAAAACTACCCCTACCCCCCTCTAAACGAGAGTGCCACTTCGGAGGGTTGCCCGCCGATCGAAGCCTCCAGGTGCGAGTCCCTGGTGACGTCCCGGGAGTGGCTGGAGTATTCCCCGAAGCATCCAAGACCAACGCGTGTGCCCGCACTCCCCCGACCATGTTTAGCCTTTTAACGTTACACTTCTACACCGTTTATGCTAGTTTTAGCTTTACCACAATACAGTGTAGAGTTTAATACTTTAAATATAGGGGGAAGAGATATTTATTTTATCACTTGAGGAAAGTTAGACATTTCAATTAAATATATCTTGAAATATATAGACGAGGCCGTGGGGGGGGGGGGGGGGGGAAGTCGAGCTATAGAACTACAGCTTCAGAGCTGTACAAGATTTACTTCGCCTATAATCAATATACTTGCTGTAGATTATAGCAATTAAATAAAACTGGGGAGCCTAAAAGTTATTTTTTTGCGTTCTTAGCGTTAGACATGAAGCTTAAAAATTCAAGATCACTTGCAAGCTTTATTCAGGAAATATCAAAAAATACATTTTTATGCACTATTTACACACTAGAGAGGAGGAAGCCAGTGAAGGAAGTGTACGACTCGTTGCCGGGGTGTTCATATATGGCGCCCTGATGCAGCTCTAAAGAGATCTTATCCATCGCCTTCAACGCCAAGACGACAGAATTGGAGCCAACTTCAAAAGTAGTTAGAGTTCCATATGCCGTCACCTTGGGCATACCATTCAGTGTCAAAGACATCCTGGGTAGGAATAATCAAGTTAGTCGTAGTCAAAGAAATAATTAAGAAATGCCAAAAAAAATGTACAATCATTAACTCACGTGAAGTCGCTGGCATTCGCTCCTATAGCGTGGAATATGAAGAAGTAATGTCCGTCATAGGGAGCAACAAATTCGCTTACTGCTGGATCCCATCCGGCTCCTGCGTTTGTCAAGACGTCCTGTGGGTAAAGTTTAAACAATTTCTGAACTATACACACCAAGGTATCTACTAGGTAATCTAAAAACAAAGTTAAGCGTCCTGCTTACCCTGAAGTGAATGTGAGCGAAGGCACTAAGTCTTTCTGTAGCTTTCGTCACACAAAAGGCCACTCTGCGACCACTGGGGAAAAATACGATGATTAGCTATCAAGAAGCCTGTAATGCATGTACTGAACATACAAGGTCAATACGGCACGAAAAACTAATCTACTCACGCAGTTACTGGGGTAGACAGAACTGAAGAACCGTCCGCTGACGCTTGCCTGACCTTCACAGTGTGGGGAGGTTTGGAAGTATCCGTCTTATTTGATGTGATATTTGTAGATGCAGTCAAGTTTACAGCGCGTGATGCTGTGGTAGCATTTACGGTTGCTTTTCCAAGGTGGGCAAGCTTCGTGGGTTTCACAACGGTAGTATTTAAAACCTCGGAAGTTACAGATTTTGTTAATGTAGCAGGAATGGCAGTAGTGTGGTGTACACAAAGATGGATCACGGCCAGGAACGCCAGCATCACGTAGTTGCTTCTCTGCATCTATTAATGTAACCCAACATACACCCATAACAAATCTTATAAATAATTTTACGAAAATTATAAGTATAAGTGATAAAATTTGACCATTGCGAATATATTTAGTAATAAGTAGTTCAACAGTTAACTTATCTAGAACCGTTTTATGTAGTATAATAAAACTTAACTTTTATAATTAAAGGAGCAACGTTCGTGAGAATAAACGCTTACCTCTCTTAATCAAGAGTTAATTTACCTACTCCAACCAATCACTGTATTCCTAATACCACGAACGTAATCATTTACACTTACTATCACTACCAAGTAGAACCTTCTCACACGAAGCAATAAATAGAGGAAATCTTACACCAAACACTCCTCACGGAAATAAGAGTCAGAATAATCAAACGGCCAGGAGTGTCAACCCTTGTAAGCTCGTAAGGGTTGACACTCGTAAGGGTTGCATAGCCATCAGACAGGAATCTTCAGTACGTCACTCCGCCAAGCGGGCGGCTGGAGTCAACAACGCCACCTGTTGACAGAACTGACAATTAAGATTAACAGAATAATATTTCATTAAATTTTCTAAGGTAATTTATATATATATATATATATATATATATATATATATATATATATATATATATATATATATATATATATATATATATATATATATATATATATATATATATATATATATATATATATATATATATATATATATATATATATATATATATATATATATATATATATATATATATATATATATATATATATATATATATATATATATATATATATATATATATATATATATATATATATATATATATATATATATATATATATATATATATATATATATATATATATATATAATCCAAGACCAAGTATGACAATCAGCGACAGCAGAAAATTAGGTACCTATGTCAGCAAGGAAATCGAAGAGGGCAATAAAGTCGGGGCACTCAGGTTGATCACAAGTGAGGAAAATTTTTTGCCCCGGGATGAAACCACAGCCCAAGCACTGAGAAAAAAAACACCCCCTCAGGGCCGTAGGTGGACCTCCCCCGCAGGTCAGGGTCCCCATTAACCAGGAACCGCTCGTCCTCCGAGAATCAGAGGTTTATAGAGCTATCATTTCATTTCCCCCGGGCGCCTCGGGAGGCTACACAGGGGTAAGACCTCAACATGTGAAGGAAATGGGGAAATAAAAACAAAATAAAATCCAGCCCATCAACCGTGAAAAGCTCAGTCCCCCAGGGTACTGTGCTTGCTCCAGTACAGTCCCCCAGGGTACTGTGCTTGCTCCAGTACAGTCCCCCAGGGTACTGTGCTTGCTCCAGTACAGTCCCCCAGGGTACTGTGCTTGCTCCAGTACAGTCCCCCAGGGTACTGTGCTCGCTCCAGTACTTTTTCTCATCCTCATATCGGACATAGACAAGAACACAACCTATAGCACTGTATCATCCTTTGCAGATGACACTAGGATCTTCATGAGAGTTGGCAACATAGAGGACACGGCAAACCTCCAATCAGATGTAGATCAGGTCTTTCTATGGGCTACAGAAAATAATATGGTGTTTAACGAGGATAAGTTCCAGCTCATGCGCTACGGAAAAATTCAAAATATAAAAACAGAAACCAAGTACAAAACTCAGGCAAATCATAACATAGAACGAAAAGGCAATGTAAAGGACCTGGGTGTACTCATGTCGGAAGACCTTACCTTTAAAGAACACAATAAAGTAGCCGTCACAACTGCAAGAAAAATGACAGGTTGGATAACAAGAACTTTTCACACTAGAGATGCGATACCGATGATGATACTTTTCAAAACGCTTGTGCTCTCTAGAGTGGAGTACTGCTGCACAATGACAGCCCCTTTCAAAGCTGGAGAAATTGCTGACCAGGAGAGCGTGCAGAGATCCTTTACTGCTAGAATCCACTCAGTAAAACATCTAACCTACTGAGACCGACTAAAGAGCCTAAATCTGTACTCCCTTGAGCGCAGGCGGGAGAGATACATAATAATTTACTCGTGGAAAATAATTGAGGGGCTGGTCCCAAACCTGATCACAGAAATAACATCACATGAGATCAGAAGACATGGCAGAATGTGCAGAATACTCCCATTGAAAAGCAGAGGTGCAACAGGTACTCTGAGAGAGAACTCTATCAACATCAGAGGCCCGAGACTGTTCAACACGCTTCCACTACACATAAGGGGCATAACTGGCCGACCCCTCACAGTGTTCAAGAGAGAACTGGATAAGCACCTCCAAAGGATACCTGATCAACCAGGCTGTGACTCATACGTCAGGCTGCGAGCAGCCGCGTCTAACAGCCTGGTTGATCAGTCCAGCAACCAGGAGGCCTGGTCGACGACCGGGCCGCGGGGACACTAAGCCCCAGAAGCACCTTAAGGTAACCTCAAGGTAGGTAAGGTAACCCTGTTCTTGGCCCAGCTGCAGAAGCGCTCCTGACAGAAATCACAACGTTTGTCAACAACTGCCTCGCCGGGTTAATCCCTGTTGAAATCAAACCATTCTTCTTTGGTGCATCCCTATGTGCCCTGAAAAGAAGGGGGAGGCATCAGACCCATTGCCGTTGGTAATACCCTTTGCCACCTAGTTGCAAGGGCTGCTATCAGAAGTATCTGAATGGAAGCAGCCACCATGCTGCAACCCAACCAGCTGGGGTTTAGAATTTCCGAAGGCTGTGAAGCAGCGGCCCATGCTGCACGAACCTACATTAGCTTTCTTACTGAAGACCAGGCTGTAGTAAAATTAGATTTTAAAAACGCTTTCAACTCGGTCAAAAGGGATGCAGTCCAGGAACATTGCCGAAGCATTCTCCCGTTTGTGTCAGCAGGCTACAGCAAAGACTCAACCCTCCTGTTTGGCAAACGTGAAGTCACCTCAGCAGAAGGAGTTCAACAGGGAGACCCACTTGCACCCTTCCTCTTTTGCATAGCGGTTCGAGAAATTACAACCTGACTGTCCAGTGAGCTCAAAATCTGGTTCCTGGATGATGGCACTCTGGCAGGCACACAAGACTCCTTGCTGGAAAACCTGCAGCTGGTGAAGACACTGGGGGAGACCATGGGTCTCATTCTTAAACCCTCCAAGTGCGAAATTATTGCATCCAGTGAGGTAATTATTAGAGCAGTGAAATTAGTTTTACCAGAAGCCTCAGTCATTAAACCCACCAACAGCACACTGCTTGGAGCACCTCTGGGCCACAATGCCATTGCTGCAGTCCTTGACGAAAAGTTTAGAGACCTAAAGAGGATGGAAGCGAGAATAGGGAACTTGGACTCCTATGATGCCCTCTACCTTCTCACAAAGTGCCTTACCTTGCCCTGGCTAACATACTTCTTAAGGTGTGCACCCACTTTTGGCAACCCACTTCTAAATCAATATGATGAGCTCCTCAGGTCAATATTCAGGAAGGCGCTCAACCTAGATTTAGATGACAGTCAGTGGGACCAAGCAACACTACCAGTGAGATTTGGGGGGATAGGCATATGAAAGGCCACTGAGGTAGCACTTCTAGCATTCTTATCCTCATGTACAGCAGCCAACGAATTGTGTAGTACTGCTTGTGTAGTACTGAAGTCAATATAGGTATTGGCTAAAGTTGAAATGCAAGTGTAGTCCCACACCAACTGTTTACCTTCTTCCAGGGGTTCACCGTGATTCCAACTGGGTGACCAACAGGCTCATCACAGTTGCGGGACATTAGGTAACGGGGCTCTCTCTCTGCTGGACAACCGGCTGTGGTAAGGCTTCTCTTCATAATGTCGTTAACCTCGCCGTGTCTTGCATGCCATCCTCCTGTTCTTTAACAAAGAAGGCCATGCCGTCCGTAGTTGTCGGCCTCTGCCTCGCCGCAAATACACCTGTATTCAGTGTGGATTGGGGCAGCGAGGCAGAGAGCCACAGCAATTCGGAGGGCCTGCGGTGTGAGACGGGTGCCGGTTGCTGACATTGGGATTGCTAATAGGAAATCACCTGCATGTGGAGCTGCTACAGCTCTAAGTCGGGCCGTGTCATGTGGTGTTGTCGCAGCTTCTAGCAAAGTCACAGCTTTTTTGTCGGCAATGGGGCGATCCCAGCTGGATTGCTTATGGGCTTCAGAAGGCGGTGGTTGGGGTGCTGGTCCTGCGAGAGAGACCCATTTGGTTGTGCAGTCTGTGAAGCTGGGATCATGTACCCCTGCCTGTTGAACTAGGTACTCAGGTAGGATTTCCTTCACCAAGTTGTCAGACCCCACTGAAAAGGACAGGAACGCTGGTACAGCAATTTGTGTTGGTGTGTGCACGCCAAGGCCCCCGAGTCTGACAGTAAGGGAGGCCTGTTTCCACTGTGAGTCGCTGAGGGAAAGATTGAGGGCTTTTTCTAGTGTTGATTTCAGCAAGCTGTCGTACTCTTCTAATTTAATATTGTTGAAAGATGGCGAACATCTTAGAAAGTAGTTCAGCCTGGGGAGGAACAAGCATCTGATGATGAGGTAAAGTGCATCATGAGCATTAATGTCTTCAATCCTCTCGTTCATCCTCTTCAGGTCAGTGATCTTCTTACCAAGGACCCCGTCGATGGCATTCCTTCCAAGAGGAGCACCTAGGAGTTTGCTGCCTCAGGGTTGGTTGTATGAATGTCAGGCAAAATAACCTTTATTTGCTCTATTATGTGCTGGTTGATGGAGGTTATTTCGCACTTGGAAGGGTTCAGGGTAAGGCCTAGGCTTGCTCCTTGCTCCTGAATTAATCTTATGTCGTCCAAGAGTGAGGCTGGGGAGCCGGCTAGAGTACCATCGTCCAAAAACAAATATTGAGCTCACTGGACAGGTTATTGGTGACTTCCTTGATGACTAGGTAGAAAAGAAAAGGAGCAAGGGGGTCACCCTGTTGGACACCTTGTGATTCAATTTCATGTTCCCCAAAAAACAGAGTTTATATATATATATATATATATATATATATATATATATATATATATATATATATATATATATATATATTTATATATATATATATATATATATATATATATATATATATATATATATATATATATATATATATATATATATATATATATATATATATATATATATATATGTGCTTGGGTGCTGCAACAACACAACACGACATTGCTCGCCTCACAGCAGTAGCAGCATTACATGCAGGGGATTTCCTGTTAGCAACCCCAATGTCGGCAACTGGCACGCGTCTCACACCACATCACTACTTGTGTTTTGTGTGTCTTCCCATTACCTTACAACAGACGAAAGCTCCAGCTTTTCTTTTTTTTCTATATTGTGACGAGGCCCTGCCCCTAGCTTTTGAAACAGCCGAACACCAACGCTTTACCGTCACAATATATATATATATATATATATATATATATATATATATATATATATATATATATATATATATATATATATATATATATATATATATATATATATATAAGTAAGATTAATAATTCTAACACGAATTTTCTCAATCTTTCGTACATTTCTTTTCACTGCTGGTGGTAATTCAAAAATCAATTCTCCAAAATTAATTTTTATTTCTAGTCTGACGCGACACTTGAGCGCGTTTCGTAAAACTTATTACATTTTCAAAGACTTTAGTTTACACATACACAACTGAATAGAACTTACACATCTCCGATTTGTTTATATCTACATTTGAGTGAGGTGGATGGGGTGAGGTGGTATTAATAGGGTATTAAATTCATCAACACAAGACAGAACACGAAACAATGGGTATTGAATCTAAGTGATTGTAGAAAGCCTATTGGTCCATATTTCTTGATGCTTCTATATTGGAGCGGAGTCTTGAGGTGGGTAGAATATAGTTGTGCATTAATTGGGTGTTGATTGCTGGTGTTGACTTCTTAATGTGTAGTGCCTCGCAAACGTCAAGCCGTCTGTTATCGCTGTATCTATCGATGATTTCTGTGTTGTTTACTAGGATTTCTCTGGCGATGGTTTGGTTGTGGGAAGAGATTATATGTTCCTTAATGGAGCCCTGTTGCTTATGCATCGTTAAACGCCTAGAAAGAGATGTGGTTTTCTTGCCTATATACTGGGTTATTTGGAGCTTACAGTCCCCAAGAGGGCATTTGAAGGCATAGACGACGTTGGTCTCTTTTAAAGCGTTTTGCTTTGTGTCTGGAGAGTTTCTCATGAGCAGGCTGGCCGTTTTTCTGGTTTTATAGTAAATCGTCAGTTGTATCCTCTGATTTTTGTCTGTAGGGATAACGTTTCTATTAACAATATCTTTCAGGACCCTTTCCTCCGTTTTATGAGCTGTGGAAAAGAAGTTCCTGTAAAATAGTCTAATAGGGGGTATAGGTGTTGTGTTAGTTGTCTCTTCAGAGGTTGCATGGCGTTTCACTTTCCTTCTTATGATGTCTTCGACGAAACCATTGGAGAAGCCGTTGTTGACTAGGACCTGCCTTACCCTACAAAGTTCTTCGTCGACTTGCTTCCATTCTGAGCTGTGGCTGAGAGCACGGTCGACATATGCGTTAACAACACTCCTCTTGTACCTGTCTGGGCAGTCGCTGTTGGCATTTAGGCACATTCCTATGTTCGTTTCCTTAGTGTAGACTGCAGTGTGGAAACCTCCGCTCTTTTCCATGACTGTTACATCTAGAAAGGGCAGCTTCCCATCCTTTTCCATCTCTTAAGTGAAACGCAGCACGGAACTCTGCTCAAATGCCTCCTGCAGGTACCTGATGTCAGACATCTTGACATCAGTGTTTTTCAAGAGATCCATAACCTTTAAGCACCTTTTTGCATTATTATTTTTGTATCAACCCATGTATATCTTGTAACCATCAAATGCATAATAAAGCATATATATATATATATATATATATATATATATATATATATATATATATATATATATATATATATATATATATATATATATATATATATATATATTTATATAACTGAAAACTCACACCTTAGAAGTGACTCGAACCCATACTGCCTGGAGGAACGCAACTGATATATACAGGACGCCTTAATCCGCTTGACCATCACGACCGGACATAAGGAAGTGATTGCCGAAGCTATTTTAACCACTTCCCTGCCGGCACTCGGATGGTAATCTTGGGCATAGCATTTTATCAAATCTCCTCATTCTTTGGGGCACACGTGAGGAACACAAATGCGAACAAGCCTGAATGGTCCCCAGGACTATATGCAACTGAAAACTCACACCCCAGAAGGGACTCGAACCCATACTGCCAGGAGCATACTGGCTGTGGGTGTCGTAGTGGAAGTTAGTGCATCCCGGCTCTCGCACCTCAGCCTCCCCTGCTTGCCTCGTCTCCAGTTGAGTCTCCAGTTGTGTCTTCTGTGGTGTGTGGTCTCGTGACTCCAGACGTCGAGGTTGCGCCTCGGCATGTACTGTCTCCGGCAGCTGTCTTCGACCCGTGTTGATGTACACACTGTAATGTCTCCTGCAGTGTGTGGTCCTGTTCCCCGGGTTGTTGAGGCTGCGATGTTGAGTGATCGTGCGCTTCGGGGAGTTGTGCGAACAACCATCGGTTCTGCTACGGTGCTTCCTAGCGGGGGTGATAGTTCCGACGATCTGCGACCTGCGTCCAAGCGTTCGCGGCGAGCTTTGAGTCTGTCTCCGCCTCGTGATCAGGCCTGGGCCGACGTCAGGGAATTTGAGGGCTCCGGAAGTTCGTCTTCTGTGGATGGTGATGTGTGCGACGCTGTTGGAGTGCCTGCTGCTCCTATGGGCCGTGTTGCAGCGGTGATGGGTCCTGTGGTGGGATTGTCGCCTGGCCTTGGTCCGGTGTCTTCTCCGGCTGCCTCCGCATCACCAGTTGCAGGTTCCCCGAATTGGGAGTTGTGGCACCGGCCGAGATTTCGTGAGAGGGAGGGGACTTGGTGCTGGTTCTTAAAAATGCTTCTGTTCCGGCGGCCTCCGTGCCTCTTGCGTCTATGTCTGCCTTTCGCGCTTTTGCCCTCTGCTCAGCGGTCCTTTGTTACTCCGTCCCCTGTGGTGTCGGCCCTTGCACCATCGCCCTCTGTGATTGCATCCCCTGCGACTCCGCCCGCTATGTTGCCGGCCTGTGTCCGGCCGACTCCTGTGCTTTAGTCCCGTGTGGTTCCACCGTCTGTATCAAAGCCCTCTGTGCGGCCTCTTCCCGTGCCTACCACCCCCGTGGTGGAGGGCGCCGAGCTGGATGTTCCTGACTTCATGTATCGATCGCGAGGATCACATAGTCACGTTAACTCGCCTACTGAATTGTGGGCACAGTGGGATGCCTACAGGAAGAAGTACCCGCATCGTTTCTATCCGGCTAAACAGGAAGATGATTAACTGTGTGTGTGGTTCTTGTTTTGTGTTGCTTTATTTATTTATTTGTTTTGATAAGCTATGTGATACGGGTTATTTGTTTTCCTGTTTTCTTACGTAGTTATTGCTGGATTATAATGCTATAGTGTTTTTTCTTTTTTTGACTGTATTTCATTGTTACCAATGTTGAAGATTCCATTTTGTGTTATGTATGAATTTTGTTTGTGTGTTTTCCTGTTCTACTGTTTGTCGGTGTGTTTCTGCTTTGTACATGTGAATGATGCTGATGATGTTTTCCTGTTTTGTTGTATTTGGGTTTCCAAAATTAAAAGAAAAAAAAAATAAACTATGGTAGGCAGACTGTACACTGTGCATCCCAATCAGGATGAATGCTTCTTTCTTCGCATGCTGTTGGTAAATGTGCCCGATCCAACGTCTTTCCAGCCATTGCGATTTGTCAATGGCGTAACACATGCCACTTTCTGTATTGCATGCTAAGCTCTGAATTTATTGGAGAACGACCTACACTGGGGTGAATGCATTAATGACTCGTCCAACACGTCACATCCAAATCAAATTCGTGCATTGTTTGCAATCATATTGACAGCCTGCTATTCTTCATCTCCAACAGAGTTATGGGAGAAATATAAATCGCACATGGCTGTAGATATTATCCGTCGAATAAGCAAGGAAAATTCAAATATGAATATGGATTTCACAGCAAAAATCTACAACGAAGTATTGATAATCAACGAAGATATGTGCTTAGAAATCGTGAACTAAGTTCTCAATCAATTGGAAATGCCATCACCGAATCGATCTGCTGTTGCTTCGTTCGATGTAGAATTGCGTCGGGAACAAAATTACAATTCGGGTGATTTGTTGTCATATGTGCAATCAAATATTCCTAACCCAACGCTAGAGCGAAAAGGCATTTACAGTCAAATAACTCAAACTGTCAATAACGGGCTTGGAGAAATCTTCTAAGATACGTCAAGAGGAACTGGTAAAAGCTTCCTAATTAGATTGATTCTGGCAGCATTTCGATCCCAAAATGGCATACCCTTAGCTCTTGCAATGTCCGGAATAGCTGCGACATTGCTACCAGGTGGAAGAACTGTTATTTCGGCATTGAAATTGCCATTGAACATGCAATTCATTGAAACTCCCACGTGCAACATTTCAAAAGGATCCGGCATGGGAAAAGTATTGCAGAAATGCAAATTTATTTTTTGGGATAAATGCACACTGGCCCATCAAAAATCGCTCGAGGCTCTTGATCAATCATTTCAAGATTTGCGTGGAAACATCAGGCTATTTGGCAACTATATTGCTTGCAAGAGATTTCGGGCAAACATTACCTGTAATTCCTCGATTGACACCAGCTGACGAAATAAATGCTACCCTGAAATACTCTACTTTGTGGCGCCACATAAAGACGTTAAAATTAACTACAAATATGCGTGTCCAGCTGCAAAACGATCCATCAGCTGAGATATTCTCACATCAATTTATGAAAATTGGGAACGGAAACATGCCGGTTGATCTGACCTCAGGACGAATTTCATTGCCTCAGAACTTCTACAATTTAGTGACGTCAAAAGAAGAATTGGTTGAGAAAGTATTTCCCAATATTCAAACCAATTATAAGACTCACGATTGGCTGAGTGAACGAGCTAATCTTGCGGCCTAGAACAAAGACGTCTATAAACATAACAATATTACTCAGTCTAACATTCAAAGCGGGACAGTCACGTACAAGTCCGTTGACACTGTTGATGAAGCAGATGAAGCGGTTAATTACCAAACAGAATTGTTGAATTCACTCGATCTGCCAGGGATACCATCACACGTATGGCAATTGAAAATCGACTTGCCAATTATCATGTTGCGAAATATCAACCAGCTAAAACTTTGCAAGGTCACGCGCCTTGCAGTAAAAAAAGATAATCAGCAACGCAGCAGAAGCAACAATCTTGACAAGACCTTTCAAAGGTGAAGATGTTCTCATTCCTCGCATTCCTATTATTCCAACAGATAAGCCATTTCAATTTAAGAGATTGTAATTTCCAATTAGATTGGCGTTTGCAATCACCATCAACAAAGTTCAGGGCTAATCTTGAGAATTGGGCAGTTTATATCTAGACATGGATTGCTTCTCACATGGACAATTATATGTTGTGAGTTCTAGAGTCGGGAAATCAGACAATCTCTATATCTTCACAGACAATAGAACAACAAAAAATATTGTATTCCCACAAGCATTGTGATATTAAACAAATTAGAACCTTGTACTTTCTCTTTTCTTTCTTACCCATTTAAACCAGGTTGAGCCACAGCAACGCGTGGCGGGCACAGCTAGTATATAATATAAATAATTACCTTAGAAAACGGATTGAAATATTTTTCTGTTAATCCTAATTGTCAGTTCTGTCAACAGGTGGCGTTGTTGACTCAAGCCGCCAGCTTGGCGGAGTGACGTACTGGAGATTCCTGTCTGATGGCTATGCAACCCTTACGAGTGTCAACCCTTACGAGCTTACAAGGGTTGACTCTCCCGGCCGTTTGATTATTCTGACTCTTGATTTCGTGAGAAGTGTTTGGTTTAAGATTTCCTCTACTTATTACTTCGTGTTTCGTGTGAGGAGGCTGTACTTGGTAGTGATTCAGACTTTCTCGTGATAGTAAGTACAAATGATTACGGTCGTGGTATTAAGAATCCAGTGATGGTTTAAGTAGGCAAACAAATTTAATGAAGCGTGCTACATGTGTATGGTCTTAGGAAGGTTTACATTAATTTTTAATGTATTGTGGTATACTGTCTGTACACATAAATGCTACTATCGATGAGTTTGAGTAATATGAAATTTTAATAGACCTATGATACATAATCAAAATATACAAATCTTGCCCCCATATAGTTTAAAACCTCCAATTATTGCTAAAGACTTGATGGTTCGTGTTGGATTACATTAATAGATGCAGGGAAGCAACTACGTGATGCTGGCGTTCCTGGCCGTGGTCCATCTTTGTGTACTCCACACTACTGCCATTCCTGCTACATTAACAAAATCTGCACCTTCAGAGGTTCTAAATACTACTGTTGTGAAACCCACGAAGCTTGCCCACCTTGGAAATGCAACCGGAAATGCTACCACAGCATCACGCGCTGTAAACCTAACTGAATCTACAAATATCACATCAAATAAGACGGATAACCCCAAACCTCCCCACACTGTGAAGGTCAGGCAAGCACCAGCGGACGGTTCTTCAGTTCTGTCCACCCCAGTAATTGCGTGAGTAGAATTTTCTTTGTGCAGCATTGACCTTGTATGTACATATATTACAGAATTCTTGATAGATAATCCACTTATTTTTCCCCAGTGGTCGTAGAGTGGCCTTCTGTGTGACGAAAGCTACAGAAAGACTTAATGCCTTCGCTCACATTCACTTCAGGGTAAGCAGGAAGCTTGGCTTAGCCGTTTTGTATTATCTAAGATACCTTGGTGTGTAAAATTCAGAAAATACTTAAACTTTACCCACAGGACGTCTTGACTAACGCAGGAGCCGGATGGGATCCAGCAGTCAGCGAGTTTGTTGCTCCCTATGACGGACATTACTTCTTCATATTCCACGCTATAGGAGCGAATGCCAGTGACTTCACGTGAGTTAATACTTATAATTTTTTGGGCATTTCATTTTTTTATGACTAGCTGTACACACCAAGCGTTGCCGTGGCTCAATCTGGATAAATGGGGAAAGAACGCGCCAGTTTCTAATGTTAAATAATCAATGCATGTGGGAATACAATATTTTTGGTTATAGTCTGTGAAGATAGATTGTCTGATTTGCCGACTCTTTCGCTCTCAACATATAATTGTCCATGTGAGACGCAATCCGTGTCTACATATAACTGCACAATACTAGATTGGCCCTGAGCTTTTGTTGGTGTTTGTAAACGGCCTTCGAATTGGAAATTACAATCTCTTAAATTGAAATGGCATATCGGTTGGAATAATAGGAATGCGAGGAATGAGGACATCTTCACATTTGAAAGTTCTTGTCAAGATTGTTGCTTCTGCGGCGTTGCTTAATTTTTTTTTTTACTGAAAGGAGCGTGACCTTGCCAAGTTTTGGCTGGTTAATACTTCGCAAAATGATTGGCAAGCAGATTTTAAGTTGACGTTCATGTGATGGTATCCCTGTCAAATAGTGAATTCAACAATCGTTTGATAATTAACCGCTTAATCTGCTTAGTGTCGACGGACTTGTACGTGACTGCCTTGCTTTGGATGTTAGAGTAATATGTTCATAGACTTCTGTTCTTAACCGCAAAAATAGCTCGTTCACTCGGCCAATCGTGAGTCTTATTAGTTAGAATATTGGGAAATATTTTTCAACCAATTCTTCTTTTGACGTCACTGAATTGTTTAAGTTCTGAGGCAATGAAATTCGTCCTGAGGTCAGATCAACCGGCATGTTTCCATTCCCAATTTCCATAAATTGATGCGAGAATATCTCTGCTAATGGATCGTTTTGCAGCTGGACACGCATATTTGTAATTATATTTAACGTCTTTGTGGCGCCACAAAGTGGTGTATTTCAGTCGAGCATTTATTTAGTAGCTGGTGTCAATCGAGGAATTACAGGTAATGTTTGCCCAAAATCTCTTGCAAGCAATATAGTTCCCAAATAGCCTGTTTCCACGAACATCTTGCAGTGATCGATTAAGAGCCTAAAGTTTTTCATGGACCATTATACATTCATTCCAAAATAAGTTTGCAATAATTTTCCCATGCCGTACCCTTTGGAAATGTTGCACGAGGGAGTTTCAATGAATTGCATGTTCAATGGCAACTTGAAAAGCCGAAATAGGTCTTCTACCTGGTAGCAATGTTGCAGCTACTCCGGATGCAAGAGCCAAGGTTGTCATTTTGGGATAGAAATGCTACCAGAATCAATCTAATTGGGAAACTTCTACCAGTTTCCTCTTGGCGCATCTTAAAAGATTTCTCAAAGCCCGTAATTGACAGTTTAAACTATTTGATTGTAAATGCCTTTTAGCTCAAGAGTTAGCTTAGGAATATTTGAGTGCACATAAAACAGATCACCATAGTTGTAATTTTGTTCACGACGCAATTCTACATCGAACAAAGCGGCCGATAGATTCGATGATGGCATTTCCAATTGAGGACTTTGCTCAAGATTTCTAAGCAAATACCTTCAATGATTATCAATGCTTCGTTGTAGATTTTTCCTATGAAATCAATGTTCACAATTGAATTTTCCTTGCTTATTCGACGGATATCTACAGCCATGTGAGATTCATATTTCTCCCATACTGAGATGGAGAGAAAGCGGTCAATATGATTGCAAACAATGCACGAATTTATATTGTGTATGCCGTGTTGGACGCGCATTAATGCATACATCCCAGTGTCGGTCGTTCTCCAATAAAGTCAGAGCTGGACATTCACTACAGAAAGTGGCATGAGTGACGCCTTTGACAAATCTCAATTGCTGGAAAGACATTGGACCAGGCACATATACCAACAGCATTGGAAGAAGCATTAAGTCTTGATTGGGATGCACGGTGTACAGTCTGCTTATCTTAGTTTATTTAAATATGCCAGGCTGTCTCGTAGACTCGCTCACCTTGTTTGCATCGTTCAAATGATTTTCTACTGACTTTCCATGCAATACGTAGTCACTTCCGAATACAGCCGTGTTTTCGCGAACTCGTCATTTAGATATAACGTGCAGTTAAATTGTAGTCGGTGGATTCATAGCCGTTTGTTGCACATTTGCACCTGTGAAATAAACTTATTTTTTTGAGAACAAAATGGACGACAAATACTAATTTCAATTAAAAATGAAAATAAATCCCAATGTATGCATATGCAATCAATCATTGGAATGACAATGTAACATATATTTTTTGCATATCGTATGTTACACTTGCATGCAACAGATGGCGCTGTTTGTTAAAAAATTTTTTTACCCGTCACAGGTGTGGCATCTAAATAGAAGGTATATTAAAACGTATAAAACTCATGTATTCGAATGAAACGTTGTCAAAATTTCAAATCAATTGAAGAATTTTCGGAGATTACAGGGTGTTGCTCTTGCATCCTACAGACGGAGCTGTTTTAAAAAAATTTCATGTCACAGGTGAGGCATGTCTAAAGTAGGTATATAAAAACACTCCCATTCAAATGCAATGTTGTCAAAATTTCAAAGCAATCGGTTGAGGGGTTTTAAAGATTTCCCTCGCATGGAAAAACGCAAAGAACTTTGGGGAAAATTTTTTTTCCCCCCAGTCTCCGACGTGACACTTATATATTGTATATAAAAACCCACTCGGATGCCAATGGAACGTTGTGTGAAAATTTAAAGGCGATTCGTGAAGAACTTTCAGAGATTAGCGATTTTGAACAAACGAACATTTCCATTTGTATTTATATAAGATTAAGACTAACTTGATTATTCCTACCCAGGATGTCCTTGACACTGAATGGTATGCCCAAGGTGACGGCATATGGAACTCTAACTACTTTCGAAGTTGGCTCCAATTCTGTCGTCTTGGCATTGAAGGCGATGGATAAGATCTCTTTAGAGCTGCATCAGGGCGCCATATATGAACACCCCGGCAACGAATCTTACACTTCCTTCACTGGCTTCCTCCTCTCTAGTGTAATGAGTGCTTAAATATTTACTTTTGTTTCCTGAATAAAGTTTGAAGTGATCTTTAATGTTTAAGTTTCAAATACCTGAAGCTAGGAATGTGCCAACATTTACCTTTTTTGAATTTATTAAAGGTGACTGTTCATGATCACATCCTAGATAGCCTTCCACGCAGTTCTCAATATCTCTGCTGTAAATTATATTGTTAGAATAGAAAATGTCTAGGTATCTGAAGCAGAAGTCCTATAGATTAACTACTCCCTACGGCTTCGTCTATGGTACGTCTTTAGATTGGATTTTTAGTTTATAAAATATCGCTTCTCTATAGTAAAAAAATTTAATAACCATTTTATTTTAGTTTTGATTAGTTTCCTTTGGAAGGTAAACTAGCTTCTACAAGAGATGAAACATTACACCTCCAGACATGATACCTAGAGGTGTAATGTTAATGGGCTCGACCTTGTAGAGTGTACTTCTGAGCTAGCGTCCCTCAATGATATCGCCTTGTGGCGTAGGGCTCGCGTACACCTCCCTGGAATCGGAGAAAGTTACCTTTGCCTCCCCTCTCTCATTCCCCTGTTTGGGTATTTCACTTGCTGAAGGGCACCATGTACAGGCCTAGGCATCGGACTACCCACTAGAGTGGATCACCCGTGAGGGGCTACCCTAAGTGGATAGTAGTGTCCAGGCTAGGGGAATGGGGTCTATGCACCAGTGTGGAAGAATGGACGAAGCTGTAGGAATCCCCATTCCCTCCTCCCCCCCCCTTAAAGACGGAGAACCACTGGGGACGACGCACCCCTTCCTGCACAGGCCCGTGCTCGGCTTCCCTGGTGGGTGGTATCACTTGGTTCCAAGCCCCAGACTTTCAAGTGAACATAATTCAAATGTGCAATAAATGAAAACTAGATTTCGATGACCTCTTTAGCAGTGTACGAAAAGATTCATCTGGTTTATCAAGGCATCCTAGCATAAATAGGACAAATTGCAAATTTTCCAAAACTTTAATGTTCTAACACCAAACGTAAGTATCAACTGAAATTTCACTCCATCACAATAGCATATAAAACGTGTAGTTTTCCAAAAAAATTGACTTAAAAAAATAATTTTATCATGCAAGGTGCATGAAACTTGCACATCTGATCCTCCCCTACCTGTTGGGCTCATTGATGCCGTGAGGGGGCTTGGTGGGGCAGCTGCCAGAGTGTGATGCTCCATGGGCCGGTCCTGTCCTTTGTGGCCTTGTGCTCCTGCTGCTGTCCTTACAAATTTTGCTAGACACCTTTTCGTTTTCCTTTTGCTTTGGTTCCTTGGGGGAGGAAGTGCCTCTTCTCATTTGATTGTCATTTCCCGCTGACCTTGTGCATGTACCGTTGATTCTTTTGGCTTTTTTTTTTTTTTTTTTTTTTTTTTTTTATTTATGCCTGGGTGTTTGAGGAGGCATACACTTGCGCCTGTAGAACTGTAAATTAAGGGTCCTCTGATAGGTTAGGTGGGCAGGAAATTCTGTTTCAAAACGGTATGAAAAACGTGAATTTAAAGTGTCCTCTCATAACCTCTCCGCGTAGGTCGGACGACTCGAATAGAAAACGGAACAGAACGTCACTTTTGTGAGTTGATTTCATTTCAAATTACGTCCAAATTTGGCCATAGTGCGCATACCAGCGAAAAGTGACGTTATTTTTAAGAGGACGGGTTGGACAAACACCCTAGGCCGCCGCCTTTAACCATATGTCCTCTTCCTCTGCCTCTTCTGAATTTTGGTGAACCCACTCATGTGGACTCTCATTCTCGCACCCTTTCCTTTCTTGATCTTTCTCTCTGCTCATTGTCTCTTAGATTTCATGTGGCAGGTTCTTGATTACCTCCATAATTGACCATTTCCCCATCCTTGTTACCTTTTTCTCTTTTCACTCTTTCCTTCCCTAGGTGGCAGTTTGCCAAGGCTCTGCCTCTCCCTGCTGCCTTCCTCCTTTTTCATGACACACTCTTCGACGCTTCCCTCCACTCTATTCCTCGCTCTACTTCTTGGGACAGGCGGAAGTGCGTTCCCTGGTGGAATGAAGATTGTGCTCGGACTGTCCGTTGTAAGCGTGCAGTCTGGAAGAAATACCGACGCCGGCAGACTGCCGATTCTTCTATTTTGTTTTGGAAGGCGAGTGCGGTAACCCGTAGGACCATCCATACAGCTAAATGTGAGTTGGAAATCTTATGTTTCCACCATTACGTCCGATAATCCTTTACCGCAAATCTGGAAGAAAGTCCGCAAAATAGCAGGTAAGTTCGTTCCAGATGACTCACCGGTCCCTCACCTCCGTGGTACTTCTGTGGCGGACCCAGTGAAGGTTGCGACCGAACTGGGTTCCTACTTTTCTACTGTTATCTCTGGTTCTAATCTTTCCTCAATCCTTCCTTCTTCGTAAGTCTGTTCTTAAATCTCATCCCCTAGATTTCTGCACTCATCTCTGCCTTCCCTATAACGATCCCTTCTCTCTAAACTTCAGTCTGCCCTTGCCCGCTGCGGTTCTATGGCAGTGGGCTCTGACGAAATTCATTGCGAGATGCTTCGCCATCTCCCTCCTTGCACGTATTTATTTATTTATATGTATTTACCCAGTCTGTATAACCAGGTCTGGAAGTCATCGTCAGTCCCTGAAGACTGACTCAATAATGCCATTGTACTCCCTATTCGGAAACCGGGGAGTCTCGGGACGTCCCCTAATGACTTCCACCCTGGTGTCCTCACAAGTTGTCTGCAAACTCTTTGAACGAATGATCAATGTTCGTCTGATGTGGTTCTTGGAACGCTTTCACTACCTCTCCCCTTTTCAATTTGGTTTTCACAAGTGCCACAGCATGAATGATGTCCAGGTGAACTTGGAGGTTTATATTCGCACTGCTTTTGCTGCAAAGACCTCCATTGTTGCTATTCTTTTTTACCTGGAACCCCCTCCCCATCCGGCCCGTTGGCGCCATGAGGAGGCTTAGTGGACAGCTGCCAGAGTGTGATGCTCCGTGGGACAGTCCTCTGTCCTTTTGTGGCCTTGCACTCCTGCTGCTGTCTTCTTTAATTGTGCCGGATCACTTTTCCTTTTCCTTATGTTTCGTTTTTCTCCCCCCACCCTCTTCTCCTATCTGCTTGTCGTTTCCTGCCAACCTTTTGCTTGTTTTGGTTATTCCTTTAGACTTCTTCTATTTTGACGTCCGGGTGTTTGAGGAGGCATACTCTTGCACCCGTAGAACTGTATTACCTAACGTCTCGAATGAGGGGAACCTTTTATTGTCAATCCCCCTTTCGTCGCTGAACCCGATCAAGATGGACTGACGGTTCTTAAGGTGGGGTTTGTGGGGCGTATACTCACGACGCACCCCTAGGGGGCCCGGGCATGATCGGCGATAGCTTCCTGTTGGGTGTCCTGCCTCTAATTGTGGCTCCATGGTGGGTATGGGGGCACATTCATTGATGAATTTCTCTCTTCGTCTGTATGTCGATGAATGTTTCTGTTGTACCCTCTCAGGCTCGGGGGTGGGCGACCAAGCCCCCAAGTCGTCTTGTATTGGAAGACCGGGCTCTGTAGACCCCGCTGCGTTGGGCCCCGACCTTGCTCCTCCTTTAACCGTCCTGACTTCTTCCCCCAGCTCCCCTCCCTCCTCTGTGGTTGGGTCGAGCCTCAAGCCCCCAGTGGTGACCACTTCGTCCCCTGGTGCAGCTAAGTCTCTCATTGTAACTACTGCGCCTTTTAACCCCTCTGGGGGTTCTCAACACCGTCCGCGCCATGGCCGCACTCACTCGATTCCTTCCCGTACTGATGCGCATCAGTCCTTGTTTGGTCCCGCTTCATGGGCCAAATATTTTGATCTCCTTCCTCTTGATTCTGCGCCTCCTGGTGATTTCTCCCTCCATCGGCATCTTGTTGATTCCGTGGATGCCTCTATTACCTTCAAACCCACTCGTCTCGGTACACGTGTCGTTGATGCTCCTAATCAGGATCCCTGGAAACACAAACCGAAACTGTCTCCATTTTCCACTTGTTACAACTTGTAATAAAGTTGGTACATCTTGGCTTAACGTGTTTATGACGTATTAGAACGTTGTTACAACTTGATATATTGGTTGTTATAACTGGTTAGGAGGTGTTAAAACTTGTTCGAACGTTATAGCAACGTTGTAGTTTCGGTGTGTGTTTGGCGGGATGCAGCTTCCTGCTTGGCTGCCTTATCCTGCCTTGGCGAGATCCCTGTTCGGGTCTCAAAGAACGCTCGGTTGAATGCCAGTGTTGGCACTATTCTCCTCCCGCCCCATATTGCGACCGGTGTTCGTAATCTGCAGGACTGCCACGATGATATTCGGCATATCCTTGATGCCCAAGGCCATTCTGTATTCCAGGTAGACTCGTTTACTCGTCCCCCTCGTGGTCGTCGCCGTCAATCTCTTCGGGTTGTGAAGATTACCATTGATGGTAGGACCATTCCTACCTCTGTCATTCTTGCTGGTGCCAGGTGCTCTGTCCAGGAGTACATTCCTTCTCAGCTTTGTAACAAGTGCTGGAGGTTTGGGCATGGTGCCCTCCACTGCTCTGGGACTGTTTCTCTGTCTTTTGTGTGGGGGCGAAGGTCACTCCAAATCGGAGTGCACTTCTCCCCGAGCTCGTTGCCTCAACTGCGGTGAGGCCCATCCTACGTTCTCCCGTGCGTGTGTCCATTACATGCTTGAGGCAGCCGTCCTCAACTTGATGTACCGGGAGCGTTTATCTTTTCCTGAGGCGTGGCGCCAGGTTCGCCGGCTCCCGCCTTATGCTAACGTCTCTTATGCTCGAGTGTTGCGCACTTCCTCTCCTCGTCCTTCGCACCTTCCTCAGACCCACAACCGTTTCCGGACCTTGGACCCTGATACGCCCACTGCCCCCTCCTCTGTTCCTTTGAGTTCTGTCTCGAAGGGTCCCCCTCCTGGTCCTCTGTGTGGGGTTCTCCCTTCTTTCTGCCCAGTCTGTCATGTCTCCTGTGTCGTCTTCCTCGTCTACCTCCGATCCTCCTTCCCATCCTTCTCCTCCATCTATTGACTCTCCCGGCCGCCTGTCAGTGTGGGCTGATGTCCATCGCTCTCCTACCGGCCGTCGTGTGTGCTCTCGTTCAGCTTCTCCTGTTGAGACACTGGAATCCGTTGTCCAGTACGTAGTTGCTGGGACACCTGTTTTTTTAAGTCAGAAGCGTAAGCCTGGCTCCTCTCCTTCCTCCTCCCCGGCGGCTAAGAAGGCTTCGCTTGCTTCCTCGGCCCCTACTTCTGACTCTATCGCCCGTTCCCCTCCTGTTTCGGTGGTTGTGCCTCCTGTTCCTGCTATGGAGGTTTCTTTGGCCCCCACTTCCCTTTCGGTTGCTGCCCTTACTGAGGTGCGCTCCCCTCTTTCTACTCCCCCTCTTGCTGCTGCTGTCCTTGACTACTCCTCTCGGTTGCCTCCTTTTTCTTCTCCTCCTCCGGACCCTGCCCGTCCGCCTCTGGTCTGTTCTCACGCTTCCTTCCCTCCGTCTTTGCTCAGTTTACCCATGCCCCCTAACCCCTGACTTTGCTGACCCTGATCCCGACCTTGATCTTCTTTAACGTGCTATGTTGCTCTTTCGCCTTTGTTTCTTCCTTGTTCTCTGTTGTTGTCCTTTCTCTTCTCGTCGATGTCTATTCTTCAATGGAACGTTCGGGGATATTACGCCAATTTCCTTGAACTCTAACTTCTGATTTTGCAATTTTCACCCCTTTGTGTCTGTCTCCAGGAGTCGATACTTGGTATAAGTCCTGGTCGCTTTCGTGGCTAATCCTTTCTCTTCCCCCCCCCCCCCAGCTGTTGCTGGGGTTCCTAACTCTTCTGCTCTCTTGATTCGCTCTGATGTTCCTTTTGTCCCCTTACTTTTTCCTTCGCCTCTCCATTGTTCTGCTGCTGGTGATCTGAAACACTTACTGGACTCCTTGCCGGAGCCTGTGCTCAAGTGGGTGATTTCACTTGTCATTTCATTTGGGGTGATGTTCTGACGAACACCCGGGGTCGCCTTCTTGAACCGTTTATCCTCTCTTCTTCCCTGTCTCTTCTGAATTCTGGTGAGCCCACGCATTTGGACTCTCTTACTCGTACCCTTTCCTGTCTTGATCTTTCTCTTTGCTCGTATTCTCTTTACTTAGATTTCACGTGGCAGGTTCTTGATGACCTCCATGGCAGTGACCATTTCCCCATCCTTGTTACCTTTTACTCTTTCGCCCTCCCCTCTCCTTCCCTAGGTGGCAGTTTGTGAAAGCAGACTGGAACCTCTTTACCCTCTGGGCTACTCTCTCTGACCTCTCCCTCGCTCTCTTCTCCTTTTTCATGACACTGTCTTTGACGCTGCCCTCCGCTCTATTCCTCGCTCTTCCTCTCGGGGTCCACGAAAGTGCGTTCCTTGGTGGAATGCAGACTGTTCTCGGGCTGTCCGCTGTAAGCGTGCAGCCTGGAAGAGACACCGCCGTCGGCAGACGGCCGATTCTTTTCTTTTCTTTCAGATAGCGAGTGCGGTGGCCCGTAGAGCCATCCGTTCGGCTAAACGTGAATGTTGGGCATCTTATGTCTCCACCATTACGTCCGGAACTCCTCTGCCACAGATCTGGAAACGTATCCGCAAGATAGCGGGTAAGTTCGTTCCCGATGTTTCACCGGTCCTTCACCTCCGTGGTACTCTTGTGGCGGACCCGTTGCAGGTTGCTACCGAACGGGGTTCCCACTTTTCTTCTGTTAACTCTGGTCTTCATCTTCCCCAATCTTTCCTTCTTCGTAAACCTGTCCTCGAGTCTCGTCCTATAGATTTTTGCACTCGTCTTCTACTTCCCTATAACGATCCCTTCTCTCTCTCTGAACTTCGTTCTGCCCTGGCCCTCTGCGGTTCAATGGCTGCGGGCTCCGAAGGTATTGAATATTAGATGCTTCGCCATCTCCCTCCGTGCACGTTTCAGTATTTACTGGGTCTATATAATCGGATCTGGGAGTCGTCGTCAGTCCCTGAGGACTGGCTCGTGGCCAGTCTCTTGGCTCTTGGAACATCCCCTAAGGACTTTCGCCCTAATGCCCTCACAAGTAGTGTCTGCAAACTCTTTGAACGTATGGTTAACGTTCGTCTGATGTGGTTCCTGGAACACCATCACCTCCTCCCCGCTTCTCAATTTGGTTTCCGCAAGTGCCGCAGCACGATAGATGTCCTGGTGAACTTGGAGGTCTATATTCGTACTGCTTTTTGCTGCGAAGACCTCCGTTGTTGCCGTCCTTTTTGACCTAGAAAAGGCTTACGACACCACTTGGCGATATCATATTCTATCCCAGCTTCATTCTTTTGGCCTTCATGGTCATCTCCCTCTCTTTCTTCGCAGGTTCCACTCTCGTCGTTCCTTTCGGGTGCGGCTTGGTACCGCTCCCTCTGCCTCTTTTCAGCAATACGAAGGTGTGCCCCAGTGTAGTGTTTTACTCTTTTTCTGGTTGCCCTCAATAGTCTTCTTTCCTCTCTTCCTTCAGGCGTCTTCTCCGCTCTCTATGTCGATGATCATACCCTTTCCTGTCAGGGTGATGATTCGCCTCTCCTTCAACGCCGGCTTCAATTTGCGATTGATGCCGTGTCGTCTTGGGCCACCGATCATGGCTTCAAGTTCTCTACTACTAAGACTTGTGCCATGACTTTTACCCGGAAACGGGTTGTTCTTCGTCCTTCTTTGTCACTTTATGATCATCCCCTTGAATACAAAGATTCCGCGAAGCTTTTAGGGTTATTCCTTGACACTGGTTTGTCTTGGTCTCCCCATATCTCTTACCTCTGTGTTGAGTGCTCTAAGGTCCTTACCCTCCTTCGGGTATTGTCCCATACTTCTTGGGGAGCGGATAGGCGCACTCTCCTTGCTTTACATTCCTCTCTCGTCCGGTCTAAACTCGATTATGGTTGCTCTTCTTACTCGTCTGCTTCTCCTTCTACTATTCGTCGTCATGAAGCTTTGCACCATACTGGGTTGCGCCTCAGTTCTGGTGCCTTTCGTTCGACTCCCGTCCTTAGCTTGTATGTTGACACTGGCTTCCTGTCTCTACAGGACCGCCGTGATCGCTACTGTCTTCGCTATCTTGAGTGGTCCTTACAACATCCTTCCTCTCGCCTCTGTCGTGCTTTAACTTTTACCCCTCCTGCGGTTCCTGTTCCTCTTCACCACCTCCCTCTTTCTGTCCGGTTATCTCGCTTACAGGATTCTCTTTCCGTTCGTATTTCTAATGTTCCTCGTGTTGTTCCTTCTTTGCCCCCGTGGAGAGTCCCCCTTCCGCAGTTTTGTACATCCTTAACCCGCATCACTAAGCTTTTACCCCTCCTACGGTTCTAAAACGTCTTTTCCTTGAGCACTTTTCTTCTCACTCCCGCTCCATTCCTGTCTTCACCGATGGGTCTAAGTCTGCGGACGGTGTTGGCTACTCTGTTGCTTTTCCTGATCACACTTATGTGTCGCTTTTCTCCGGAGACTAGCATCTTCATGGCGGAGCTTTATGCTATTCTCTATGCTCTTCGTCTCCTGCTTTCTCGTTGTCAGTCTTCCTGTGTAGTTGTTGTTGACTCTCGTAGTGCCCTCATGGCTCTCGGGTCCTTTAATCTGGTTCATCCAGTAGTTGTCGAGATCCAGCATTGGCTGTTTCTTGTTCACAGTAAATTTAAGTCGTTTGAGTTTTGCTGGGTTCCCAGCCATATTGGTGTGTCTTTAAATGAGCGTGCAGATGCTGCAGCCAAGGAAGCTGTCCGCTCTTGTCTCATCTCTCGTAAAGGTATTCCATTTTACGACTTTTACCCGGTTATCCATTCCTCCATCCTTACCCGTTGGCAGGCTTCTTGGTCGTCTTTTACTGGTAATAAACTATGTACTCTTAAGGGCTGTGTTTCCTCGTGGCTGTTCTCCTACCACCATAACCGACGATGGGAAACGGTTCTGGCGAGGTTGCTTATTGGCCATACTAGCTTAGCCCATGGTCACTTGATGGAGCGCCGCCCTGCTCCTTATTGTCCTAATTGCATTGTCCCTCTTACGGTCGTGCATGTCCTTCTTGAATGTCCTGACTTCCAGTACGAGCGTGTGTCTTGCTTTCCGACCGCCCCTTGCGGTCACCTGTCCCTCAATAGAATTCTTGGTGACTGATGCTTTTGATATCTTTCGCCTTATGCGTTTTTGTTCTCGTATTGGCATCCTTGGTGATATTTAGCGCCCTCTGATTATTCCGCACATTTGATGGTGCTACATAGCCTTCCCGGTTTGGTGCCTCTTTTGATAATTAGTTACTTTTGACCTGGAAGAGGTGTACGATACCACCTGGAGATACCATATTCTGTCCCAACTTCGATCTTTTGGCCTTCGAGGTAATCTCCCTCTCTTCCTTCAAAGCTTCCTCTTTCGTCATTCCTTTTGAGTGAGGCTTGGTGCCCCACTCTCTGCTTCTTTTTGCCAATACGAAGGTATACCCCAAGGTAGTGTTCTGAGCCCTACTCTTTTTCTGTTTGCCCTCAAAGGTCTTCTTTCCTTTCTTCCTTCTGGCGTCTTCTCTGCTCTCTTTGTCGAAGATCTTACCCTTTGCTGTCGGGGTGATAATTGGCTTTTCCTTCAACGGCGGCATCAACTTGCGATTGATGCCGTGTCGTCTTGGGCCACCAATCATGGATTCAAGTTCTCTGCAACTAAGACTTGTGCTATGACTTTTACTTGGAAACATGTCGTTTTTCGTCTCTCTTTGTCGCTTTATGGTTTCCCCTTGTGTACAAAGATTCCCCTAAGCTTTTGAGGTTAATCTTTGACACTCTTATGTCTTGGTCACCTCATATCTCTTACCTCCGAGTTGAATGCTCTAAGGCCCTTAACCTACTTAAGGTTTTGTCCCATACTACTTGGGAAGCGGATAGGTGCACATACTTCTCTCTAAATTCCTCTCTCGTACTGTCTAAACTCGATTATGGTTGCCCTGCTTACTCGTCTGCTTCTCCTTCTACTCTTCGCCGTTTAATTCCTCCATCCTTGCCCGTTGGCTGGGTTGTTGGTCTTCGGTAGTTGGTAACAAGCTGCGTCCTCTCAAACGTATTGTGTCCCTGTGGCCTTCCTCCTGCCACCATAATCGGTGGTGGGAAACGGCTCTAGCAAGGTTGTGTATTGGCCATACTCGCTTAACCTATGGTCACTTAATGGAGCGCTGCCCTGCTCCTTATTGTCCAAATTGCGTTGTCCCTCTTACCGTCGTTGCATATTCTTGTTGAATGTCCTGACTTCCAGGACGTACGTGTGTCTTGCTTTCCGATCATCCATCTCGGTCACTTGTCCTTCGATAGAATTTTCGGTGAATCGGATACTTTTGATATCGTTTGCCTTATGCGTTTCTCTTCTCGTATTGGCATTCTTGGTGATATTTAGCGTCCTCTGATTATTTCGCACTTTGATGGTGCTACATAGCTTTCCTGATTTGGTGCCTTCTTTTGATAATTACTTACTTTGACTCTCGTTTGTCTTGGTCGCCCCATATCTCTTGACTCTGTTGAATGCTTTAAAGCTCTTAACCTATTGAAGGTCTCTTCCTATACTTCTTGCAGTCCTAATAGATGCAAGCTCCTCCATTTACATTTATCTCTCGTGCTGTCTAAAATCGATTATGGTTGTTTTGTTTACTCGTCTGCCTCTCTTTCACCCTTTCGTCGTCTTTATGCTATGCACCATACTGGGCTACGCCTCAGCTCTGGTGCCTTTCGTTCAACTCTTACCCAGAGCATGTATGTTGAAACTGGCATCCTGTCTCTGCAGGATCGCCGTGATCGCTTCTGTCTTTGTTACCTTGCGCGCTCCCTACAACACCCTCACTCTCGCTTATGTCGTGCTTTGACCTTTACCCCCTCCTGTGGGCCTTGTTCCCTTTCACCACCTTCCTTTTTCTGTATGATTGTCTCGCTTGCAAAATTCTTTTTTCAGTTCTTGTACACCAATATTTCTCTTCGTGTCGTTCCATCCTCGCCCCCATGGAGGGTCCCTCTTCCAAAGTTTTGCAAAACCTTGACGCACATGACAAAAGCTTCCACCCCTCTTATTGTTTTGAAACGCCTTTCCCTTGCTCATTTTTCTTCGCACTCCAGCGCCATCTCCGTCTTCACAGATAGGGGTCTTAAGTCTGCCGGCGGTGTAGTCTTCTCTGTTGTTTTTCCTGACTGCACCTGTATGTGTCGCCTGCCTCCAGAGAGTGTAGCAGCTTCACGGCAGAACTGTATTCAATTTTGTATGCTCTTCGTCAACTGCTTTCTCACTGTCAATCTTCCTTTGTTGTTGTAGTTGACTCACATTGCCCTCGTGACTCTGGCTTCATTTAATCCTTTTCATCCTGTGGTAGTCGAGATTCAACATTGCTCTCACTAATCTCTAGGAAGTTTAAGATAGTGGAATTTTGCTGGGTTCCCAGCAATTTTGGTGTTTCCTCAAATGAGCGGGAGTACGCTGCGGTTAAGGAGGCTCTCCGCACTTGTCCCATTTCCCTCAAAGGCGTTCCTTACTCGGACTTCTACCCAGTTATGCATTTTTAATTCATGCCCGTTAGCGGGGTCGTTGGACTTATGTTACTGATAACAAGCTGCGTGCTCTTAGGGGTACAATGTCCCCATGGTCTTCCTCCTACCACCTTAACCGGCGGTGGGATAACCTCAAGACATATCTCTTCGTCATTATCAGTTATCTGACCTGTTACAGTGTTTAATGAACCTATTTTTTCCCCAAATCTTTGTTCGATATAATTGAAGGAAAAAAAATTGGATTTGTCTTTGCTTGCCCAGATATGAAAAATACATTATTTCTTTTCAAAATTCCTTCTCTTTTTTTTAATGTTTCTAACAAGTTCGGCGAATTCTTCTTCGAGATTGACTTCCCCATTCTTAATCATTTTGTACCAAGCTTTTTTTTACCTATATGGTTCTTCAGATCCTCTGTTATCCATTTTGGGTCATTATTATTATTCGATCTAATCAATTTGTATAGTATACTACGTTCCTGTGCTTTGCTTAAAATATTTGTATATAAGTTGTATTTTGAATCCATATCACAATCCCTTGTTACGTCTCCCATTAAAATTAGCTTTTCGGAAACCTGACACTTTAACAGAATTTTCTCTTGCACATCTATTTCATTCTGCGCTAAATCTGATTTTCTTCTCACTGTTCCCTAGCTCACTCCCTATTTCGAAGTCATTAATTTGTGTCTCCCTGTTAGTTAACACTAAGTCTAAAATATTATTTTCCCGCGTTGGTTCTTTAATATGATGCTTAAGGAAGTAATCGTCAACTAATTAACAAAAAAATATCTGCTTCGGTAATCCCTGCTTTTAAGTTAGGTCCGAGTGGAATGGTGCTGCAAGTGGAGAGCCTCAAGGCTCTGTCCGGGGTCCTCTGTTGCTTATAATATATATAAATGATTTAGATTCAGGTTTGAGCAGCAATATTTGCAAATTTTCCGACGATGCGAATTGAGAGGGAACTAAACACGGAAGAGGACCCGCTATCACTTAAAGACAAACTAAATGGGATTTTAAAATGGTCAAGATCTTGGCAGATGCAGTTTAATGCTGACAAATGTAAGGTTCTCAGGCTAGGTAATGATGATAGAGTTACAAGATAGGTAATGATGATAAAGTTACAGGTAGGAGCTGAATGGTATTGAGATTGCACAGTCTGATTGTGAAAGGGATCAAGGAATTCTGATTAGTAAGAATTTAAAGCATCACAATCAATGCACAAACGTTCGAAATAGGTAAGTAGAACACTGTAATTTATTTCTCGAATCGTTAGCAGTAAAACACCTGGTGTTATTCTACAGCTGTGTCTTGCTCTTGTTAAGCCCATTTAGATTATGCACTTAAATTTTGGTCTCCATACTATAGAATGAACATAATTTCACTAGAACGCATCCAGCGTAGGATGACAAAGTTAATCCTAATCCAAAATATAAACGTTCCGTATGAAGAGAGATCGAAAAAGCTTAATTTTCATTCTCTAGAAAAGTGAAGTTATGGTTGACATGACTCAAGTGTACATGAGCATGAATAGGCATAACAAGCGGGATATTAATAAAGTATTAAACATATTAAAACATAATAGAACATAAAACAGTGGATATATATATATATATTATTAAATATGACCGAAAAAGTAAGATTAATAATTCTAACACGAATTTTCTCAATCTTTCGTACATTTCTTTTTACTGTTGGAGGTAAATCAAAAATCAATTCTCCAAAATTCATTTTTTTTTTTTTTAGTCTGACGCGACACGAGTGCGTTTCGTAAAACTTATTTATTACATTTTCAAAGACTTTAGTTTACAAATACACACCCCCTCCCCTTCCGGCCCGTTGGCGTCGTGAGGGGGCTTGGTGGACGGCTGCCGGAGTGTGATGCTCCGTTGGGCAGTCCTGTCCTTTTCTGGCCTTGCACTCCTGCTGCTGTCTTCTCCAATTGTGCCGGATCGCTTTTCCTTTTCCTTATGTTTCGTTTTTCTCCCCCCTCTTCTCCTATCTGCTTGTCGTTTCCTGCCGACCTTTTGCTTGTTTTGGATTCTTTCTTTGGACTTCTTCTATTTTGATGCCCGGGTGCTTGAGGAGGCATACTCTTGCACCCGTAGAACTGTAGTACCCGACGTCTCGAGCGAGGGGAACCTTTTATTGTCAATCCCCCTTTCGTCGCTGAACCCGATCTCGACGGACTGACGGTTCTTAAGGTGGCGTTTGTGGGGCGTATACTCACGACGCACCCCTAGGGGGCCCCGGCATGATCAGCGATAGCTTCCTGTTGGGTGTCCTGCCTCTAATTGTGGCTCCATGGTGGGTATGGGGGCACATTCGTGGATGAATTTGTCACTTTTCGTCTCTATGTCGTTGAATGTTTCCGTTGTACCCTCTCAGGCTCGTGGGGTGGGCGACCAAGCCCCCGAGTCGGCCTGTATTGGAAGACCAGGCTCTGTAGCTCCCGCTGCGTTGGGCCCCGACCTTGCTCCTCCTTTGACCGTCCTGACTTCTTCCCCCAGCTCCCCTCCCTCCTCTGAGGTTGGGTCGAGCCTCCAGCCCCCGGTGGTGACCACTTCGTCCCCTGGTGTGGCTAAGTCTTTCGTTGTGACTACTGCGCCTTTTGACCCCTCTCTCTCTAGGGGTTCTCAACGCCGTTCGCGCCCCAACCGCACTCGCTCGATTCCTTCCCGTGCTGATGCGTATCAGGCCTTGTTTGGTCCTGCTTCATGGGCCAAATACTTTGATCTCCTCCCTCTTGATTCTGCGCCTCCTGACGATTTCTCCCTCCATCGGCATCTTGTAGATTCCGTGGATGCGTGTGTTACTTTCAACCCCACTCGTCTCGGTACACGTGTCGTTGCTGCTCCTTCTCAGGATGCGGCTTCCCGCTTGGCTGCCTTATCTTGCCTTGGCGAGATCCCTGTTCGGGTCTCGAAGAACGTTCAGATGAATTCCAGTGTTGGCACTATTCTCCTCCCACCCCATGTTGCAACCGGTGTTCGGAATCTGCAGGATTGCCACGATGATATTCGGCATATCCTTGATGCCTAAGGCCATTCTGTCCTCCAGGTTGACTCGTTTACTCGTCCCCCTCGTGGTCGTCGCCGTCAACTCCTTCGCGTTGTGAAGATCACCTTTGATGGTAGGACCCTTCCATCCTCTGTCATTCTTGTTGGTGCTAGGTGCTCTGTCCAGGAGTATATTCCTTCTCCTCGACTTTGTAATAAGTGCTGGAGGTTTGGGCATGGTGCCCTCCGCTGCTCTGGGACTGTCTCTCTCTGTCCTTTGTGTGGGAGTGAAGGTCACTCTAAGTCGGAGTGCACTTCTCCCCAAGCTCGCTGCCTCAACTGCGGTGAGGCCCATCCTACGTTCTCCCGTGCCTGTGTCCATTACAAGCTTGAGGCGGCCGTCCTTAACCTGAAGCACCGGGAGCGTTTGTCTTTTCCTGAGGCGAGGCGCCAGGTTCGCCGGCTCCCGCCTTATACTAACATCTCTTATGCTCGCGTGTTGCGCTCTTCCTCTCCTCGTCCTTCCCCCCTTCCTCAGACTCTCAACCGTTTCCGGGCCTTGGACCCTGATACGCCCACTGCCCCCTCCTCTGTTCCTTTGAGTTCTTTCCCGAGGGGTCCCCCTCCTGGTCCTCTGTCTGGGGTTCCCCTTCTTTCGACCCGGTCTGTCATGTCTCCTGTGTCTTCTTCCTCGTCCCCCTCCGATCCTCCTTCCCATCCTCTTCCTCCATCTATCGGCTCTCCCCGCCGCCTGTCGGTGCAGGCGGATGTCCATCGCTCTCCTAACGGCCGTCGTGTGTGCTCTCGTTCGGCTTCTCCTGTTGAGACACTGGAATCCGTTGCCCGGTACGTGGTTGCTGGGACACCTGTCTCTTTAAGTCAGAAGCGTAAGCCTGGCTCCTCTCCTTCCTCTTCCCCGGCGGGTAAGAAGGCTTCGCTTTCTTCCTTAGCTCCTACTTCTGGCTCTGTTGCTCCTTCCCCTCCCGTTTCAGTATTTGCGCCCCCTGTTCCTGCTATGGAGGTTTCTTTGGCCCCTGCTTCCCTTTCGGTTGCTGCTCTTGCTGGGGTGCGCTCCCCTCTTTCTACTCCCCCTCTTCCTACTCCCCCTCTTCCTACTCCCCCTCTTCCTACTGCTGTCCTTGACTGCTCCTCTCCGTTGTCTCCTCCTCTTCCTCCTCCTCCTCCGGACCCCGCCCGCCCACCTCTGATCTGTTCTCCCGTTTCCTTCCCTCCGTCTTTGCTCAGTTTACCCATGCCCCCTAACCCTGACTTTGCTGACCCTGATCCCGACCCTGATATTCTTTAACGTGCTCTGTTGCTCTTTCGCCTTTGTTTCTTCCTTGTTCTCTGTTTTTGTCCTTTCTCTTCCCGTTGTTGTCCATTCTTCAATGGAACGTTCGAGGTTATTACGCCAATTTCCTCGAACTCCAACTTCTGATTTCGCGGTTTTCGCCCCTTTGTGTCTGTCTCCAGGAGCCAATGCTTGGTGCTCGTCCTGGTCGTTTTCGTGGCTATTCCTTTCTCTCCCCCCCCCCAGCCATTGCTGGGGCTTCTAATTCTTCTGCTCTCTTGATTCGTGCAGATGTTCCCTTTGTTCCTTTACTTTTTCCTTCGCCTCTCCATTGTTCTGCTGCTCGTATCTTTATGGGGAAATGGTACACAGTTTGTTCCATTTATCTCCCCCCGAGTGTCCCGCTCTCTCTTCCTGATTTGAAACACCTCCTAGACTCCTTGCCGGAGCCTGTGCTCCTGCTGGGTGACTTCAATTGTCGTCATTCTCTTTGGGGTGACGTTCTGACGAATACCCGGGGTCGCCTCCTTGAGCCGTTTCTCCTATCTTCTTCCCTGTCTCTTCTGAATTCTGGTGAGCCCACTCATTTGGACTCTCGGACTCGCGCCCTTTCTTGTCTTGATCTTTCTCTCTGCTCTTCTTCTCTTTACTTGGATTTCACGTGGCAGGTTCTTGATGACCTCCATGGAAGTGATCATTTCCCCATCCTTGTTTCCTTTTTCTCTTTTCGCCCTTCCCTCTCTTTCCCTAGGTGGCAGTTTGCTAAGGCAGACTGGACCCTATTTACCCTCAGTGCTGCTCTCTCTGACCTCTCCCTTCTGCCTCTCTCTCGCGCTCTCCTACTTTTTCATGACACTGTCTTCAACGCTGCCCTCCGCTCTATTCCTCGCTCTTCCTCTCGGGGTCCACGGAAGTGCGTTCCCTGGTGGAATGCCGACTGTGCTCGGGCTGTCCGCTGTAAGCGTGCAGCCTGGAAGAGGCACCGCCGTAGGCAGACGACCGATTCTTTTCTTTTCTTTCGGAAAGCGAGTGCGGTGGCCCGTAGGGCCATCCGTACGGCTAAACGTGAATGTTGGGCATCTTATGTCTCAACAATTACGTCCGAAACCCCTCTGGCCCAGATCTGGAAGCGTATCCGCAAGATAGCGGGTAAGTTCGTTCCCGATGTTTCACCGGTCCTTCACCTCCATGATACTCTTGTGGCGGACCCGTTGCAGGTCGCTTCCGAACTGGGTTCCCACTTTTCTTCTGTTAGCTCTGGTCTTCATCTTCCCCAATCTTTCCTTCTTCGTAAACCTATCCTTGAGTCTCGTCCTTTAGATTTCTGCACTCATCTTCAGCTTCCCTATAATGATCCCTTCTCTCTCTCTGAACTTCGTTCTGCTCTGGCCCTGTGCGGTTCTACGGCGGCGGGCTCCGATGGTATTCATTATGAGATGCTTCGCCATCTCCCTCCGAGCACGTCTCAGTATTTACTGAGTCTGTATAATCGGATCTGGGAGTCGTCGTCAGTCCCTGAGGACTGGCTCGATGCCGTTGTCCTCCCTGTTCGCAAACCGGGGTCTCTGGGTACTTCCCCTAAGGACTTTCGCCCTATTGCTCTCACAAGTTGTGTCTGCAAACTTTTTGAACGTATGGTTAACGTTCGTCTGATGTGGTTCCTGGAATACCATCACCTCCTCTCCCCTTCTCAATTTGGTTTCCGCAAGTGCCGCAGCACGACAGATGTCCTGGTGAACTTGGAGGTCTATATTCGTACTGCTTTTGCTGCGAAGACCTCCGTTGTTGCCGTCCTTTTTGACCTGGAAAAGGCTTACGACACCACTTGGCGTTATCATATCCTATCTCAACTTCATTCTTTTGGCCTTCGTGGTCATCTCCCTCTCTTTCTCCGCAGCTTCCTCTCTCGTCGTTCCTTTCGGGTGCGCCTTGGTACCGCTCTCTCTCCCTCTTTTCAGCAATATGAAGGTGTGCCCCAGGGTAGTGTTCTGAGCACTACTCTTTTTCTGGTTGCCCTCAATGGTCTTCTTTCCTCTCTTCCTTCTGGTGTCTTCTCCGCTCTCTATGTCGATGATCTTACCCTTTGTTGTCAGGGTGATGATTCGCCTCTCCTTCAACGCCGGCTTCAACTTGCAATTGATGCCGTGTCGTCTTGGGCCACTGATCATGGCTTCAAGTTCTCTACTTCTAAGACTTGTGCCATGACATTTACGCGGAAACGGGTTGTTCTTCGTCCCTCTTTGTCACTTTATGGTCATCCCCTTGAATACAAAGATTCCGCGAAGCTTTTGGGGTTATTCCTTGACACTCGTTTGTCTTGGTCTCCCCATATCTCTTACCTCCGTGTTGAGTGCTCTAAGGCCCTTACCCTCCTTCGGGTCTTGTCCCATACTTCTTGGGGAGCAGATAGGCGCACTCTCCTTGCTTTACATTCTTCTCTCGTCCTGTCTAAGCTCGATTATGGTTGCCCTGCTTACTCGTCTGCTTCTCCTTCTACTCTTCGCCGTCTTGATGCTTTGCACCATACTGGGTTGCGCCTCAGTTCTGGTGCCTTTCGTTCGACTCCCGTCCTTAGCTTGTATGTTGACACTGGCTTCCTGTCTCTCCAGGACCGCCGTGATCGCTACTGTCTTCGCTATCTTGCGCGGTCCTTGCAACATCCTTCCTCTCGCCTCTGTCGTGCTTTAACTTTTACCCCTCCTGCGGTTCCTGTTCCTCTTCACCACCTCCCTCTTTCTGTCCGGTTATCTCGCCTGCAGGATTCTCTTTCCGTTCGTATTTCTGATGTTTCTCCTCGTGTTGTTCCTTCTTTGCCCCCGTGGAGGGTCCCTCTTCCGCGGTTTTGTACTTCCTTGACCCGTATCACTAAAGCTTTTACCCCTCCTACGGTTCTAAAACGCCTTTTCCTCGAGCACTTTTCTTCTCACTCCCGCTCCGTTTCTGTCTTCACCGATGGGTCTAAGTCAGCGGACGGTGTTGGCTACTCTGATGTTTTTCCTGATCGCACTTATATGTGTCGCTTGCCTCCGGAGACTAGCATCTTTACAGCGGAACTTTATGCTATTCTCTATGCTCTTCGTCTCCTACTTTCTCGTTGTCAGTCTTCCTTTGTAGTTGTTGTTGACTCTCGTAGTGCCCTCATGGCTCTCGGGTCCTTTACTCCAGTTCATCCAGTGGTTGTCGAGATCCAGCATTGGCTGTTTCTCGTTCATAGTAAATTTAAGTCGGTTGAGTTTTGTTGGGTTCCCAGCCATATTGGTGTGTCTTTAAATGAGCGTGCGGATGCTGCCGCCAAGGAAGCTGTCCGCTCTTGTCCCATCTCTCGTAAGGGCATTCCGTATTCCGACTTTTACCCGGTTATCCATTCCTCAGTCCTTACCCGTTGGCAGGCTTCTTGGTTGTCTGTTACTGGTAACAAGCTACGTACTCTTAAATGTTGCGTTTCCTCGTGGCAGTCCTCCTTCCACCGTAACCGGCGGTGGGAAACAGCTCTGGCGAGGTTGCGTATTGGCCATACTCGCTTAACCCATGGTCACTTGATGGAGCGCCGCCCTGCTCCTTATTGTCCTAGTTGCATTGTCCCTCTTACGGTCGTGCATGTCCTTCTTGAATGTCCTGACTTCCAGGACGAGCGTATGTCTTGCTTTCCGACCGCCCCTCGCGGTCACCTGTCCCTCGATAGAATTCTTGGTGACTCGGATACTTTTGATATCGTTCGCCTTATGCGTTTTTGTTCTCGTATTGGCATCCTTGGTGATATTTAGCGCCCTCTGATTATTTTGCGTATTTGATGGTGCTACATAGCCTTCCCGGTTTGGTGCCTTCTTTTGATAATTACTTACTTACTTACTTACAAATACACAACTGAATAGAACTTACGCATCTCCGATTTTATATCTACATTTGAGTGAGGTGGATGGGGTGAGGTGGCATTAATAGGGTATTAATTTCATCAACACAAGACAGAACAAGAGGTGGCATTAATAGGGTATTAATTTCATCAACACAAGACAGAACACGAAACAATGGGTATTGAATAGAAGTGTTTGTAGAAAGCCTATTGGTCAATATTTCTTGATGCTTCTATATTGGAGCGGAGTCTTGAGGTGGGTAGAATATAGTTGTGCATTAATTGGCTGTTGATTGCTGGTGTTGACTTCTTGATGTGTAGTGCCTCGCAAACGTCAAGCCGCCTGCTATCGCTGTATCTATCGATGATTTCTGTGTTGTTTACTAGGATTTCTCTGGCGATGGTTTGGTTGTGGGAAGAGATTATATGTTCCTTAATGGAGCCCTGTTGCTTATGCATCGTTAAACGCCTAGAAAGAGATGTTGTTGTCTTGCCTATATACTGTTTTTTTTGGAGCTTACAGTCCCCAAGAGGGCATTTGAAGGCATAGACGACGTTAGTCTCTTTTAAAGCGTTCTGTTTTGTGTCTGGAGAGTTTCTCATGAGTAGGCTGGCCGTTTTTCTGGTTTTATAGTAAATCGTCAGTTGTATCCTCTGATTTTTGTCTGTAGGGATAACGTTTCTATTAACAATACCCCCTCCCCGCTCAGCTCGTTGTCGCCGTGTGGGGGCTTAGTGGGCGGCTGCCGGGGTGTGATGCTCCTTGGGACAGTCCTCTGTCCTATTCTAGCCTTGTGCTCCTGCTGCCGTCCTCTCCAATTCTGCTGGGCATCTTTTCCTTTTCCTTCTGTTTCGTTTTTCTCCCCCCTCTTCTCCTATCTGCTTGCCGTTTCCTACCGACCTTTTGCTCGTTCTGGTTCTTCCCTTGGACTTCTTCTATTTTGACGCCCGGGTGCTTGAGGAGGCATACTCATGCACCCGTAGAACTGCAGTACCCGACGTCGAGAGCGAGGGGAACCTTTTATTGTCAATCCCCACTTCGTCACTGAACCCGATCTCGACGGACTGTCGGTTTCTTAAGGTGGCGTTTGTGGGGCGTATACTCGCGACGCACCCCTAGGAGGCCCCGACAAGATCGGCAATAGCTTCTTGTTGGGTGTCCTGCCTCTAATTGTGGCTCCATGGTGGGTGTGGGGGCACATTCGTGAGTGAATTCTTTCTTTCGTCGAGATGATTACCCCTGCTTCGGCTTCTTCTGGTTTACCTTCTCAGGCTCGTGGGGTGGGCGACCAAGCCCCCGAGTCGGTCCGTATTGGAAGACCGGGCTCTGTAGCCTCCGCTGCATTGGGCCCCGACCTTGCTCCTCCTTTGGCCTCTCTGACTCCTTCCTCTAGCTCCCCTCCCTCCTCTGTGGTTGGGTCGAGCCCCAAGCCCCCAGTGGTGACTACCTCGTCCCCTGGCGTGGCTCCTTCTCTAGTTGTAACTACTGCGCCTTTTAACCCCTCTCTCTCTGGGGGTTCTCACCGCCGTCTTCGTCACAGCCGCCCTCGCTCGATTCCTTCCAGTTCTGCTACCTATCAAGCCTTGTTTGGTCCCGCTTCGTGGGCCAAATATTTTGATCTCCTCCCTCTTGATTCTGCACCTCCTGACGATTTCTCCCTCCATCGACATCTCATTGATTCCGTGGATGCCTCCATTACTTTCAACCCCACTCGTCTCGGTACACGTGTCGTTGCTGCTCCTTCTCAGGATGCTGCTTCCCGCTTGGCTGCCTTATCCTGCCTTGGTGAGACCCCCGTTCGGGTCTCGAAGAACGTTCAGTTGAATGCCAGTGTTGGCACTATTTTGCTCCCGCCCCATGTTGCGACCGGTGTTCGGGACCTGCGCGACTGCCACGACGATATTCGACATATCCTCGCTGCCCAGGGCCATTCTATTCTCCAGGTGGACACGTTTACTCGTCCCCCTCGTGGTAGTCGCCGTCAACCCCTCCGGGTTGTGAAGATTACCTTTGATGGTAGGACCCTTCCACCCTCTGTCATTCTTGCTGGTGCCAGGTGCTCTGTCCAGGAGTACATTCCTTCTCCTCGGCTCTGCAACAAGTGCTGGAGGTTTGGGCATGGTGCCCTCCGCTGCTCCGGGACTGTCTCTCTCTGTCCTTTGTGTGGTGGCGAAGGTCACTCTAAGTCGGAGTGCGCTTCTCCCCAGGCTCGTTGCCTCAACTGCGGTGAGGCCCATCCTACCTTCTCCCGTGCGTGTGTCCATTACAAGCTTGAGGCAGCCGTCCTCAACTTGAAGCACCGGGAGCGTTTATCTTTTCCTGAGGCGAGGCGCCAGGTTCGCCGGCTCCCGCCTTATGCTAATATCTCTTATGCTCGCGTGTTGCGCTCCTCCTCTCCTCGTCCTTCCCGCCTTCCTCAGACTCACAACCGTTTCCAGGCCTTGGACGCTGATGCGCCCACTGCCCCCTCCTCTGTCCCTTTGGGTTCTCTCCCGAAGGATCCTCCTCCTGGTCCTCTGTCTGGGGTTCCCCTTCCTTCTACCCGGTCTGTCATGTCTTCTGTGTCTTCTTCCTCGTCCCCCTCCGATCTTCCTTCCCATCCTCTTCCTCCATCTATCGGCTCTCCCCGCCGCCTGTCGGTGCGGGCGGATGTCCATCGCTCTCCTAACGGCCGTCGTGTGTGCTCTCGTTCGGCTTCTCCTGTTGAGACACTGGAATCCGTTGCCCGGTACGTAGTTGCTGGGACACCGGTCTCTTTAAGTCAGAAGCGTAAGCCTGGCTCCTCTCCTTCCTCTTCCCCGGCGGGTAAGAAGGCTTCGCTTTCTTCCTCAGCTCCTCCTTCTGGCTCTGTTGCTCCTTCCCCTCCCGTTTCAGTGCTTGCGCCCCCTGTTCCTGCTATGGAGGTTTCTTTGGCCCCTGCTTCCCTTTCGGTTGCTGCTCTTGCTGGGGTGCGCTCCTCTCTTTCTACTCCCCCTCTTCCTGCTGCTGTCCTTGACTACTGCTCTCCGTTGTCTCCTCCTCCTCCGGACCCTGCCCGCCCACCTCTGATCTGTTCTCCCGTTTCCTTCCCTCCGTCTTTGCTCAGTTTACCCATGCCCCCTAACCCTGACTTTGCTGACCCTGATCCCGACCCTGATATTCTTTAACGTGCTCTGTTGGTCTTTCGCCTTTGTTTCTTCCTTGTTCTCTGTTTTTGTCCTTTCTCTTCTCGTCGTTGTCCATTCTTCAATGGAACGTTCGAGGTTATTACGCCAATTTCCTCGAACTCCAACTTCTGGTTTCGCGGTTTTCGCCCCTTTGTGTCTGTCTCCAGGAGCCGATGCTTGGTGCTCGTCCTGGTCGTTTTCGTGGCTATTCCTTTCTCTCCCCCCCCCCAGCCATTGCTGGGGCTTCTAATTCTTCTGCTCTCTTGATTCGGGCTGATGTTCTCTTTGTTCCTTTACTTTTTCCTTCGCCTCTCCATTGTTCTGCTGCTCGTATCTTTGTGGGGAAATGGTACACAGTTTGTTCCATTTATCTCCCCCCGAGTGTCCCGCTCTCTCTTCCTGATTTGAAACACCTCCTAGACTCCTTGCCGGAGCCTGTGCTCCTGCTGGGTGACTTCAATTGTCGTCATTCTCTTTGGGGTGACGTTCTGACGAATACCCGGGGTCGCCTCCTTGAGCCGTTTCTCCTCTCTTCTTCCCTGTCTCTTCTGAATTCTGGTGAGCCCACTCATTTGGACTCTCGAACTCGCACCCTTTCTTGTCTTGATCTTTCTCTCTGCTCTTCTTCTCTTTACTTAGATTTCACATGGCAGGTTCTTGATGACCTCCATGGAAGTGATCATTTCCCCATCCTTGTTTCCTTTTTCTCTTTTCGCCCTTCCCTCTCTTTCCCTAGGTGGCAGTTTGCTAAGGCGGACTGGACCCTATTTTCCCTCAGTGCTACTCTCTCTGACCTCTCCCTTCTGCCCCTCTCTCGCGCTCTCCTCCTTTTTCATGACACTGTCTTCGACGCTGCCCTCCGCTCTATTCCTCGCTCTTCCTCTCGGGGTCCACGGAAGTGCGTTCCCTGGTGGAATGCGGACTGTGCTCGGGCTGTCCGCTGTAAGCATGCAGCCTGGAAGAAGCACCGCCGTAGGCAGACGACCGATTCTTTTCTTTTCTTTCGGAAAGCGAGTGCGGTGGCCCGTAGGGCCATCCGTACGGCTAAACGTGAATGTTGGGCATCTTATTTCTCGACAATTACGTCCGAAACCCCTCTGGCCCAGATCTGGAAGCGTATCCGCAAGATAGCGGGTAAGTTCGTTCCCGATGTTTCACCGGTCCTTCACCTCCATGATACTCTTGTGGCGGACCCGTTGCAGGTCGCTTCCGAACTGGGTTCCCACTTTTCTTCTGTTAGCTCTGGTCTTCATCTTCCCCAATCTTTCCTTCTTCGTAAACCTGTCCTTGAGTCTCGTCCTTTAGATTTCTGCACTCATCTTCAGCTTCCCTATAATGATCCCTTCTCTCTCTCTGAACTTCGTTCTGCCCTGGCCCTCTGCGGTTCTACGGCGGCGGGCTCCGATGGTATTCATTATGAGATGCTTCGCCATCTCCCTCCGAGCACGTCTCAGTATTTACTGAGTCTGTATAATCGGATCTGGGAGTCGTCGTCAGTCCCTGAGGACTGGCTCGATGCCGTTGTCCTCCCTGTTCGCAAACCGGGGTCTCTGGGTACTTCCCCTAAGGACTTTCGCCCTATTGCTCTCACAAGTTGTGTCTGCAAACTCTTTGAACGTATGGTTAACGTTCGTCTGATGTGGTTCCTGGAACACCATCACCTCCTCTCCCCTTCTCAATTTGGTTTCCGCAAGTGCCGCAGCACGACAGATGTCCTGGTGAACTTGGAGGTCTATATTCGTACTGCTTTTGCTGCGAAGACCTCCGTTGTTGCCGTCCTTTTTGACCTAGAAAAGGCTTACGACACCACTTGGCGTTATCATATCCTATCTCAACTTCATTCTTTTGGCCTTCGTGTTCATCTCCCTCTCTTTCTCCGCAGCTTCCTCTCTCTTCGTTCCTTTCGGGTGCGCCTTGGTACCGCTCTCTCTCCCTCTTTTCAGCAATACGAAGGTGTGCCCCAGGGTAGTGTTCTGAGCACTACTCTTTTTCTGGTTGCCCTCAATGGTCTTCTTTCCTCTCTTCCTTCTGGTGTCTTCTCCGCTCTCTATGTCGATGATCTTACCCTTTGTTGTCAGGGTGATGATTCGCCTCTCCTTCAACGCCGGCTTCAACTTGCGATTGATGCCGTGTCGTCTTGGGCCACAGGTCATGGCTTCAAGTTCTCTACTTCTAAGACTTGTGCCATGACTTTTACGCGGAAACGGGTTGTTCTTCGTCCCTCTTTGTCACTTTATGGTCATCCCCTTGAATACAAAGATTCCGCGAAGCTTTTGGGGTTATTCCTTGACACTCGTTTGTCTTGGTCTCCCCATATCTCTTACCTCCGTGTTGAGTGCTCTAAGTCCCTTACCCTCCTTCGGGTCTTGTCCCATACTTCTTGGGGGGCAGATAGGCGCACTCTCCTTGCTTTACATTCCTCTCTCGTCCTGTCTAAGCTCGATTATGGTTGCCCTGCTTACTCCTCTGCTTCTCCTTCTACTCTTCGCCGTCTTGATGCTTTGCACCATACTGGGTTGCGCCTCAGTTCTGGTGCCTTTCGTTCGACTCCCGTCCTTAGCTTGTATGTTGACACTGGCTTCCTGTCTCTCCAGGACCGCCGTGATCGCTACTGTCTTCGCTATCTTGCGCGGTCCTTGCAACATCCTTCCTCTCGCCTCTGTCGTGCTTTAACTTTTACCCCTCCTGCGGTTCCTGTTCCTCTTCACCACCTCCCTCTTTCTGTCCGGTTATCTCGCCTGCAGGATTCTCTTTCCGTTCGTATTTCTGATGTTTCTCCTCGTGTTGTTCCTTCTTTGCCCCCGTGGAGGGTCCCTCTTCCGCGGTTTTGTACATCCTTGACTCGTATCACTAAAGCTTTTACCCCTCCTACAGTTCTAAAACGCCTTTTCCTCGAGCACTTTTCTTCTCACTCCCGCTCCGTTTCTGTCTTCACCGATGGGTCTAAGTCAGCGGACGGTGTTGGCTACTCTGTTGTTTTTCCTGATCGCACTTATATGTGTCGCTTGCCTCCGGAGACTAGCATCTTTACAGCGGAACTTTATGCTATTCTCTATGCTCTTCGTCTCCTGCTTTCTCGTTGTCAGTCTTCCTTTGTGGTTGTTGTTGACTCTCGTAGTGCCCTCATGGCTCTCGGGTGCTTTAATCCAGTTCATCCGGTAGTTGTCGAGATCCAGCATTGGCTGTTTCTCGTTCACAGTAAATTTAAGTCGGTTGAGTTTTGTTGGGTTCCCAGCCATATTGGCGTGTCTTTAAATGAGTGTGCGGATGCTGCCGCTAAGGAAGCTGTCCGCTCTTGTCCCATGTCTCGTAAAGGCATTCCGTATTCCGACTTTTACCCGGTTATCCATTCCTCAGTCCTTACCCGTTGGCAGGCTTCTTGGTTGTCTGTTACTGGTAACAAGCTACGTACTCTTAAATGTTGTGTTTCCTCGTGGCCGTCCTCCTTCCACCGTAACCGGCGGTGGGAAACAGCTCTAGCGAGGTTGCGTATTGGCCATACTCGCTTAACCCATGGTCACTTGATGGAGCGCCGCCCTGCTCCTTATTGTCCTAGTTGCATTGTCCCTCTTACGGTCGTGCATGTCCTTCTTGAATGTCCTGACTTCCAGGACGAGCGTGTGTCTTGCTTTCCGACCGCCCCTCGCGGTCACCTGTCCCTCGATAGAATTCTTGGTGACTCGGATACTTTTGATATCGTTCGCCTTATGCGTTTTTGTTCTCGTATTGGCATCCTTGGTGATATTTAGCGCCCTCTGATTATTTTGCGTATTTGATGGTGCTACATAGCCTTCCCGGTTTGGTGCCTTCTTTTGATAATTACTTACTTACTATCACTTTCTGGAACCAATTACAGGGTAACATAATAGGCGTAGGATCCCTTAATTGTTTCAAGCGTAGGTTAGACATAAATATGAATGAGCTTGCGTGAATGTAAATAGGAGCTGCCACATATGGATCAATACGTCTTTTGCAGTTTTAATAATTTTATGATTATTATGATCCTAACGTCCGTCGTAGGAAAGTTACTTAAATCGATAACTGCAAATACCATTCGTCTTTATCCTGAAAAACATAAATTAATAAGTGATTCTCAACATGGTTTACAAATGGACGTCTATATTTAACAAATTTGCAATCAATTACCTCTAGCATAGTAGATGCAGTAGATAGTGGTAAGGTTTGTGATGTTGTGTACCTTGTCTCTACCAAAGTTTTGATACAGTGCTACATGAAAGACTGATTAATAAGAGAGAGGCTCATAGTACTGGGGGTGCTATATTAAGTTGGATTAGGGTATGGCTGTACCAAAGGAAACAGCAAGTTGGTATAAATGGTGTTAAGTCAGAGTGGGAAAATATTGTTAGTGGAGTGCCTCAAGTCTCTGTCCTGGGACCTATGTTGTTCATAATTTATGTAAATGATTTAGAGTTAGATCTGAGCAGCAATATTTGCAAATTTGCCGATGATACCAAAATCGGGAGGGAAATATACACGGAAAAAGACTCTCTGTCACTTCAAGACGATCTAAATAAGATTTTGAAATGGTCAAAAGATTGACAGAGGCAGTTTAATGCTGATAAATGTAATGTTCTGAAGCTAGGTAATGGTGATAGAGTTACAAGATACGAGCTAGATGGGCTCGAGATTGTGAAGTCGGAGTGTGAAAAAGATCTGGGGGTTATGATTAGAAAGAATTAAAAACATAAAATCAGTACATAAATGCTCGTAATTTGGCAAATTAGACACTGGGATTTATTATTCGAAGCGTTACTAATAAGACACCTAGTGTTGTTCTTCAGCTATATATTGCTCTGGTTAGGCCCCATTTAGATTATGCAGTTAAGTTTTGGTCGCCGTACTATAGAATGGATATAAATTCACTAGTACGCGTCCAGCGTAGGATGACAAAGTTAATCCCTCAAATTTGAAACCTGACATAGGAATAAAGATTGACAAAGCTTAAATTACATTCTTCAGAAAGGTGAAGAGTTAGGGTGTGACATGATTGATGTGTACAAGTGGAAGAATGGTCATATAACAGGGAATATTTTTAGGATATTAAAAGTATCAACACAAGATAGAACACGAAACAATGGGTATAATTTGGATAAGTTTAGATTTAGGAAAGACCTGGGTAAATACTGGTTCGGTAACAGGGTTGTTGATTTGTGGAACCAATTACGGCATAACGTGGTGGAGGTGGGGTCCCTCGAATGTTTCAAGCGTAGGTTGGACATGTATATGAATGAGATTGGGTGGTCATAAATAGGAGCTGCCTCGTATGGGCAAATAGGCCTTCTGCAGTTACCTTTGTTCTTATGTTCTTATACCGTGAGTGGAACCCCAGAGAACATCAGTGTGAGAGGAACCCCAGAGAACATCAGTGTGAGAGGAATCCCAGACAGCAGTAGTGTGAGAGGAACCCCAGACAACATCAGTGTGAGAGGAACCCCAGACAACAGTAGTGTGAGAGGAACCCCAGATAACATCAGTGTGAGAGGAACCCCAGACAACATCAGTGTGAGAGGAACCCCAGACAGCAGTAGTGTGAGAGGAACCCCAGACAGCAGTAGTGTGAGAGGAACCCCAGACAACATCAGTGTGAGAGGAACCCCAGACAGCAGTAGTGTGAGAGGAACCCCAGACAGCAGTAGTGTGAGAGGAACCCCAGACAGCAGTAGTGTGAGAGGAACCCCAGACAGCAGTAGTGTGAGAGGAACCCCAGACAGCAGTAGTGTGAGAGGAACCCCAGACAGCAGTAGTGTGAGAGGAACCCCAGACAGCAGTAGTGTGAGAGGAACCCCAGACAACATCAGTGTGAGAGGAACCCCAGACAACAGTAGTGTGAGAGGAACCCCAGACAGCAGTAGTGTGAGAGGAACCCCAGACAACATCAGTGTGAGAGGAACCCCAGACAACAGTAGTGTGAGAGGAACCCCAGACAACAGTAGTGTGAGAGGAACCCCAGACAACAGTAGTGTGAGAGGAACCCCAGACAACAGTAGTGTGAGAGGAACCCCAGACAACAGTAGTGTGAGAGGAACCCCAGACAACAGTAGTGTGAGAGGAACCCCAGACAGCAGTAGTGTGAGAGGAACCCCAGATAACAGTAGTGTGAGAGGAACCCCAGACAGCAGTAGTGTGAGAGGAACCCCAGACAGCAGTAGTGTGAGAGGAACCCCAGACAGCAGTAGTGTGAGAGGAACCCCAGACAACAGTAGTGTGAGAGGAACCCCAGACAACAGTAGTGTGAGAGGAACCCCAGATAACATCAGTGTGAGAGGAACCGGATATATAATTGAGAGTGAGAGCCTCACGAGCTTGGTGATAAGGACAACTGGCAGTAGGTGTGTAGCAGTGAGTGTTACCTTACATCTCCTGATTGTTACCTCACATCTCCTGATTGTTATCTCACACCTCCTGATTGTTACCTCACATCTCCTGATTGTTACCTCACGTCTCCTGAGTGTTACCTCACATCTCCTGATTGTTACCTCACATCTCCTGAGTGTTACCTCACATCTCCTGATTGTTACCTCACATCTCCTGATTGTTACCTCACATCTCCTGATTGTTACCTCACATCTGATTGTTACCTCACATCTGATTGTTACCTCACATCTGATTGTTACCTCACATCTGATTGTTACCTCACATCTGATTGTTACCTCACATCTCCTGATTGTTACCTCACATCACGTAGTCTATATAAGACCACGTGATTGTACACAGATCCCATAACACAGTTTCTCTAGCAGACAAAATTGTTGTTGACTCGTTTAAAAAAAAAACAAATTAATGTGATAGAAGCTGGGGATAAATTTATATATCTGGGAAAATATCATTTGTGCAAGGGAAGTTGAAAACAAATTGATTATTTGAGAAAAAGTGGCAGGGTCAATGAAAATCATGAATAGCAAGAAATTCGAAGGGAAAAAGAAACGGTGATTTAACTACAGGAAGTCCCAACCACTTGGGGTGGACGGTAGAGCGACGGTCTCGCTTCTTGCAGGTCGGCGCTCAGTACCCGACCGTCTAAGTGGTTGGGCACTACTTGTACGCTACGAAAGAGGTGGTTTCACTAGTCCTATCCCTAATCTTTATCCCCATCCATTCCAAGTGAGTTATAATCGTAATTTTTAGCGCTTTCTCCTGATAAATACCTTAGTTGCACGAATGGGAAGTGTAATTAGGGGGCACGAGTACTTACATACTTAATGGGCACGAATTGCCCCCTTAAGTATGGACGTTAGCTATTGTGATACTTGAGTTAGTGCCTCCCCTTATTTACGAATTTATAGACACTAGTGGCAAAGAAAGAAAAAATGGTGAATTAGTTTAATAGAAAGTGTTTGACAATTATTTGTTGTATCAGAAAAACATGAAGTGAAACAAATGAAAATATGGTAGCAATATGTGGCTCACAGTATTGGGTAACTGGCATGACACAGGGCAGCGCACTGATGTAGGTTGATCATAAGGTACCAACGGATATAGAACTGTGAAGATATTGTATTTTATAGATTTTCGTAGTCGGGGAAGAAAAAGAGGACCAACAACATGGTGATGATTATTTTGATTATGATGATGATGGTGGGGATGATGATGGCGATAGTGATGATAATGATAGTAGTGATAGTGTTATAGTGATGTGAATATACACACAAATCACATTAGCTTCATATATATATATATCAATGAGAAAATCCACCAGGATTATAGGTGAGCGCGAACCTACGACCCCGGCATTGCTAGTCGTGTGCTCTACGAGTGGAGTACCGCTGACTTGAACAAGTCAAACAACCTCACTTCTACTGAAAATCACAAGTCTCGAGGTCGCTACTGAAGCTAGTCCAAACTTTTACGTTTGACCCACAATCACTCGTGTGCTTGTGGGTCAAACCCACACGGACCATGCGAAGGCTCCGCCCTGCTTCCCTGCTCTTGTATCCCCAGAAGTCGTTGTGGATTATGGAGTTATGCTGTCTGTCCTCTTTGGAAAGTGCAAGGCAATGTCGTATATACCCGGCGGGGGCAGCATGGAAGCCTGTCAGTGTGCTTGGTGCCGGTGTGGGATCTGAAGGGGAGATGGTGCCCGGGCCGGCCACATGAAGGGCGGGAGAGCCGGTAATAAAAGAGGAAGAGTTTTCCTAATATTTGTGGTTTATGCGAGTACTTGTGGTTTGTGGTTTATGCAAGTAAACATAAACAAACTGTTTTTGCAAGTTTGTATTTATACAAACTGTTTGTTTATGCAAGTAAACATAAACAAACTTGTGGTTTATGCAAGTATTTCATATTTTTGAAGCTCGTGTTTTCCTTAGAAAAGTCAATTGGTTTTATGAAATTGAGCTGTGATCTGTGACCACCAAGTGCTGTCGGGTCGTTGGTGATATAGCCTCGGCTAACAATGACTTTTGAACAGTGTCAGTGGTCAGAGTACTGGACTCACCAGTGGGTTTTCGGCTCCTGGGGGGGGGCCTTAGGTTCGAACCCTTTCATGAGGAATAGTTTTTCTAATATATATATATATATATATATATATATATATATATATATATATATATATATATATATATATATATATATATATATATGTCGTACCTAGTAGCCAGAACGCACTTCTCTGCCTACTATGCAAGGCCCGATTTGCCTAATAAGCCAAGTTTTCATGAATTAATTGTTTTTCGACTACCTAACCTACCTAACCTAACCTAACCTAACTTTTTCGGCTACCTAACCTAACCTAACCTATAAAGATAGGTTAGGTTAGGTTAGGTAGGGTTAGTTAGGTTCGGTCATATATCTACGTCAATTTTAACTCCAATAAAAAAAAATTGACCTCATACATGATGAAATGGGTAGCTTTATCATTTCATTAGAAAAAAAAAATAGAGAAAATATATTAATTCAGGAAAACTTGGCTTATTAGGCAAATTGGGCCTTGCATAGTAGGCCGAGAAGTGCATTCTGGCTACTAGGTACGACATTATATATATATATATATATATATATATATATATATATATATATATATATATATATATATATATATATATATATATATATATGGGGGGGGAGCTCCAAGCACCCGGTGCTTGGAGATGCTGCAAAGGACCTTCTAGTGGAACTTACCAGATTCTCCAACATGTGTTTGGCTGGCGGCATCCCTGAGGACATCAGGCCTGTCTTTTATGGAGCAGCACTCTGTGCTCTAAAGTAGAAGGATAGGGGTATCAGGCCCATTGCCGTTGACAACACCCTCCGACGCCTTGTAGCTAAGGCTGCAGTGAGATCTATCAGCCAGGAAGCAGCCACCTTGCTGAAACCTCATCAGCTCGGGTTTGGGATTCCCCTAGGTTGTGAAGCTGTAGCACATGCAGCGCGGGCTTACATTGTTGATCTCCCGGACCAGAAGGCACTAGTAAAGCTTGACTTCCAAAATGCCTTCAATCAAGTCAGACGAGACGCTGTCCTCAGGGCTGTACACAACCATTTCCGTCCCCTTTACCCATTCATCCGATCGTGCTACAGTGGGGACTCCAAGCTTCTTTTTGGGGATCATGAAATAAACTCCTGTGAAGGTGTCCAACAAGGTGACCCCTTAGCCCCCCTCCTTTTCTGCCTAGCTATCAAAGAGGTCACTGATAGTCTGACAAGCGAGCTAAACATCTGGTACCTGGATGATGGCACTCTAGCTGGAACTCCGGAAACCATTTTGGGGGATATAAGGAAAATCCAGGAGCAGGGAGCAGCCTTAGGCCTCATTCTCATTGCATCCAAATGTGAAATAATCTCCCGCAACCCAGACATCACTGGGCAAATACAAAATGTTCTTCCAGACATTCTCGTTGTCGAGCCACCGGACTGCACTCTCCTGGGTGCCCCCATTGGCCCACGAGGAATCGAGGAGGTCCTGGCTGCAAAAATCACTGACCTAAAGAGAATGCAGGACAGGATTGACAAGATTGATGCCCATGATGCTCTCTTTCTCCTTACAAGATGCCTGTCTCTCCCTAAGTTGACCTACTTTCTGAGATGTTCTCCATCCTACAGCAGCCCTAAGTTAAATGTGTATGACACCCTTCTGAGGTCCATGCTGGTGAAAGTCCTGAACCTGCCATTGGACGACTCTCAGTGGGAGCAAGCAACCCTTCCTGTAAGACTCGGCGGCCTTGGTGTCCGCACAGCCTCCCAAATTGCTCTACCAGCCTTCCTTTCCTCCTGCCACGCATCGTACAACCTCGTCAGAGATATCTTACCTGCAACCCTGAGAGATTCAGCAGGAATACACGATCCTGATTTCACTGAATGTTCAAATCAGTGGAATGTTCTTGCAGCCCCAGCAACCATTATAGAGCCAACAAAACAACACAAACAGTCCGGCTGGGACCACCCTCTAGTGGAAAAAGTAGCTGATGCCATGCTAAGCATCGCAACATCAGACAAGGAGAAAGCCCGCCTCAGAGCAGTGCGTGCCCCCCATGCAGGAGACTTCCTCCTGGCAGTACCCATGTCTGCAATGGGCACGCGCCTAGATCCAGAATCCCTTCGTGTAGCAGTGGCCCTCCGCCTTGGTGCCCCAATTCACACTGAATACAAGTGTATTTGCAACAGGGTGGAAGCAGACCAATACGGACTGCATGGGTTGCATTGCGGAAGCACAAAGGGCTGGCATGCAAGACACAACGAGGTCAATGACATCATCAAGAGAAGCCTCGTCTCAGCTGGGTGCCCAGCGGAGAGAGAACCTCGCATCCTAGGGGTCCAAAACCCGGATTTCCCAGCACTTCGCCCTGATGGCATCACCATATACTCCTGGAAGGAGGGTAGACAGTTGGTGTGGGACTACACATGTGTATCCACCCTGGCTGACACCTATGTACACTTCGGAGCTGATCAAGCAGGTGGGGCGGCCAACCACAGGGAAACAGCAAAATCACTCAAGTACAGGCGACTGGAAGGTCAATACCTCTTTGTTCCCATAGCGTCTGAGACGCATGGCCCCTGGGGCAAGAGTGCCTTGGGATTTCTCAAGGAATTGGGGTCCAAGCTCATTGACGTCACCAGAGACCCAAGGGCTTCCAGTTTTTTATTTCAGCGTCTCAGTGTGGCGATCCAGAGGGGAAATGCTTGCTGCGTCCTCGGTTCCTGTCCAGAAGCGGAGGAGCTTCAAGAGATCCATAACCTTTAGGCATTTGTCTTGTATGTTTTGTAACCTTTAAATACACAATAAAGGAAAAAAAAAAGGGAAGGGGGTGGTAGGAGAAAAGCACACAGAAACTGTATTGGAGGGGACCCACATTCCCTCCAATGCGTTATGTGTGGTTTCCTCCGAGGCTATGGGTCCCCCTTCTTCCAGCCAGAGGTGGTACTCTACTTTTATTTTTGAAAAAAACAAAATATATATATATATATATATATATATATATATATATATATATATATATATATATATATATATATATATATATATATATATATATAATATGGGTACCACCTCTGGTGCAATTGTTGGGACCCACAGCCTCGATTAAAAAAAATAGAGTGTATTAAGAGAAGACCTTGATGATTCTCAGCGAACGCTTTAATATTTTTTTCTCCTACCATCCCTATTTTTGTTGTGACATTGCTACAGTTTACAGAAAACACACACAAATAACAATCACTGTTGGAAGACCTCATCCAGCTCTTCGGAGGTTGGGTGCGAGCCCAAGATACAGCAAGTCTTTCCTCCCTGGATCGCGACACTGAGGCGCCTGAACAGGAAACTGGCCGCTCTTGAGTCTTTAGTTTTTCTAATGAGTTCCTCACTCACCTCCTACTACTTCAGGTCTACCTGAAGGTGGCCGCCCTGCCACCCTCAGCTGTACTGTGAGATAGATAGGCATCAGTCAATGTAGACGCTCACGTGTAGTCCCACACGACCTGTCTATCATCCCTCAAACATTACCTCATTGGAGCTCGAGGCCAGAGGTGCCCCTAGCAGCACACTGCCGGTGGGATCATCTCATCCAGCCAACCAATCATAGACGCAGTACGAACCATGTTGCCAGGAGCCCCAGTGATCGCTCCCACCAACAGTGTGCTGCTAGGGGCACCTCTGGGCTCGAGTGCCATTGAGGTTGTCCTCGAAGAAAAGCTGAATGACCTGAGGAGGATGGAGGGAAGAATAGGGGCTTTGGTCATCTTTCGTTGGACGCGTTCTAGTGAATTAATATCCATTCTATAGTACGGCGACCAAAACTATGCTTTGTACCTTCTCACAAGGTGCCTGGCTTTGCCCAGGCTTACCTATCTCCTAAAATCAATAACCATGAAAGTGTTAAACCTCTCCCTGCAAGATGACCAATGGGACCAAGCAACGCTCCCAGTTAGACTCGGGGGGGAAAGGTATTCGCAGGGCGACACAGTTAGCATTGCCGGCATTCTTATCCTCGACCAGTGCTACAGGTGAATTAGTGAATGAAATGCTTTGATAATACCTAAGAGACTCCTTTGGGATTCATGATCCCTAGTTCGCTGGAGGAGCCGGCCTGTGGGACAATCTTGCCAAATTTCAAACTCGACCAACTTTTTCAAACAACTGCAAACAGGCCAAATGGGATAGCCCCATAGTGGAGAACATCGCCACACCATTGCTGAAGGCAGCTTCCGAGAAGGACAGAGCGCGTCTCCAAGCTGTGCAAGCCCCCCATGCTGGGGACTTCCTGTTGGCTGTTCCTAATTCTGCCTTGGGCACCTGCCTGGACCATTGGGTCCTAAGTATTGGTGTTGCCCTGCGTCTTGCCGCCCCTATCTCCACCGAACACCGGTGTATTTGCGGCCATGCACGGGCAGACCAATACGGGAGACATGGTCTCATCTTTCATAAGTCACCGGGAAAGATTGCCAGACATGAAGCAGTCAATGACATCATCAAGAGAAGTTTGGCTTCAGCTGGGTGACCAGCACAACGGGAACCTCAGTTGTACAGACCTGACAACAGCCAAAAACGCCCAGATGGAGTCACCCTGCAGCCGTGGAGGGAAGGTAAACAGGTCGTGTGGGACTACACGTGTGTGTCTACAATGGCTGATGCCTCTCTACCTCACAGCACAGCTGAGGGAGGCGGGGAAGTCACCTTCAGGTAGACCCAGAAAACCCACTAGTAAAGGGACCTAGAACGTTGTTACAGGTTTGTGCCGATAGGATAGAGACCCTGGGCGCCTTGTGGAAAATGTTCACTTATGTTATTAAAGGAGGTGGATGAGGAACTCATTAGGAAAACTAAAGACTCGAGAGCGGTCATGTTTCCTGTTCAGGCGCCTCAGTGTCGAAGATCCAGAGAGGAAATACTTGCTGTATCATGGGCTCGCACCCAACCTCCGAAGAGCTGGATGAGGTCTTCCAACAGTGTTTGTTATTTGTGTGTGTTTTCTGTAAACTGTAGCAATGTCATAACAAAAATAGGGCTGGTAGAGAAAAAAAATATTAAAGCGTTCGCTGAGAATCCTCAAGGTCTTCTCTTAATATTCTTAATATTCTTTATTTTCTACTTCTTTAGGGTCCAAAAGTTCGATTATGAAGACAGAAATAGTAAATATTAAATACGTAAACGGAACCTTATTCACCAGTTAACTTAGGTGTAGATGTAGTGACCAAGAACTGAAGCTCAACCCTCGCAGTCAGCTAGGTGAATACATCTAAGGACGTGCATATTGAGGCGAACATGGAGAAACGTGTACATAAGTATACAGTTTCACAAATACTGGCAACCACCAGCAGTGTCATGAATTATAGAGCCTCGTGGCCAAGCGGATAGGGTAACGTTCAGGGGTCGTAGTCCTGAGGACCCAGGTTCGATTCCCTGCCGAGGCAGAACAAATTGACATACTATCGCTCAACGGCAGCGCCTGCTCACCTTCGAGAAAATAGGTACCTGGAATTTGGACAGCTGCAACTGACTGAATCCTGGGAATGTGTGTGTGTGTGTGTGTGTGTGTGTGTGTGTGTGTGTGTGTGTGTGTGTGTGTGTGTGTGTGTGTGTGTACTCACCTAGTTGTACTCACCTAGTTGTGTCTGCAGGATCGAGCATTGACTCTTGGATCCCGCCTTTCGAGCATCGGTTGTTTACAGCAATGACTCCTGTCCCATTTCCCTATCATACCTGGTTTTAAAATTATGAATAGTATTTGCTTCCACAACCTGTTCCTGAAGTGCATTCCATTTCCCCACTACTCTCACGCTAAAAGAAAACTTCCTAACATCTCTGTGACTCATCTGAGTTTCAAGCTTCCATCCATGTCCTCTCGTTCTGTTACTATTCCGTGTGAACATTTCGTCTATGTCCACTCTGTCAATTCCTCTGAGTATCTTATACGTTCCTATCATGTCCCCCCTCTCCCTTCTTCTTTCTAGTGTCGTAAGGCACAGTTCCCTCAGTACTGCTATCGCTGTGTGTGTGTGTGTGTGTGTGTGTGTGTGTGTGTGTGTGTGTGTGTGTGTGTGTGTGTGTGTGTGTGTGTGTGTGTGTGTGTGTGTGGATAGATAAATATATATGCAAAATATATGATAAAGGAAAATAGGTCGAGAATCAGTGCATTAGACAACCAACGGTTAGAAAGACGGGGGTCCAAAAGGTAGCCGCTTGATCATGTAGACACACACACACACACACACAGGGTGTAGGAGGGGTGGGGGTCAGCCAGGGAGAGGGCCACCAGCATGACCCTGAACTGAGAAAGAGGACAATCATAATCCATGGATTACTTGAAGCCAGGGCACCATCGAGGCAGGAAAGGATGGAGATTGAGGATTTGGAACTACAGGGGATCTTGAGAGACATGAGAGCCCAGATGGCAGGGAATGAGGTGCAAGTCCACCGACGCATTGGACCATACAACTGTAACAGGAAACGACCTGTCCTGGTACAGTTCACTAACGAAGAGGCAGTGGATTACATACTGCATCACAAACACCTACTCAGAGGTAGCGAAAATTACTACAACGTATTTATTGACAAATTCATGACGAAGGAGGAACAGATTGCCCACAGAGCAAGCAAACAACAGTACGACTCTTCCCATTTGAGCGCAGCTACACACCCCAGTGCTAAACCACCCCATGCTAACCAGCTCACACGTGCTTCTCAGGTCACCCCTTCCCCAAATCAGCCGCCCCTGCTTATCTCCCCAGCACATCCCTTGACCCCTCTGACCCCACTGGAGTCAAATTCATCCCACATTCCAAGGACCCCCTCATCACCTCAGCCCCCAAAACCCGTCCAGCCCTCATCCCCTCAACCCCCAAAACCCACCCAGCTCTCATTCCCTCAACCCCCAAAACCCATCCAGACCTCATCCCCTCAACCCCAAGAACCCACCCAGACCTCATCCCCTCAACACCCAAAGCCTACCCAGCCCTCACCCCTCCTCATCCCCTCTCCTTCCATGTGACCCCCCACCCTTGCGAGGGAGGTGGGAGGTCCCCCCCACCCCCTCTATCCTTCCCCCTCCCAACCTCTCAACCTCTATCTGTCTCCCAACCTTACGCTATCTCCCAATCCCTCTATGCCCTCCCTAATCTTCAGACCCAGTATGCCCTTCCTACTCCAGACCTACCTACCCAGGCCCTACCCCAGACCCTCCTACCTACCTTCCTAGAAGCCCAGCCCCCAGTAGCCCCCCAAGCACTCTTTCTGAACACCCCCCTCCTGAATTCTTTCACCCCCATACACCCCCCGGACCCCCCCCAGACACCCCCCGGATCCCCCCGGACATCCCCCGGACCCTCCCCGCCCCCAGTCATCCCCCAGACACCCCCCAGATCCCCCAGATCCCCTCTGCCCCCAGTCACCCCCCAGACATCCCCCAGATCCCCCCAGACCCCCAGAGAAAGGGAGAACTCTGGTACAAGAGTTTCCATGAAGAATCTCAAGGTTTGGTACACCAATGCTGATGGGGTATCTAATAAAGCAGAAGAGATAAAAGAAAGAGTGAGTGAAGCAGATCCTGACATAGTTGCAATTGTGGAAACTAAAATTAATGACATGATCTCAGATGCAATCTTTCCTGAAGGGTACCAGGTGATACGAAAAGAGAGGACACAGAGACAGGGAGGGGGAGTAGCACTCCTAATAAAGCGGAAATGGAAGTTTGAAGACCTGGGAAATCGAGTTACCAATGAGTGCACAAGCTTCATACATGGAACTCTGACAGTAGATGGGAGGAAGATTGTGATCCTGGTAATCTACAATCCCCCACCAAACAGTAGAAGACCCAGGCAGGAGTATGATGACAACAACAAAGCATGTATAGATGAACTGCAGAAGGCAGCAACACTAGCCCACAGAATGAGAGCGAAGCTGCTGATCATGGGGGACCTAAATCATGGAGAGATAAATTGGGAATCAAGGAATCCCCATGGAGGGGACGAAACGTGGGGAGCAAAATTAGTAGATGTTATAGACAGGAATTTCCTGACACAACATGTGAAGGAAGACACAAGGGAAAGAGGAGGAGATGCACCGAGCCTATTAGACCTGATTTTCACCCAGAACGTAGAAGATATCGAGAATTTTGAGCATGAAATACCTCTAGGGGCCAGTGACCATTGTGTCCTAGTCTTTGACTACATGATGGAATTCAAACTTATGACCATGGGACAAGAGATCTGGGAAAGGAGAGCTGACTACAGGAAAGGGGACTATATGAGGATAAGGGACTATCTGGGTGAAGTGCAGTGGGAGGAAGAAATTAGAGGAAAAACAGTCCAAGATATGATGGACCTAGTCATACAGAAATGCCAGGAGGCCGAAGAGAGATTTATACCAACGGTAAAGGGAAAAAATAAGAAGGAATATAATAACCCATGGTTTAATAGACAGTGTCAGGAAGCAAAAATGGCCAGCAGACGGGAGTGGAGGAAGTACAGAAGACAAAGAACAGAGGACAACAGAAGCAGATACAACAGAGCTAGGAACGATTACATTAACATAAGACGAACATCGGAAAGGGACTATGAAAACGATATTGCAATCAAAGCGAAAAAACAACCTAAGTTACTACACAGTAATATAAGAAGAAAAATGTCGGTGAACGACCAAGTGACAAGACTAAGGAAGACAGAGGGGGCATATACTGAAAGTAACAAGGAAATCTGCGAGGCACTGAATGCCAGTTTCCATGGAGTGTTCACTACCGAGCCTGAGCAGCTCCCATTGTTGGAAGGGGTTACCCTAGATGAAAGACTATCAGATATAGAGGTGACAGCAGAGGAGGTAATGAAACAGTTGACAACTCTAGATGCAACTAAAGCAGTTGGACCAGACAAAGTATCACCGTGGATACTAAAAGAAGCAGCACAGGCCCTCAGCGTGCCTCTGGCAATGATCTTTAATGAGTCACTTATGTCAGGAGAATTGCCCAGTTGCTGGAAGAAGGCAAATGTCGTGCCGATCTTCAAGAAAGGAGATAGGGAGGAGGCACTTAACTACAGACCTGTATCACTGACAAGCATCCCCTGTAAAATACTGGAAAGAATAATTAGGCTGCGACTGGTTGCACACCTGGAGAACATTAGGTTTGTGAACAAACATCAACATGGGTTCTGGACAGGGAAATCGTGCCTAACAAACCTTCTGGAATTCTATGATAAAATAACGAGGATAAGACAGGACAGAGATGGTTGGGCAGACTGCATATTTCTGGACTGCCAAAAAGTCTTTGATACAGTACCGCACATGAGACTGCTGTTCAAGCTCGAGAGGCAGGCGGGGGTGGGGGGAAAGGTCCTAGAATGGATAAGGAACTACCTAACAGGAAGGAGCCAAAGAGTTACGGTAAGGGGCGAGAAGTCGGACTGGCGAACAGTAACAAGTGGAGTACCACAAGGATCGGTGCTGGGACCAATTCTATTTCTTGTATATGTTAACGACATGTTTACAGGCGTAGAGTCCTACATGTCGATGTTTGCGGATGATGCAAAGTTGATGAGAAGAGTTGTGACAGATGAGGATTGCAGGATCCTACAAGAGGACCTGAACAGATTGCAGAGATGGTCAGAGAAATGGCTACTAGAATTCAACACGAGCAAATGTAAAGTTATGGAAATGGGACTAGGAGATAGGAGACCAAAGGGACAGTACACAATGAAGGGGAACAGCCTACCTGTAACGACGCGTGAAAGAGACCAGGGGGTGGACGTAACACCTAATCTATCTCCTGAGGCACATATTAATAGGATAACGACAGCAGCGTACTCTACACTGGCAAAAGTTAGAACATCATTCAGAAACCTAAGTAAGGAGGCATTTAGGGCGCTTTACACTGCCTACGTAAGGCCAGTCTTAGAGTATGCCGCCTCATCATGGAGTCCCCATCTGAAGAAGCATATAATGAAACTGGAAAAGGTTCAGAGGTTTGCAACGAGACTCGTCCCAGAGCTACGAGGGATGGGGTATGAAGAGCGCCTGAGGGAACTGTGCCTTACGACACTAGAAAGAAGAAGGGAGAGGGGGGACATGATAGGAACGTATAAGATACTCAGAGGAATTGACAGAGTGGACATAGACGAAATGTTCACACGGAATAGTAACAGAACGAGAGGACATGGATGGAGCCTATTGGGCTCTATCATATCTACATTTGAAACTGTGAATGGAGTCAGCCTCCACCACATCACTGCCTAATTAGTGCTTTGACCTACCTGCCTAAATCACTGCTTTGACCCGGCCAGGATGTGTGTGTGTGTGTGTGTGTGTGTGTGCGTGTGTGTGTGTGTGTGTGTGTGTGTGTGTGTGTGTGTGTGTGTGTGTGTGTGTGCGTGTGTGTGTGTGTGTGTGCGTGTGTGTGTGTGTGTGTGTGTGTGTGTGTGTGTGTGTGTGTGCGTGTGTGTGTGTGTGTGTGTGTGTGTGTGTGTGTGTGTGTGTGTGTGTGTGTGTTCTCTGTAAACTGTAGCATTGCAATAAAATAAAACAAAACATACAAAATAATAATAAATAAAAAATCAAGCCGCCTGCTATCGCTGTATCTATCGATGATTTCTGTGTTGTTTGTTTATATATCGTGTTCATCGACAGATACAGCGATAGCAGGCGGCTCGACATCTGCGAGGCACTTCACATCAAGAAGTCAACACCAGCAATCAACAGCCAATTAATGCACAACTATATTCAACCCACTTCAAGACTCCGCTCCAATATAGAAGCATCAAGAAATATGGGCCAATAGGGCCTTGCAGTTACTTCCATTCTTACCTTCAATACCCATTGTTTCGTGTTCTGGCTTGTGTTGAAAGTTTGTTTTCACCTCATCCAAAACTGTTGTAACATATCACCTCACCCAAATGCAGGTATAAAAAATCAAAGATGTTTAAGCTCTATTCAGTTATAGATGTGTGTGTGTGTAAACTAAAGTCTTTGAAAATGTAATAAGTTTTACGAAACGCGCTCAAGTGTCGCATCAGACTAGAAATAAAAATGAATTTTGGAGAATTAATTTTTCATTTACCATCAACAGTGAAAAGAAACATAAGAAAGATCGAGAAAAATCGTGTTAGAATTATTAATCTTACTTTTTCGGTCATATTTAATAATATATGTCTACAGGAAAGACTGCTACCAAAATATTCTAATATATATATATATATATATATATATATATATATATATATATATATATATATATATATATATATATATATATATATATATATATATATATATAATGTATGTGAGAAAGCTGCATGAACGCGCAAGCCATATATCACTGAGAACTCATTGACCCGGCCAGGATATATATATATATATATATATATATATATATATATATATATATATATATATATATTTTATATCTGTGTGTGTGTATGTGTCGTACCTAGTAGCAATAACGCACTTCTCGGCATACTATGCAAGGCCCGTTTTGCCTAATAGGCCGAATGATTTTCTTTATTTTCAATAATTTTTTTTCAATTAGTTTATTTCAATTATTATTATTATATTTCAATTATTATTATTATATTTCGAACATAAATTATTGACTTAGTTATGTTAGTTTGGATTAGGTTAAGATAGGTTAGGTTGGGTTAGGTAGGGTTGGTTAGGTTCGGTCATATATCTACATTAGTTTTAACTCCAATTTAAACAAAATATCTAATACATAATGAAATGGGCTGATTTATCATTTCATAAAAAAACGAAAAATATACAAATTCAGTCAAACTTGGCTTATTAGGCAAATTGGGCCTTGCATAGTAGGCCGAGTACGAAGTGCTGGGTACTAGGTATAATATATATATATATATATATATATATATATATATATATATATATATATATATATATATATATATATATATATATATATATGTATATTGTGACGATAATCTCCTTCAAGAGATTGAGCCTGCTCTTCCCTCCACAATTACGTCGTTGAAATTATATAAAACTACTATGGAAAAATGTCCAACAACGACAACAACACCAGCAAGGTTTGCCAGAGCGCAAAACGTTGCTGCCAGAGACACCTGTTTGGACTCAAACCGCCAAACTACCTGTTGATCGCTACCGGCTCCGCTGATTGGTCGCCGGTCTGGCTGCACCTGCACTCGCCCCCCCCATACTACTTGATGTCTGGGGTCGCCACGACCTCAGACCTCAGAATATTCAGTGCTTTCATGGTTATCACTCCTCCCGGCTAGACGTTAGCGTGTACTGAGAGAGGTGGTAGCTTAAAGCCAATATTCCAGCACCTTCCCTTTATTTTGTGTTGCACTTCCTGTTATTTTATCTTAACGTAACTTTTCATTGTGCCATTTAATTATTCTTATTATTTTGATTGATTGATTTTATTATACGAATTTGTTTGTGCATTTTATTCATGTTTTATTTCTTTAACGTAATTAAAATTTCATTGTTAAAATTTACTTGTGTTTTGTGTGTCTTCTCCTTACCTTACCACAGACGAAGTTCCAGTTTTTCTATTTTTTTTTATAACTATGTGACGAGGCCATACCCCTAGCCTTAAACAGCCGAACACCAACGCGTTACCGTCACAAGTTATATGGGGGCCTGTCCGGGATGCTTCACTCAGGTACTGGTGCCAAGTGGTAATTTATGGTAAGCGTATTTAACTTTGTTAACGTAGCTTTACTATTTTTCATATTCAATTTCATTTTTTATAAGGTGCGGTGTATTGTGCATTACGAGAGTAACATATGGTGAAGGTGAGACAACTTTGGATTACGTGGTGACTGTAGGCCGCAGTCATACTCTTAATTGGTCATCTCTCCCTCCGTGTTATTACTCGTGTTTACCATCTATGTCCCTTGAATATTTCTCATTTTGACAGATCATCATATTGGTACCCTGGTACTGTGGTCTGCCCCGGGTCAAGAGTACCCAATCTTCTGCAATCTGACTGTAGGAGGACAAAGAGGGCCATAGTTCCTCTAGCTCGAACTTTAGTTGCTGAATTGGGACCTCAGCAGCAGTTCTCGTCACCAGTTGACACCTCGCACCCCTACACGTCAGTCAGAGATGATGATACATACAACGGTAGGGAATTAGCTTATTTTTTCAGAGCACAAAAGTTCGCTAATTCTGTAAGTATCATATTAAATTCAGTAGGAAAAACTTGCTTTATGTCCTATAGAGACGTGGCAAGGTATGCCTACATCCTTGGACTACCAATTTTACTTTTGAAGCATTTAACTGTTTCATTTGTTTTCGAAACTCTGTTTCATTTGTTAGTAGGATTTTCTTGCCCTTATCCTCTTACATGAGTACCGGGTACAAGATTTCCTGCGCCTTTGATTTAATTTAATCATTTAACATCTTTTACTTAACTTTAATTGTTAAAGATCTCACAGGATAGGTACCAGTTGCCACGTTGTCCTGTTTCTGACATTCACTATTGAATATTCGTGTACCTTTATTTGCTAATTTCACCATGTTTCGTCTCCAAGCTTTCCGTACAAATCCAGCAGGTGAAATAGGGACTTTAAGTCGTGCCAAGAAGACTGAATTACAAACTCTTGCACATGAGTATCAACTAGAAGTTCCCTACCAAGCCAACAAAAATGACCTACACAACCTGTTGCTGGATTACTATTTAGAGCAAGGTAAGATAGACTCTGAAACTCATGAAACTTACTATATTGCAGGAAAAACTGATTTGGCAACGATGAAACTCCAATTGGAACTGGCCAAGATTGAACGTGAGCAGCAAAGGGAAGCCCTCGAACAACAAGAACGAGCAGCTGCCATACGGAGGGAAGAACAAGAACGAGAAATCACCCTCAGAGAACGCGAAACTGCTTTGAGGAGAGACGAACAAGAACGCGAGGCTGCTTTGAGGAGAGAAGAACACGAACGTGGACTCGCCCTCCAGGAACGTGAGGTTGCACTACTCCAGGAGCGGGAACGAGTACAGCTTGAAACCAAACGACGCGAGTTGGAGATGCAACGCGAACATGACAAGCAACAAGCGACTCTGGCTCTAGAGTGTCGTCAACGCGAAATCGCCTTGGAAACTTCACACTTCACTCAACGCCAGCAAGCTACTGCCAATCTTCCCGTCAGTTTTAATATATCACATGCAAGTAAGTTAATGCCATCCTTTGTAGAAGCAGAAGTTGATGTGTTCTTTACCACCTTTGAAACCCTTGCTAATCAACTCAGTTGGCCTGTCGACCAATGGGCCACACTTCTCAGAGTCCATCTTACAGGTAGAGCTGCAGTCACACTCAGTACTTTGGCGTCTGAGAATGACTACTACACTCTGAAACAAGCAGTGTTGGACGCCTACCTACTTTCCACCGAAAGTTATAGAAGGAAATTTCGTGACCACCTGAAGGCAAGTACCACTACCTTCCTCGAGTTTGCTAACACGAAACGGAGGTATTTCATGAAATGGCTGGAAGCAGCACATGTCTCTACTTTTACAGAACTCGTCAACCTGATGCTTGTTGAAGAATTCTTGAGACGTGTGCCGCCTCCTGTCCGCCTCTACTTAGCAGATAAAGAAGAAACCGACTACCTGAAGTGTGCTAAGTCGGCTGACACTTACAGCCTCATCCACCGGCTGACACCCGAACCATCCTCCAGTAAGAAGTCGTGGTACAGTTACGAGAAGGTGAGCCCCGATCAAGCTGGTTCACAACTGTACTGCAAGTATTGTAGACTCTATGGACATACCATAGACAAGTGTGGTAAGTCTCAATACAAGGGAACCACTGACCAACAAAGACCCAAACCAACTCCTCCTAAGTCCGGTAAGCCTGTGATGAATGTTGGTGTTGATGTTAATGATCTTTCCCTTTTCAGTAACCACCTGTATACTGGAACTGTCTCTGCCAACGGTTCAAATCCGGAGGGACGTTTCAAATTGAAGATCTTGAGGGACACAGCGGCTCTACAATCGATCATCTTGAAGTCGGCTGTGCCCAACATCGTCTACACCGGAGAAACTGTCTTCATCACTGACCTCACTGCTACCACTCCATACCCTCTCGCCAGAGTCCACCTGGATTGTCCCTACGTGAACGGGGAAGTCCAAGTCGCCGTAAGGGAAAAGCCTTTTCCCATGCCTGGAGTGCAACTTCTCCTAGGCAACGACTTGGCAGAAGACCTGCAACCGACCAACCTGATCGTCATGGACAAACCCCAGGTGTGTAACTCTGTGCCAATAAACCCTATTCTAGAGTATGTTCCAGCAGAGGTTCAAGAGAGTGATGAAGTTTCTCCTCCGGTTCTCGTGACCACCCGTGCACAAGCCGCACGTCCACAGCCAGCTGACTCTACTGCTACCGCTGTCCCTCAAGACCCTCAGAAACTACCCCCGCATCTGACCAAGTTGGAGTTCCGTAAGTTGCAGAGGGAAGATCTTACTTTAACACCATTGTTTTTCCAGGCCGAGACTCAACCCGACAGTATTCCTGGGTTCTTCCTAGAGAACAACTTGCTCTACCGCAGATATAGACCCAGTAAACTGAAGGAGGAGGACGATTGGGCCAACATCGAACAACTTGTGATTCCCACCAGCCTGCGGCCCACTATTCTACACCTGGCCCACGGAGCATTCTCCCACTACGGCTTCAACAAGACTTACCATGGGATTCGTCAAGACTACTACTGGCCAGGTATGGTAAATAACGTCAAACAGTACGTAAAACAGTGTCATACATGTCAGATGGCAGGCAAACCGAACGTCTCCATTCCCAGAGCACCACTGATTCCCATACAGGTGCCTGCGGAACCTTTCCACAGACTCATAATAGACTGTGTTGGTCCTTTACCTCGGACCAGTTCAGGTAACGCCTACATCCTAACCATCCTGTGTCCTACCACCAGATTTCCCATAGCAGTTCCAGTGAAGAACATCACGGCTGCTACGGTTATAAAACATCTATTGAAGATCTTCACTCAATACGGATTTCCCAGGGAGATTCAAAGTGACTGTGGTACCAACTTCACCAGTGATCTCTTCAAAAGGACACTGGAGGAGTTCAACATCAAACAGGTATTGTCCAGCCCCTATCATCCTGCTTCACAGGGTTCTCTTGAACGTAGTCATCAGACCATCAAAGCACTCTTGAAAAAGTTTTGTAGTGAAACCTCGAAGGATTGGGATAAGCAGATTGACCTTATAATGTGTATTTTCAGAAGTCTCCCCAATGAGTCCCTAGGAGTATCTCCTTATGAGATGCTCTACGGCCGTAAGTGCCGTACTCCCCTTAAGGCTTTCAAAGACTCTCTCAGAGATGCCACCTTCAGTGAGCATCAGAATGTGCCCCAGTTTCTTCAAAACCTTCATCACATTCTAGAGAGAGTCCACCGCTTTGCCCATGATAATCTATTGAAAGCCCAGGTGAGAATGAAGACTCATTACGACCAGACCAGCAAAGTAAGAAAATTCAAGCCGGGAGACTTCGTCCTTGCCTATTTCCCTATCCCAGGTTCACCTTTACAAAACAGATTTTCAGGACCCTACTGCGTCAAAGAGTGCAGAAATAATAACAACTACGTAATAGAGACTCCAGATAGGCGGCGGAAGACCCAGCTGTGCCACGTCAACCTCCTGAAGCAATATAATGGTACTCCTCCCACTGTCCTGACTAGTTGTTCTACCTTCACAGAACCCTACATCCACAGTCAGACCTTCCCAGCTTCTCCTCCCGAAAGCACTGACAAGGAGTCAGCGCTTTCTAATTCCGAAATCCTTAATGATCTTCCCAAATGCTTTCAGGAAAATAATCGTGCTCCTTTGCCCTCTTCTAATTCCACTCTCACCTCGTCAGATAAGCCCTTCATCCTCCATGTCGACGCCAATGGTACCGACGATGGTGGTTTCGTGATGCAGCAACGAGGCGAGAAGAATACACCTGTCAGCGACTACTGCTACAAGGAACGACGGAACAATTGGCAAGGAGCTACTCTTCCTCATCCTGAAGCTTCAGCACTTCACTCCACACCTGAAAAGTGCTCGGTCCACCATCAACACGGACCACACCACCCTACACCTCCTGCAGCACGCCCACTTCTCATCTCAACGTCTTCTACTATGGGCTTGCTAACTGCAGAAATTCAACCTGGAGACACGCTATACCAAGAGTCTGACAACATCTTAGCCCATGATCTCTCCAGAGTTTATGAAGTAGAAGCGACTCCATCCATTACTCCACCACATAACGACGTACTTCTTCCAGAACCGCAGGCTTCGGGGGAGAGTTGTGACGATAATCTCTTTCAAGAGATTGAGCCTGCTCTTCCCTCCACAATTACGTCGTTGAAATTATATAAAACTACTATGGAAAAATGTCCAACAACGACAACAACACCAGCAAGGTTTGCCATAGCGCAAAACGTTGCAGCCAGAGACACCTGTTCGGACTCAAACCGCCAAACTACCTGTTGATCGCTACCGGCTCCGCTGATTGGTCGCCGGTCTGGCTGCACCTGCACTCGCCCCCCCCCATACTACTTGATGTCTGGGGTCGCCACGACCTCAGACCTCAGAATATTCAGTGCTTTCGTGGTTATCACTCCTCCCGGCTAGACGTTAGCGTGTACTGAGAGAGGTGGTAGCTTAAAGCCAATATTCCAGCACCTTCCCTTTATTTTGTGTTGCACTTCCTGTTATTTTATCTTAACGTAACTTTTCATTGTGTCATTTAATTATTCTTATTATTTTGATTGATTGATTTTATTATACGAATTTGTTTGTGCATTTTATTCATGTTTTATTTCTTTAACGTAATTAAAATTTCATTGTTAAAATTTACTTGTGTTTTGTGTGTCTTCTCCTTACCTTACCACAGACGAAGTTCCAGTTTTTCTATTTTTTTTTTATAACTATGTGACGAGGCCATACCCCTAGCCTTAAACAGCCGAACACCAACGCGTTACCGTCACAATATATATATATATATATATATATATATATATATATATATATATATATATATATATATATATATATATATATATATATATTAGTATATTTTGGTAGCAGTCTTTCCTGTAGACATATATTATTAAATATGACCGAAAAAGTAAGATTAATAATTCTAACACGAATTTTCTCAATCTTTCGTACATTACGCTTCACTGCTGGAGGTAAATCAAAAATCACTTCTCCAAAATTCATTTTTATTTCTAGTCTGACGCGACACGGGCGCGTTTCGTAAAACTTATTACATTTTCAAAGACTTCACAAATACACAACTGATTAGAACGTATCTCTGATTTTATATCTACATTTGAGTGAGGTGGTAAGGGTGATGTGGCATTAACACAAGACAGAACAGGAAGGGATATTAATAGGGTATTAAAAGTATCAACACAAGACAGAACAGAAACAATGGGTATTGAATAGAAGTGTTTGTAGAAAGCCTATTGGTCCATATTTCTTGATGCTTCTATATTGGAGCGGAGTCTTGAGGTAGGTAGAATATAGTTGTGCAGTAATTGGCTGTTGATTGCTGGTGTTGACTTCTTGATGTGTAGTGCCTCGCAAACGTCAAGCCGCCTGCTATCGCTGTATCTATCGATGATTTCTGTGATGTTTACCAGGATTCCTCTGGCGATGGTTTGGTTATGGGAAGAGATTATATGTTCCTTAATGGAGCCCTGTTGCTTATGCATACTGACCGTGGAAGCGACAGGACGCGCCTCGGTCTGCTCTCAAGGATTGGAGGCTCTGCAAGCCTTGTTCAGTGGATTGAGCTGGCCTTCGCTGCCCATCGCAGTTATTGGAGACCCTGCGCTTCTGGGAAGCCAAAGAGGAACCAAGTTCAGTGAGCAGAGAAGTGCCAAACTTGGAAAATAGTCGGCGACGACGCTGGGCGGCGTCGCTGGCTGGACGTAGAGGTCTGGAAGGTGGGGTGAGCAAGCCCAGCTGTGACTGGGGTCACATCCACTGAGAATCTTGGAAGGACGACACCGTGCCTAGGACAAGGAGCGACGCCCTGTGGGAGAGGCGAGTGTGGGGAAAAATAGTGATTAGCTCAGCGCCCATCGATGAACCAGGATTGGGGCAGCTGAATCTCAGGGATTGGAACGGCGACGACGCGAAGGCTTCACGACACCTGAGGACCTGTGGAACGTCCTGGATCGCCGAGGATCGACCCAAGGAAGCGTGGGAACCTCACACCATCGAGGGACAGGCGTCGTGAGCCAGGAGTGTAAGGTAGATCATTTTTCCCTCCCATTACCCCTTGTATGAGTAGGCTAGTTAGGCCACAATATTTACTTGTGTATGTGACAGCAAGACTTTATTACTTTAATAGTAGAATAGGCTGCAAGGCAGCTTGTGTCCAGGACTGTCAGAGAGGACAGTGCGTATGGATGACAGGACAGTGAAGAAGAGGTGCCGACGTGGTGAAGAGGCCCTCCTGTGAGAGTGTGAGACTCCTGTCCTTCTGCCCAGTTGAAGGAGTGTTGGAGGTCGTGGAAGAAGAGGCTGACGATATCCAGACTCATTATCCATATTCCATATTCATGTATTACTTGTGATTGTGTGTGTGCGTTCATGTAATTTGCATCAGTAAATCCACACATTTTATTACTGTGTTTGAGTGTGCCTCCATTTATGATATTTCTCTATGAGCATACATTTCTGGCTACAAACAATATATAATACACCCACTGAACTGCATTGCTGGGGTGCAGATATAATAACCCAGCTGGCGACCTTGCTAAGAGGAAGATAGAGAAGATAGGCGGGAAAGGAGTTCCTGCAACCTTTTTTTGTCTGGCAGGCAAGGCTCAGGGAGGTTATGGTTATAAGGTAAGCCTGAGTCTTCCTTCACTCCCTCACGGGTCTAGGCCGGAACTGTTAACAGCAGTTTCCCCGTGTTTGACTGAAGGGCTTCCAGGGTGAATCAGTGGCACCCCTTTGTGGTGGAAGCAAAGACCTGCGGAGGTGGGCATTGTTGGTCCTCTCTTGTGTGACCAAGGAGACTCCGGTGAATCCAGGGAGTCGGAGGGGCTGAGTATTTGGGCCTTTGAGCCCCTAGCAGCCGAGTGTTAGCCGAGCCCCGGACCGCCCACCCCCACGTGACAAGAGAACTGACAACTATCTCCTTGTTCTCACGAAGGCTTTTAGCTGCCGCTTTAAGCTCGGGGGACAGTATGGTGCTTCTGTAGTTGCCTCGATTCTTTCCTCCTTCTGCAATAAGTTCTGCTTGTAAGGTATCTTTGGTAGTGACCTTCTTTTGTGTCTCGAGGTCGAATATGTCGTCCAACAGAATTTCCAACTCTACTTTCCGGGCCATTTCACTCGGTCTGGACATAACATGACAGTTTATGCCCCGATTTAGGAGAGTGACTTGGTCCTCAGTGAGGTTAATTCCTGCAAGGTTCAGGAAGCCATCTCTTGGTCGTGGAATTACTTGGAATCACGTGGAATTACTTGTAGATAGTTGTCAGGAGAGGTGACAAGTCGCCAATATATGTCATTCTTAAAAAAGACGAATATCTGGCGAAAATGAACATCATACTCTCTGACCAAACTAAGTTCCAAAGGGTAACGAAGGACACTACAGCCGAATTAAAAGCAAAGGTCAACAAACTGATCGAAACTGTAAACGCCAAGAAATCCGGACTCCACCTGCCAAAGATCATTGGGGAATATAAACCTGGATATGCGTATGGAAATGTCAAAACGCACAAGCCTGGAAACCCACTTCGGCCAATCATTAGCCAGATACCCACACCCACGTACAGACTGGCAAAGCGACTCAACGGCCTGCTGACTCCTTATGTTCCTTGCGCCTTCAGCCTGAAGTCTCCAAAGGAATTTGTGGACTTACTGCGGGGCACACGGGCCACAGGGATAAGAGCCTCGTTGGACGAAGAATCGCTGTTTACCAACGTACCTGTGGACGAGACAATCGGAATGATAGCCGACAGAGTGTATCGTGATCCAGCCTGTACTCCTCTTGACATGCCAGAAAGTATTCTGAGGAAACTACTCCAAGCTTGTACTAAAGAGGCACCCTTCTTGAGCCCGGATGGGCACATGTATAAGCAAGTAGATGGGGTCGCCATGGGTTCTCCCCTAGGTGTCCTGTTTGGAAACTTCTACATGGGTACCATCGAGCAAAAAGTCTTAGTCGACATGAACTTGAAACCGGCCATATACTGCAGGTATGTTGACGACATTTTTACACAGGTACCTGATGTCAGACATCTGCAGAAGCTGAAGGAGGCATTTGAGCAGAGTTCCGTGCTGCGTTTCACTTACGAGACGGAAAAGGATGGGAAGCTGCCTTTTCTAGATGTAGCAGTCATGGAAAAGGGCGGAGGTTTCCACACTGCAGTCTACACTAAGGAAACAAACATAGGAATGTGCCTAAATGCCAACAGCGACTGCCCTGACAGGTACAAGAGGAGTGTTGTTAACGCATACGTCGACCGTGCTCTCAGCCACAGCTCAGAATGGAAGCAAGTCGACGAAGAACTCTGTAGGGTAAGGCAGGTCCTAGTCAATAACGGCTTCTCCAATGGTTTCATCGAAGACATCATAAGAAGGAAAGTGAAAAGCCATGCAACCTCTGAAGAGACAACTAACACAACACCTATACTATTAGACTATTTTACAGGAACTTCTTTTCCACAGCTCATAAAACGGAGGAAAGGGTCCTGAAAGATATTGTTAATAGAAACGTTATCCATACAGACAAAAATCAGAGGATACAACTGACGATTTACTATAAAACCAGAAAAACGGCCAGCCTACTCATGAGAAACTCTCCAGACACAAAACAGAACGCTTTAAAAGAGACTAATGTCGTCTATGCCTTCAAATGCCCACTTGGGGACTGTAAGCTCCAAAAAACCCAGTATATAGGCAAGACAACAACATCTCTTTCTAGGCGTTTAACGATGCATAAGCAACAGGGCTCCATTAAGGAACATATAATCTCTTCCCATAACCAAACCATCGCCAGAGAAATCCTGGTAAACAACACAGAAATCATCGATAGATACAGCGATAGCAGGCGGCTTGACGTTTGCGAGGCACTACACATCAAGAAGTCAACACCAGCAATCAACAGCCAATTATTGCACAACTATATTCTACCCACCTCAAGACTCCGCTCCAATATAGAAGCATCAAGAAATATGGACCAATAGGCTTTCTACAAACACTTCTATTCAATACCCATTGTTTCTGTTCTGTCTTGTGTTGATACTTTTAATACCCTATTAATATCCCCTCCTGTTCTGTCTTGTGTTAATGCCACATCACCCTTACCACCTCACTCAAATGTAGATATAAAATCAGAGATACGTTCTAATCAGTTGTGTATTTGTGAAGTCTTTGAAAATGTAATAAGTTTTACGAAACGCGCCCGTGTCGCGTCAGACTAGAAATAAAAATGAATTTTGGAGAAGTGATTTTTGATTTACCTCCAGCAGTGAAGCGTAATGTACGAAAGATTGAGAAAATTCGTGTTAGAATTATTAAACTTACTTTTTTGGTCATATTTAATAATATATATATATATATATATATATATATATATATATATATATATATATATATATATATATATATGTCGTACCTAGTAGCCAGAACGCACTTCTCAGCCTACTATGCAAGGCTCGATTTGCCTAATAAGCCAAGTTTTCAAGAATTAATATATTTTCTCAATTTTTTTTCTTATGAAATGATAAAGCTACCCATTTCATTATGTATGAGGTCAATTTGTTTTATTGGAGTTAAAATTAACGTAGATATATGGCCGAACCTAACCAACCCTACCTAACCTAACCTAACCTATCTTTATAGGTTAGGTTAGGTTAGGTAGCCCAAAAAGGTAGGTTAGGTTAGGTTAGGTAGTCGAAAAACAATTAATTCATGAAAACTTGGCTTATTAGGCAAATCGGGCCTTGCATAGTAGGCTGAGAAGTGAGTTCTGGCTACTAGGTACGACATATATATATATATATATATATATATATATATATATATATATAATGTCGTACCTAGTAGCCAGAATGCACTTCTCGGCCTACTATACAAGGCCTGATTTGCCTAATAAGCCAAGTTTTTCTGAATTAATATATTTTCTCTAACTTTTTTCTTATGAAATGATAAAGCTACCCATTTCATTATGTATGAGGTCAATTTCTTTTTAATGGAGTTAAAATTAACGTACATATATGACCGAACCTAACCAACCCTACCTAACCTAACCTAACCTATTTTTATAGGTTAGGTTAGGTTAGGTAGCCGAAAAAGTTAGGTTAGGTTAGGTAGGTTAGGTAGTCGAAAAACAATTGATTCATGAAAACTTGGCTTATTAGGCAAATTGGGCCTTGCATAGTAGGCTGAGAAGTGCGTTCTGGCTACTAGGTACGACATATATATATATATATAATATATATAATATATATAATATATATATACACACTTGAAACGGTACCCGGCGCTGCCCCTTGTCTCTCTCTCTCTCTCTCTTCCAAACCTGTCACTCACTCTCACTTCTTTCTCTCTTCCAAACCTGTCACTCACTCTCACTTCTCTCTCTCTTTCAAACCTGCCTCTCACTTTCATTTCTCTCTCTTTTAAACCTGCCTCTCACTTTCATTTCTCTCTCTTAAACCTGCCTCTCACTTTCATTTCTCTCTCTTTCAAACCTGCCTCTCACTTTCATTTCTCTCTCTTTAAAACCTGCCACTCACTCTCATTTCATTTTTTTCCCTTTTCTGCTCTTTACTCTAAATCTCACCTTGTCTGCTCTCTCATTCCCTCCTTTCCCACTCTCTTCTCCGTCTCGTTCTCCTATCTCCCACTCTTCTTTCTATCTTCTTACTCTTCTCGCTCCTTCTCTGTCCCTCTCATTCCGTCTATCCCTCTCTCTTTCTCTCCTTTCCCGCTCTTTCTCCCTTGCCCCATTTTCTGTGTTTCTATGTCCATATTCGTCTCCATTTTACCCCTCATTTTCTCTCATCCAAATATGTCTTACTTATTACCAAAGGGCTCGGGGTCGTGGCCCCCTTGTTGCTGGTGGCCAGGGCTCGGGGTCGTGGCCCCCTTGTCGGACATTCACCTTATCCTCTTCCCTTCCAGAGACAAAACATTAACTTTACAAAACTATTGCAGTTACCCCCCCCCCCCACCTCACCTTTAGCCGTCTTCTATGTAACATGTCGCTCAAATCATCCTGCTTACTGTGTATAATGTAAGACCTGCTATTATGTATCTATACTCTCCTGACCGTAGATATTTGAAGTAGTTTCAGCGAATTGTAAAACCAAATTTAGAAAGTTTATAAATATAGAAAAGATTCGTTTTAGAATGATTAATTTAACCCTTTGTCATATTTAATGATATATATATATCTTCGGAAAGACTGCTTGCAAAATGCAATATATGCCAGGCACCTTGAAAGGGATGTTGTCGTCTTCCCATTAAATTGAAAGCGTTGGGGCTGACAGTTCCCAAATGGCCAAGTAAAGGTATAGACAACATCCGTCTCTGTCACGCCCGCTTGGAGCCCGTCAGACCTGATTTTCTCAATATATAGGCAAGACTACAACATTTCTTTTTCAGACCATACAATGTAATGTGCAACTACAGTGCACAAACAACAAGTCTCTATTAAATATTTTTTCAGTTTCACAAACAAGCAGGTCATCACCGGAGATTTCCTTCTGGAAAAACACAGAAATACTCTATTGATGAGGTGACAGTTGGAGATGACATAGCCGAAGTACTTCACATTAAATACACATCTAATTATTGCCACCAGCAAACAGTTAGTTACATCCTACTTGTTTCCTCTAGAACATCACTGTACACCAGCATGGAATATATACTGTTGTTTGCCTATTTGATTGTACTTCCCAAGTGATGACGAATAATTAAATATACTGAAGATTAGTGTTTATATCACTAGTTTCACTCTTTAAAATATATTAATCAATTCAATGCTACAAAATACGAATGTGTTTGTATCCATTTGTTTGTGCCTACAGGGTCGAATTTCAGCTCCTGTACCCTGCCTTTTCATCTGCCTGGTGTCCCATAACAGGTGCCACGCTTCACTTACCCTGCCATATCAACCATGTACACTATTCAACATCCCTATGATGCATCCCTGTCTTACTCCCAGGAACCTATTTACTGTTAGGTGAGCAGAGGCATCAAATGAAAGGAAAGGTTTCCCAAACGCATCTGCATTGCCGCGGAGATTGGCCTCGTGATCTTCGGTTGTGAGCCGACGACTTAACACACTGTGTATGTGTGTGGGGGGGGGGGGTGTTTGCAGCTTGTTCAAGTCTTCTTGGAGAATCTTAAAAACCTCGTCTGTCTCAACCCTTATGCAAAGTTTCACATCGTCTGAAACATTAGCATATAGGACTTATGCAGTCAAGCTATTTATATAGATGATGAATAGTATGGGTCCCAGCACTGATCCTTGAAGTACCCCGCTTGTTACTCTATGCCAGTCTGACTTCTCGCCCCCCCCCCCTCGCCGTCACTCTCTGACTCCAGTCTGTTAGGTTACGACTCCTTACGCATGATACTGCATTTCCACTTACTCTAGCCTGTCTCTCGAGTCATATATTAACCTCCTGTGTGGTACTTTATCAAAGGCTTTTCTGCATTCCAGAAATACAAATATTTGCTCATCCTTCTCTGTCTTCCATTATTTTTGTTATCATAAAACTCCAAGAGGTTCGTCGGTCATGATTTCCCTTCTGTGTTGTTTGCTTACATATCTAATTCTTTCTAGGTGTATAGTTAGCTTAACCTTACAATTCTTTTGAGTACTTTGCAAGGGATGCTGGTGACGCTTTTCTGTAGTTAAGGGCCTCTTGCAGGCGATGAGTCACAATAACGTGGCTGAAGTATGTTGACCAGACCACACACTAGAAAGTGAAGGGACGACGACGTTTCGGTCCGTCCTGGACCATTCTCAAGTCGATTGTGGCCTTCTAAGGAGACCTCCTTAAGGACCTCTTAACTATCTTGTTTTTTTTAGACTGGCACCGCATCTGCCTTCTTACAGCAGTTCGACAATCATCCCCTTGAAAAAGATTAATTAAAGATTAGTTGTAGAGATAAGCTGTGGGCCTGTGCTACTTATTTTAACATCCATGGTGACACACTGTTTGGCCCAATACGTTAAGTTTCATCTAGTGATGCTAGTTGTAACTTTACCTCCTATGTCCTGTTGCCTCAATATTGAATAGTCTCTCTCTCTCTCGTCAAATGCTGCTGCCTCGGCTAGATCTGGGAGCTATCCAAGCTCAGTTGTGAACACTCCATGGAAGCTGGCATTGAGCTCCTCACAAATTTATATATAATTTTCTGTATACTGGCCTCCCATTTTTCGTAACCTGGTCACTTGCTCAATCACTGTCATTTTCCTTCTTATATGGCTATGTAGGAATTTCGGTTGGCTCTTTGGTTTGGAGGCAATATAATTTTCAGAGTATCTTTCTGCCAATACTCTTATGTTCATGTAGTCATTCCTGGTCTCTCTAGCATCTCTTCTGGGTTACCTCTGTCCTTTGTCTTCAGTATTTGCTCTACTCCCTCTTGCTTTTTGCTTTCACTTCATGGCACTGTATTGAACCACGGCTCAGTATAATCACTCCAACTTTTATTCCTTAATGGTGATATGATTCTCGTTTCTGCCTCATTGGACCTCAATTGGACTTGGTCCATCAATTCCTGAACTGTTATAGTTCCTCCTCCAACTACACAATTCCCAGACACTCTCTAACTTTCATGTAGTCTCCTTTTTTTATATTTTACTCTCCCTTTCTTGACGCCTTGTCTTAGGGACACTGTTTTACGTTTGATCATATAATTAAATACCAGGACACAATAGTCACTTGCTCCTAATGGTATTTCGTGTTCCAAGTTTTCGATGTCCTCATTCTGGGTGAAGTTTAAGTCCAGAAGGCTTGGTGTATTTCCTCCCTTTTCTCTTGTTCACCTTTATATGCTTTTTAAGAAGTTTCTTTCTACAACCTCCATTAGTTTCACTACCCACGTTTCTTTACCACAAAAGTGATTTTTAGATGTCCAATCATTCTCTCCTTCATTTATGTCCTACATAACTTGACGTTTAGCTCTAGTGCTGTGTGTCGCTATTATTGCTCTCTGCAATTCTTCTATGCGTGCCTTGTTGATGTTACCATACTCCTGCTTCGGTCTTCTGTTGTTCACTAGAGGACTGTAAGTTAATAGTGGCTCTAGTGATCTACAGCCTGGAAAATCAATTTATTATTTTGCCATCTGCTATTAGTTTCCCAATGATGGAATCTGTGTGTGCGTTTTCTCTCAGATTCTCGAGTTCTTCCAACTTCCACTCCCGTTTTGCGAGGAGTGCAACTCCTCCTCATTGCCTTTGTGGTCTTTCTTTCCTTATTACTTGGACTCCCCCCCCCCCTGGAAATATTGCACCAGATATATAGTTTATTTTCGTTTCAACTATTTTAATAAAATCAGGATAATTTTTACTATGTTAAATCCTCTGTTTTGCAGTTCTGTCGGCGTCCGAGTACCATACCTTAAAGCTTTTCTTAGACACTCAATGTATTCACCTAGTTGTGGTTGCGGGGGTTGAACTCTGGCTCTTTGGTCCCGCCTCTCAACCGTCAATCAACTGGTGTACAGATTCCTGAGTCTACTGGGCTCTATCATATCTACATATGAAACTGTGTATGGAGTCAGCCTCCACCACATCACTGCCTTATGCGTTCCACCTTATAACTACTCTGACACTGAAAAAGTTCTTTCTAACGTCCCTGTGGCTCATTTGGGTACTCAGTTTCCACATGTGTCCCCTGTCGATTCCTTTTAGAATTTTGTAGGTAGTGATGATGTCTCCCTGAGCTCTTCTTTCTTCCAGCGACGTTAGAGACATTTCATGCAGCCTTTCCTCGTAACTCGTGCCTCTTACTTCTGCGACTAGCCTAGTGGAATACCTCTGAACTTTTTTCCAGCTTCGTCTTGTGCTTGACAAGTTACGGGCTCCAGGCTGGGGCCGCATACTCCATTATTGGTCTTACATATGTGGTATACAAGGTTCTAAATGATTCTATACACAGGTTCCTGAAGGCTGTTCTGATGTGAGCCAGCCACGCGTACGTCGCGGATTTTGTTCTCTTTATGTGGGCTTCAGGAGACAGGTTTGGTATGATATTAACTCCTTGACCTTTCTTTCTGTCTGTTTCTTGGAGGACATCATCTCCCATTCTGTATCCTGTTTCTGGCCTCCTGTTTCCTATGCTCTCCCTGTCCCCACTCCAGTGGGTGGATATCTGGGAGTGAATAGGGCCAGAGAGTAGATGGGGGTCGGGGAGTGGGTGGAGGTCAGGGAGTGGGTGTTAGGTAAGGAGTGGGTGGAGGTCAGGGAGTGGGTGTTAGGGAAGGAGTGGGTGGCAGGCAGGGTGTGGGTGGAAGGAAGTTTGTTGAGGGAAGGCAGGTAGTGGGCCTGAGTCAATGGAAATGATTGCGAAAAAGGGTGTGTTTGACAGAGCAGTGTCAGGACCAGTGAGGGGTGTGTATGGCAAAACATGGGATGCGTGGGGGGGGGGGGGGTGGAATAGGTTTAGCAGGGGGAAGGGTGGTAATCGATCAATGGCAGGTTGGGGGTGTAGGGGGCAGTGGTTAGAGTGTGGTTGTGGGTTGCTAGGGCTGGGGAGGGAGGGAGGGAGAGAGGGAGGGTGTAATTGGTCGAAATTCTACCAGTTAATGCCTGGATAATCTGTCTTTGCTTTTTATTTATTCTCAGTAGTTTATATTCCAACTGTTCTTGCTTTGTCATGCATCGCTCTATAAAGACATTAATTACTCATTAAATCTGAGTAAATGTTTGTGCTCTAATGTATATTCAGCTGCAATTACATTAATAAACTCAGCCAAAACAGACCCACAGTTTCTATATTTATTAATTTGAACATAAAGAACAATCGATACGCTCAATCCTACGCTCCCTTGCTATCCTCTTCTTTTTCCTATTACTTCTCCTTCGGTGGTTATAATAGGAGCCGCCTCGTATGGGCCAATAGGCCTGCTGCAGTTTCCATTACTACTATCCCCTACACCTGACTTTCCTCCTCAGCTCTCTCTTGCCTATTTATTGCCTGTCCCTACCTCCTCATCACAATCGACTTGAGAATGGTCCAGGACGGACCGAAACGTCGTCGTCCCTTCAATTTCTAGTGTGTGGTCTGGTCAACATAAAGAACAGTCAACATATTACCGATAATTTTGAGTGATAAACGTGCATTTCTTCTTCTACGCATACAGCTTGTTTTCAGACGGACACAAATACTTATATTAAAGTGCAACGCGACACTTTACTATTGCACATAACTTCTTTACTTAGTTGAAAACAAAGTAACAATCATATAGTCGATTTATCCCTTAATTAGAGGTACTGATTCAATAATAATTTAATAATTGAAGACTGTTAGGCATGAATTACCTATTAGAGTGAATTATTTCTCAATTAAGTGATACAAGTTTGATAATGTTTTGATATAACTAGTACATAAGTATGTGTTTATGAGACGAGAGACGCGGGAAGATATTTCTGTCAGCAAGATTAGAGACATGTTTAGCAAGACTACTCATGCAATTCATCGGGATTCATAAATCCTGCACAATACTTGCAAATCATCCTTATTTTTTATATAAACCACTGTGTGTGTTTTCCAGTGTATAATGTACTCAAGTTGTGTGCGTCTCAGGTAAGAATGTACACCAATATGTGTACTTTTTGGTATATTCACTAAATAGCGTGTTTAATGGGCAATAAAATCACGAGAGTGCTATGTAACTTTCGTAAAATGTTTACCAAGCCCGAATAAGCAAGCGTTAGCAAGCGTTCTGCCCGAAACGCTTTGCGTAATAGTGGCTTTAGGCTTTGTATGAACTAGCTTTGTCTATAAATCCATCAATGTTTGTATCTCGTCATGTATGTATGTATGTACTTTATCTGAATAAACATTTGATTTGATTTACTTTGTTACGACATTGCGAGTACGCGGTAGAACTCGCTCCTCTCGGCTTTACGGACACATTCAGATAGTTTCTGGAGAGTATAGATATGCAAGATTAATCCAACCTATTTGTCTCGTTTTTTTTAATGCTTTAAATTATCATTTTAGTTATTTTAGAATTTAAAACTACTAATTTAGAGGTCTCAAGTTATTTTATAAGTCAACAAACGATAAACTTTCGCATCTAATCTAACCAAAAAGGGGATTTTGAAATAGAACTTTGCCTTACAAAGCAGATCATCGTACAATGAAACTTTAAAAGTAATGGGCAGTGCTTCGTCATTACACAAAAATTACTACTTGAAGCGTTGGCATACCTTTGTCTGACGTTGGCTGTGTCGTAGTGAAACAGAGAGAAACCAATATTTTGTGAGTTGTGGAACTTGTTAGTAATGATCTGTAAGGAATCACATTACGTAATGTAATATCATTTCTTACATGTTTTGTTTACTTAGTAAAAAGAAAAAAACTATCGGATATCAAAATTGTAGAGAAACTTTTTTCTTGTTAATTTCCATATGATGATTTTGTTCTGTTCAGTAAAGTTTCTTGTTCTTAAGATTAGTTTCATCTACAAAACTTATTCTGTTTCCATGGCGCCTCATAAAGGTTACGAGTTTATCTGCTCACAAGTAATGAGGAGAGTTTGTTAGTCTCCCTCACACTGCTGTCCTCCTTCTCTCGTCCTCACACTCATCACCCCCTCCCCCGCTCATTGTTGTAATCCACAAGTTAGTAGGAATTATTAGCTAGAGGATCATTACTACAACACTTAACGAATGATGATTGAAAGTACATGTAAGTAGACAGACTATGGATCACATATCTAAGAAAGGTCAATGGATTAAGACCGAAGCTGTTTAGCCAAATTAATAATTCCTGGAAAGAGGAATTATTCGTCGTCAGGCTTCTAGGATCAAGGTTACCGCTCTAGGGATAAGGTTAATCGGATTATACCTTCCTCAAGAGGCGTGGTGTAATGATTGAGGCCATGGTTGGCTGGAGGCAGTCTGGTTGTGGAAGTGGAACTAGCAAGTCCTCCGAGGTCTCCGTTTGTGGCAGACAGCTATGCGAGAGCCTGTTGTGATCTTAGTGACCAAGTTAAGTCTGCAGTATGTGAGTATTGAATGTAAGACTAACCGGGTGTGGAGCGTTGTAGTAATCATTCCGTATTAGGGACTTAGGCGGAAGTTACGAGTGTGGGTGGTGACCGCGGAGGTCAAGTGGTCTATGGGTATTGGAAGTGTATTGACCTAATAGAGTATGTTAATTAATATAGTATTATTTGTCAGAGTCTATTCTTTGTAATTAAATGACAAAACCCGACGGCCTTTAAATACCTTCCATGTGTCCCTTCATAGTGTTCCTGGTTTGGTTGGTGAGGGAATGTTAGGGAATTGGTAGACAACATATTTGGTGGCAGCGCAAACAGGTTTTGGAACACTGTGCGAGATGAAGGAAGTGTGGTTCTGGTTTAGTTGGTGAGGGAATGTTCGGGAAATGGTAGACGTCGGGTTGTGGTGAGAATGGTGGTTACTAGACTGAGGAAAGAAGGGTCAGGTGAGACCAGGTCAGAGGAGTTAGTTAATTAAAGGGACTAGGCCATTGTGGGGCACATGTGGGGTTTATTTCTTTCCAGATTCCCGCAACGAGAGACGGCTAAGATGCAAGTCTGGACCACTGAAGCATCGGGATCCAAAACAAGTGCAGTACGCGTGTTCGTAGTGCGGATTATATAGTGTTCGTAGTGCGGATTATACAGTGTTCGTAGTGCGGATTATACAGAGTGGCGAGGTAAACTAGCCCGGGTGAATGTGGGCCATGTGCGGGCCAAGCGATGGGTGGGCCAAGCGAGCCGCACCTTGGAGCTTGTTTTATATCGTTGGTAAGGCGGAAATAGTGAGAAACCGTTGCTAAGGTGAAATTAAGCGTGAAAACTACGTAATTTAAAGTTAATTAAATTTCATGTAACGTGTAAATCGAATATTTTAAGGATAATGAAATATTACCTAAAGTACTGTGCGAGTTCCGGCGTTGTCAGGTGTAGATACAGAAAATAGGCGCAGTGAATTATGGACGCCTTGGCATAGCGAGCGACGCGTAATTTGACGTCTGGGGTTCGCCGTCTACTGTACCGTGGAGAGGGCCAGGGAGATTTTTTTGTGGGTGCAGGTAGCATTATGGAGAGTGTTACCGTGGGACACGGGGAGCGTGTCCCGTTGGTGGAGGGGTGTGGCGCCGGGAGTAGTGCATGGTTGTGTATTGGCGTTTGTACGCAGGGGTGTGTAGTGTAATGCATGTGGTGTGTAGTGTAATGCATGTGTAGTGGCTTATTAGACGCCAGCGTAATGCATAGTATTTACTGTAGTGAAATGTGCATGTTTTCACTGTGGATATTATGGATGTAGTATAGTGCATGACATTGTTGGCATTGTAGCGCCAAGGTGTAGCATGTGTAGCATAACTGGTTGTTGTAACACCGGGTGTATTGTAGACATTAGCGTTGAAGTATGTTAACGCAGGTGGTAGTGTGTGGCGGGTGGCCACTACACAAGAAATTATGCCTGACGAGTGTTGGTCAGGTAATTAACGGATTACCAGAGAAAAGGGAGTGTGTGTGGCGTCTGGTTACTCATTGGTGGTGACGTCTCGTGGTGTTTTGATGCGCTCTGGCGCAAGGCATATGCCTGTGGTGGTAATGGCGTTGGGGACGCCGTGTGTTGTGTTGAGGGCGTTGGGGACGCCGTGTGTTGTGTTGAGGGCGTTGGGGACGCCGTGTGTTGTGTTGAGGGCGTTGGGGACGCCGTGTGTTGTGTTGAGGGCGTTGGGGACGCCGTGTGTTGTGTTGAGGGCGTTGGGGACGCCGTGTGTTGTGTTGATGGCGTTGGGGACGCCGTGTGTTGTGTTGATGGCGTTGGGGACGCCGGGTGGTGTGTTGATGGCGTTGGGGACGCCGGGTGTTGTGTTGAGGGCGTTGGTGACGCCGGGTGGTGTGTTGATGGCGTTGGTGACGCCGGGTGTTGTGTTGAGGGCGTTGGGGACGCCGGGTGTTGTGTTGAGGGCGTTGGTGACGCCGGGTGGTGTGTTGATGGCGTTGGGGACGCCGGGTGTTGTGTTGAGGGCGTTGGGGACGCCAATGGGTGGTGTAGTGTGGTGGCGTTTGGACGCCTGGTATGGAGTGTGGTGTTGTGGAGTATATGGTGGCGCAGGGGCGCCATGTAGTGGTCGGTAAGGTGAGTATCGGCGTAGCAAGGTCGGTGCGTTAGGACGCAGGAAGTGGTTGTAGGGATGTGTGGCGTTATATTGAGGTCATCAGTGGTTGGGATGACCAGTGGTAATGGTGTGTCGGAGTGGGTAAGTCTTATGGATAAGATGAAATGTGGATAATTGCAGGAGTTGGTGGCTGCAGTAGGCGAGTCAAGTCGATATCTCTAGCAAGACTCATAAAAGACTAATAAAAATTCATAATTTTCATTAAAATTTTCATTAATTAAGTCGGAGTGGGTAAGTCTTATGGATAAGATTATAAGGTAGAATTTCAAATTTCAGGTGTTGGTGGTTGCAGTGGACGAGCCAAGTAGATATACTAATCTCTCATTAATTAAGTTGTTACAGGAATCTCGCAAGAGGCGAGCCAGTAGCAGTATGATGCCTTAGTGACATTAGTTGTGAAATTACTTTAATGAGGTATTTATTGTGATAATGTATGTGCATGTATATACTGTATATCACCTCATCGGCACCATTACTGAGTGTTAGGCTTGAGAAGGTCCCCCGGGATCATGTCACAGAGCTTCAGGTAGAGTAGAAGGGAAGCTATGAGGCTACACTTAGTAATTCTAGAAAAAAAAGGGGGAGGAAGGGAAGCCAACGTGACGTTATAGGCGAAATTCGCCCCCTGACATCAAAGCAGGGATAAGGGCCAGCTGCAATGGTTTTGCAGCTGCGCTCAGGCTATATACGGGGAGAGAGTAAGGAGCCGAGGGGGTTATGTAATAATGGGATCGAGCCAGGGGGCTCCGAGGGAATATTTTGCAGGTATAGCGGTCGGGAAGGTGTGAATACAGGTGGACACACTCTGGGCGGATGGGCCTAGACCAGAGAGCTGTGAGGGATCTACAGCGTTCTGGGATTGGTGCCCCGGAACGAGACGTCAGCACAGACCCAAGGGAACATGACCCTGGGGTAGGAATCTCCGTTGCTCTGGAGGCCAGGATCACGTTAGCTCAGAGCAACGATGGGACATTGACAACATTCACCAGGCTGGACAGCCTGGGTTTTGTCTGGGTCATGGAGGATCTATGACCTAGCAACCATGGGACACGAAGACAAGAGAAGTGATGCTGCCAATTGTGGAGGCCAGTGAAACATTGTGTGATCATTGTAAGCCCTTATGTCAACAGTACAGGGCAAAATGTTAAATTATAATTACTAAGGATGAAGAACCTTAGATATATATGTGTTGTGTATATATTAATGACTAGTGTCATTTCTGTTTAAGTGCCAGCATTCTGGTCCATGTAATTTTATGGTTATGTTTGTATGTAATTATATGTCAGCAGTTTAGGTATATGTGCATTGTTGGAGATGGGAAAAATTATTTCAGACTATTTTACCTGTGCAATGATGTGAATATAATGTATATGTTGGAGAAGTGTTGTGAGTTATGTCGGGGAAAATTTTAATTTATTTCATTGTGTGTATGATGAACTTATTGGATGATTTTTTAGTTGTACACATATGGTGGGTGCATCCTCCAGGTCCTTGCACTAATGGAACCATTGCAATGATGCATATGGGGACATATGCGTGTTTAAGGAGGGGAGTGGTGTTGTAATCCACAAGTTAGTAGGAATTATTAGCTAGAGGATCATTACTACAACACTTAACGAATGATGATTGGAAGTACATGTAAGTAGACAGACTATGGATCACATATCTAAGAAAGGTCAATGGATTAAGACCGAAGCTGTTTAGCCAAATTAATAATTCCTGAAAAGAGGAATTATTCGTCGTCAGGCTTCTAGGATCAAGGTTACCGCTCTAGGGATAAGGTTAATCGGATTATACCTTCCTCAAGAGGCGTGGTGAAATGATTGAGGCCATGGTTGGCTGGAGGCAGTCTGGTTGTGGAAGTGGAACTTGCAAGTCCTCCGAGGTCTCCGTTTGTGGCAGACAGCTATGCGAGAGCCTGTTGTGATCTTAGTGACCAAGTTAAGTCTGCAGTATGTGAGTATTGAATGTAAGACTAACCGGGTGTGGAGCGTTGTAGTAATCATTCCGTATTAGGGACTTAGGCGGAAGTTACGAGTGTGGGTGGTGATCGCGGAGGTCAAGTGGTCTATGGGTATTGGAAGTGTATTGACCTAATAGAGTATGTTAATTAATATAGTATTATTTGTCAGAGTCTATTCTTTGTAATTAAATGACAAAACCCGACGGCCTTTAAATACCTTCCGTATGTTCATTCATTGTGTTCCAGTACAAACCTAGTGGTACGCCTCAAGGGTCTGGTGCGTGTAGGAGTACACGGTGGTAGTAACGGTTGCTGAGGCAAGGTGTTATGTGTTGTGTAATCGCTGTGTTCGGAATGAACCGGGGTTCAGCGTCACGACATCATCACTCACACTTCTGAACCACTCTTCTCATTAACACTCATCCACGGTCTTCTCTCGCACTTCTAATCAACTCTCCTCACTCATACTTCTAGCTAACTCTCCTCACATTTCTGATCTATTCACCTCACACTCCTTACCAAGGTACCTCCCTCCCCCTCACACTCCTTACCAAGGTACCTCCCCCTCACACTCCTTACCAAGGTACCTCCCTCTCACACTCCTTACCAAGGAACCTCCCCCTCACACTCCTTACCAAGGTACCTCCCCCTCACACTCCTTACCAAGGTACCTCCCCCTCACACTCCTTACCAAGGTACCTCCCTCTCACACTCCTTACCAAGGTACCTCCCCCTCACACTCCTTACCAAGGTACCTCCCTCCCCCTCACACTCCTTACCAAGGTACCTCCCCCTCACACTCCTTACCAAGGTACCTCCCTCTCACACTCCTTACCAAGGTACCTCCCCCTCACACTCCTTACCAAGGTACCTCCCTCTCACACTCCTTATCAAGGAACCTCCCTCTCACACTCCTTACCAAGGTACTTCCCCCTCACACTCCTTACCAAGGTACCTCCCCCTCACACTCCTTACCAAGGTACCTCCCTCTCACACTCCTTACCAAGGTACCTCCCCCTCACACTCCTTACCAAGGTACCTCCCTCTCACACTCCTTACCAAGGTACCTCCCTCTCACACGCCTTACCAAGGTACCTCCCTCTCACACTCCTTACCAAGGTACCTCCCCCTCACACTCCTTACCAAGGTACCTCCCCCTCACACTCCTTACCAAGGAACCTCCCCCTCACACTTCCAACCTATTGTATTATCCCTCACACTTCTCACCAACTCACCTCTCTCACATTTCTGACCTACACTGCCTTCCTCACACTCCCGTCGTCTACACTGCTCCCTCATGGTACTCCTTCAAAGTCTCCTTCCCACTTTTCCCTCTCAGTCACTTTCTTTACCCCCCCCCCCCCTCACACTCCTTAAGTAACCTTCTACCTCAAACATCGTCCGCCATTACTCGCCTGACCCTCACTTTCCTTATACATACAGAGCACCCACTCATATTCCTCATACTCCTGTGTAGGTGGTTGGGCTGTTATGGGCCTCGTTAATCAAACGAGGCAGAAGAGAATGTAGCCCCCTTATCTTGCTTCAGGTGGGCCATCATCTTGTCTCTGGTGGCCCATCATCTTGTCTCTGGTGGCCCATCATCTTGTCTCTGGTGGCCCATCATCTTGTCTCTGGTGGCCCATCATCTTGTCTCTGGTGGCCCATCATCTTGTCTCTGGTAGCCCATCATCTTGTCTCTGGTGGCCCATCATCTTGTCTCTGGTGGCCCATCATCTTGTCTCTGGTGGCCCATCATCTTGTCTCTGGTGGCCCATCATCTTGTCTCTGGTGGCCCATCATCTTGTCTCTGGTGGACCATCATCTTGTCTCTGGTGGACCATCATCTTGTTTTTGGTAGCCCATCATCTTGTCTCTGGTGGCCCATCATCTTGTCTCTGGTGGCCCATCATCTTGTCTCTAGTGGCCCATCATCTTATCTCTGGTGGCCCATCATCTTGTCTCTGGTGGCCCATCATCTTGTCTCTGGTGGCCCATCATCTTGTCTTTGGTGGCCCATCATCTTGTCTCTGGTGGACCATCATCTTACCTCTGGTGGCCCATCATTTTGCCTCTGGTGGCCCATCATTTTGCCTCTGGTGGCCCATCATCTTGCCTCTGGTGGCCCATCATCTTGCCTCTGGTGGCCCATCATCTTGCCTCTGTTGGCCCATCATCTTGCCTCTGGTAGCCCATCATCTTGCCTCTGGTGGCCCATCATCTTGCCTCTGGTGGCCCATCATCTTGCCTCTGGTGGCCCATCATTTTGTCTCAGGTGGCCCATCATTTTGCCTCTGGTGCCCCATCATCTTGCCTGTGGTGGCCCATTATCTTGTCTCTGGTGGCCCATCATCTTGCCTCTGGTGGCCCATCATCTTGTCTCTGGTGGCCCATCATCTTACCTCTGGAGGCCCATTATCTTGTCTCTGGTGGACCATCATCTTACCTCTGGTGGCCCATCATTTTGCCTCTGGTGGCCCATCCTTTTGCCTGTGGTGGCCCATCATCTTGTCTCTGGTGGCCCATCATCTTACCTCTGGTAGCCCATCATTTTGCCTCTGGTGGCCTATCATTTTGCCTCTGGTGGCCCATCATCTTGCCTGTGGTGGCCCATCAACTTGCCTGTGGTGGCCCATCATCTTGTCTCTTGTGGCCCATCATTTTGCCTCTGGTGGCCCATCATCTTGCCTGTGGTGACCCATCATCTTGCCTGTGGTGGCCCATCATTTTGCCTGTGGTGCCCCATCATCTTGTCTCTGGTGGCCCATCATCTTGCCTGTGGTGGCCTATCATCTTGTCTCTGGTGGCCCATCATCTTGCCTGTGGTGGCCCATAAACTTGCCTGTGGTGGCCCATCATCTTGTCTCTTGTGGCCCATCATCTTGCCTCTGGTGTCCCATCAGCTTGCCTCTGGTGGCCCATCATCTTGCCACTGGTGGCCTATCATCTTGCCTCTGGTGGCCCATCATCTTACCTTTGGAGGCCCATCATCTTGCCTCATTACCTGACCTAGTAACTGTCGTGGTCACATGTAACACTTGTCATAGAAGCGACGAATTGAGGTTAACTTGTAGTTACACTCTGTGGCTGAACAAAGGAGGTGACAGCTAACAAAATATATGGAAAATATTTGCAAGTAAAGAAACAAGCATAATTAGAAAAGAAAACGAAATAGATACATATAAAGAGAGAAATATTTAGACGTGTTAATAATTGATTGGAAAAGAGGAATAGAAACAGAAGTTCAAAACGAATTCTCGTTTTATAATGCAAAATATATTAATGTCCGACTGCGAATATTTCACTAGGTTTCGCACAGAAGTGAAACGCGCATTGTGCATTATTTAACCCCGATCGTTAACCCCATTATTAAGTGACTAATTTCCAACGTGAGATTTTAACGAGGTTAACGTTTCGTGTCAGTGACATGGCAAGTTTTATCACATGGTTTAGGGCGTTAACTATTGGACGGATCAACTGGCACCACCACAGTGTTTTTCCCGCTATACTTATTAGTATGTGTTGATGTAGCGGTGAACGAATCCAGGTTCAAAGTCCGGTTTTTTTGCTGGAATTTATTAAAAGTAAGTGAAATAGCGGTTGTGTTTTCCGTGGAGTTTAACTGGCATTTTCAAGAATACTGGAAAGTGTTTTCCGTGGAATTTAACTGGCATTTTCAAGAATTCTGGAAAAGCTAAACGAGCTGAATTCATTCGGGTTACAGTGATGCAAATAGTAAGTTGTGAAGACAGTTACACTGATGATAGTGAGTAGTGAAGATCATTATAGTGGTATTAGTACATACAATAAATATGGTATGTAGTAAAGATGTAAAATGAGGGAAGAGGGGAAGTCAGTTGAAAGAAGAAGTGAGACAGGGGGGGGGGAGCGGACAGGGAGAAGAAGACGAGGGGAGAGAGGGACAAGAGGGTGAAAATGGGAAAGGCAGGACAGAGAGCGTAAATTGGAGGTGTGAATTGAGGAAAAGTGGAATAGTGAGAGGGGTGAAAGTGGGAGAAAGAGGGGACAATGAGGAGGGGATGGGGTAAGAGGGTGGAGGGGATAAGACGGGGAGAAGGAAAGGAGGCCCGAACCTAGGCACCACCGGGTTCTCCCTCTATATCTATACCAATAAAAGCGAATCTCACCCTGCTTGTCTGAAATTGTAGGCCAGACGTGTGTGGCTAGTCTCACCCAAATTGTAGGCCAGACGCATGTGGCTAGTCTCATGCAAATTGACACAGGAAATAGTCTTGGATACGGGATGAATATTAGCTGGTTAGGGTTTACCAGAATTCAAAAGAAAAAACGCCTGCCAGGTCATATTCAGAACCCCACGACGTTTTTTTTGGCATCGCCCACGAGCTAAACAGCTAAATAGTTTGAAAACTAACATTTCAAAACTATTTGATTCCTATAGTAATATACATAATTACACAACACACTGCACCTTTCACCATGTCAAGGCGCAGTTGACTAGAGCGTGCATCTGGGAACACCCAGCGCATAGGTTCGAACCCTCACCATGGCTCCTGTGGACTTGTTTGTTAATACACCATTCTTAACTGATCTCTGGAAAATTCAAAGAAATTTCCTGCTATCGATAATTTGTCCGTAGTGGCATAAAACAGACGATCATCGCATAGCTTCTTAGGCTTCTCATGCCGCTCCCCGATCTATGAGTAAATAGGGGTAACTCTTCCATTTGTCAAGCAACGCTCCTCTCTCCGAGATAATGGGTTAACTCGTATATTTGTCAAGCTATGTCCCTCTCTCCAAGTAAAAGGGGTAACTCTTCTATTTGTCAAGCAACGCTCCTCTCTCCGAGATAATGGGTTAACTCGTATATTTGTCAAGCAACGCTCCTTTCTCCGAGAAAATGGGTTAACTCTTCTATTTGTCAAGCAACGCTCCTCTCTCCGAGATAATGGGTTAACTCTTATATTTGTCAAGCTACGTCCCTCTCTCCCAGTAAATGGGGTAACTCTTCTATTTGTCAGTATTTCATACACAAAGCTCTTCTCACCGGCGACAACACACTCCCCAGAGGTAGACAATTTTACTTTTTATAAGGAAGAGAGACGCAGAGATGTATTCTGAGAGGTACAGAATGATAAGAGACAGAGAAACAGAACGATAAACAGGACAGAGAAATAGAACGATTGACAGAGACAGGGAAACAGAACGATTGACAAAGACAAAGATTCAAAACGTTAGACAAGCCAGAGATACAAAACGACAGACAGATTCAGAGACAGATGAAACATTGATAGATGGACTGAATGATTAATGGATAGATAAATTGACCGATGTAGATGGATGAATAGATTCATTGATAAACAGATGGATGGATAAATAGATGGATGAATGGATAAATAGATAGATAAGTGGATAAACAGAAGGATGGATGGATAAATCGATGTATGGATGGATAAATAGAGGGATATATAGATAAAAAGATGGGTGGGTGAATAAATAAATAAATGAATGGATGGAAAATGAATAGATGAGTAGATGGATAGATAGATGGGTGGACAGATGAAGAGGTGAACAGATGGATAGATGAATGTACATATGAATAGAGAAATATATGGACGAATAGAGACTCAAATGGGATACACACAGAGAGACCCGGTCAATGACTGGAAGCCCCGTCGTGGACAGATGTCAATGGAAATGTCTATCTGTTTGAGGATAGATGCTATAGATGGGGCAGAAGAGTAAGAGAAGGAAGGAGAAAAGAGGAGAAGAAAGAGGGGGGGAGATAGGAAGGAAGAGGTAGATGGGGAAGTGGGGAGGGAAAAGGGGAAAGACGGGGAAAAAGGGAAAAGATGGGAGACGTGGGGAGAAAAGTGAGAAATAGATGATAAGACAGATTATTCCGTGCTGCATATATATATATATATATATATATATATATATATATATATATATATATATATATATATATATATATATATATATATATATAATGAGTTAGGACTCACCCTAAACCCATTAAAGTGTGAAATCATCTCATCTAGCCAACCAACCATAGATGCAGTGCGAACCATATTGCCAGGAGCACAAGTGATCGCTCCCACCGACAGTGTGCTGCTAGGGGCACCTCTAAACTTGAGCGCCATTGAGGTAGTCCTCGAAGAAAAGCTGAACGACCTGAGGAGGATGGAGGGAAGAATAGGGGCTTTGGACGCCCACGATGCTTTGTACCTTCTCACGAGGTGCCTGGCTTTGCCCAGACTGACCTATTTCCTAAGGTGTGCTCCCTCCTTCGACAGCCCAAAATTAACAGAATATGACACACTCCTAAGGTCAATAACCGTGAAAGTGCTAAACCTCTCCCTGCAAGATGACCAATGGGACCAAGCAACGCTCCCAGTTAGACTCGGGGGGATAGGTATTCGCAAGGCGACACAGTTAGCATTGCCAGCATTCTTATCCTCGACCAGTGCAACAGGTGAATTAGTTAAGGAAATACTACCGGAACACCTAAGAGACTCCATTGGGATTCATGATCCCAAATTCGCGGAAGGAGCCGGTCAGTGGGACACTCTCGTCAACTCTCATCCTCGACCGACTTTTCCAAATGACTGCAAACAGTCCAAATGGGATAGCCCCATAGTGGAGAACATCGCCACATCATTGCTGGAGGCAGCTTCCAGGAAGGACAAAGCGCGTCTTCTAGCTGTGCAAGCGCCCCATGCAGGGGACTTCCTGTTGGCAGTCCATAATTCCGCCTTGGGCACCCGCCTGGACCATCGGACCCTAAGTATTGGTGTTGCTCTGCGCCTTGCCGCCCCTATCTCCACCGAGCACCGGTGTATTTGCGGCCATGCACGGGCAGACCAATACGGCAGCCATGGTCTCATCTGTCGTAAGACACAGGGAAAGATTGCCAGACATGAAGCAGTCAATGACATCATCAAGAGAAGTTTGGCTTCAGCTGGGTGCCCAGCACAAAGGGAACCTCAGTTGTGCAGACCTGACAACAGCCAAAAACGCCCAGATGGAGTCACCCTGCAGCCGTGGAGGGAAGGTAAACAGGTCGTGTGGGACTACACGTGTGCATCCACATTGGCTGATACCTATCTACCTTACAGCACAGCTGAGGGAGGCGGGGCGGCCACCTTCAGGGAGACCCAGAAAACTAACAAGTACAGGGACCTAGAACGTTGTTACAGGTTCGTGCCAATAGGCTCTGAGACTCTGGGCGCCTGGGGTAAATGTGCACTTAAGTTCCTGAAGGAGCTGGGCGAGGAACTCATTGGGAAGACTAGAGACCCAAGAGCGGCCAGTTTTATGTTCCAGCGCCTCAGTGTCGCTGTTCAGAGGGGAAATGCGTGCTGTATCTTGGGTACGCACCCGACCCCCGAGGAACTGGACGAGGTCTTCGAACACTGATTGGTATATTGTTATATAAGTGTGTGTTTTCTGTAAACTGTAGCATTGCAATAAAATCAAATAAAGAAAAAATAGTAGGGGTGGTAGGAGAGGAAAAGATTAAAGTATTCAGTGAGAATCCACAAGGTCTTCTCTGAACACTATTTATTTTCTTCTTCGAGGATGTGGGTTCCTTTAATTAAACCAGTAGTGGTACCCGTAAAAATATATATATATATATATATATATATATATATATATATATATATATATATATATATATATATATATATATATATATATATATATATATATATATATGTCGTACCTAGTAGCCAGAACTCACTTCTCAGCCTACTATGCAAGGCCCGATTTGCGTAATAAGCCAAGTTTTCATGAATTAATGTTTTTTCGTCTACCTAACCTACCTACCTAACCTAACCTAGCTTTTTTTGGCTACCTAACCTAACCTTACCGATATATATAGGTTAGGTTAGGTTAGGTAGGGTTGGTTAGGTTCGGTCATATATCTACGTTAATTTTAACTCCAATAAAAAAAAATTGACCTCATACATAGTGAAAAGGGAAGCTTTATCATTTCATAAGAAAAAAATTATAGTAAATATATTAATTCAGGAAAACTTGGCTTATTAGGCAAATCGGGCCTTGAATAGTAGGCTGAGAAGTGAGTTCTGGCTACTAGGTACGACATATATATATTTATATATATATATATATATATATATAAATAAATAAATACAAATAAAAATGTTCGTTTGTTCAAAATCGCTAATCTCCGAAAGTTCTTCGCCGATTGCTTTGAAATTTTCACACAATGTTCCATTTGCATCCGACCAGATTTTTATATACATATTATATTGATGTCACGTCTGTGACGGAAAAAAACATGCTGTTTTCGAAAAACTGTGTTTTTCATGTATTTTTCATGTGAGAAATATCTCTGAAACCTCTTTAGCGATTGCTTTAAAATTTTGACACAACGTTGCATTTGAATAGGCGCGTGTTTCTATATATCTACTATATCCATGCCTTACCTGTGACCGGAGAAAACATGCTTTTTAAAAAAAAAAAACATCGCCATCTGTTAGATGAAAGAGCAACACACGCTGTAGTCTCCCAAAGTTCTTCACCGATTGCTTTGAAGTTTTGACACAACGTTTAATTCGAATATGCGCGTCTTTATATATACCTACTACTATATATGCCAGTTCTGTGACACGTAAAAACATGCATTTTTGAAAAACAATCTGTTGCACATAATAGCTACATACACGCTATACTAAATATGTCATGAATTTCATTTAAATGTTTCCGATGTGAAAAACCTGCGCGGATGCCAATGGAATGTTGAGTGAAAATATCAAAGTTATTTTATACATGTACTATATTCACAACTCACCTGTGACAGGAAAAAAACATGCTTTTTGTTTAAAAAAAACAGCTCCATCTGTTGGACGTAAGAGCATCACATGGTGTATTCTTCGAAAGTTCTTTGCCGATTGCTTTGAAATTTTGACACAACGTTTAATTCGAATTGGCGCGTCTTTTTATATACCTACTATATATATGCCACCCCTCTGACAGGTAAAAACATGCATTTTTGAAACTAGCGTCATCTGTTGCACATAATAGCAACATGCACACTTACTAAACATGTCACGAATTCCATTTCAATGTTTCCAGTTGCGTTGATAAATTTTAAGTCATAGATTTTGATTTATTTTATTTTTTACTGAATTATTTTTTGTGACATTGTGTTGGAATTGAGCTGTGATGTTTAACATACCGTTCATTTCGTAAGTATAGGTATAGATGGCACACCTGTGACAGGTAAAGCTATGCTTTCCTTGAAAAACAGCGCCATCTGTTGCATGTAAGAGCAACACACATGTTAAACTAAATGTGTTACAATTCCATTTGAGTGTTTCTCATTCCATTGATATATTAAATTTTCATAGATTTTGATTTATTTCCTTTTTTATTTAATTATTTTGTGTGAATTGCGTTGGAATTGAGCTGTGTTGTTTACCAGACCGTTTATTTGGTGAGTATAGTTTATTTTTTAATTTTTTCTTATTTTCACTTAATTTTTTAACTGTTTTTCTCATATTTCAGTGATGGGAACATCAGATCACTTCATGTGATCCCAATTTTCTGATGGGAACATCAGCCCATTTGGGAAGGCAACGGACGAGGGAGTGGGGAATGGTGGGGATGACGAGGGGACGGAAGTGAGAGACGGTGGGGAGGACGAGGGGACAAGGGAGGGGGGGTAATGGTTGGGAAGGATGAGGGGACGGGGGAGTTTGGGATTGTGGGGACGAGGGGATGGGGGAATAGAGAATGGTGGGAAGGACTGGGGGACAGGGAAGGTTGCTGTGGCTCAGCAACGCGTGGACGGGTACTGCTAATATATATATATATATATATATATATATATATATATATATATATATATATATATATATATATATATATATATATATATATATATATATATATATATATATATATGTCGTACCTAGTAGCCAGAACGCACTTCTCAGCCTACTATGCAAGGCCCGATTTGCCTAATAAGCGAAGTTTTCCTGAATTAATGTATTTTCTCTAATTTTTTTCTTATGAAATGATAAAGCTACCCATTTCATTATGTTTGAGGTAAATTTTTTTTTATTGGAGTTGAAATTAACGTAGATATATGACCGAACCTAACCAACCCTACCTAACCTAACCTAACCTATCTCTATAGGTTAGGTTAGGTTAGGTTAGGTAGCCGAAAAAGTTAGGTTAGGTTAGGTTAGGTAGGTTAGGTGGTCGAAAAACAATTAATTCAGGAAAACTTGGCTTATTAGGCAAATCGGGCCTTGCATAGTAGGCCGAGAAGTGCGTTCTGGCTACTAGGTACGACATATATATATATATATATATATATATATATATATATATATATATATATATATATATATATATATATATATATATGTCGTACCTAGTAGCCAGAACGCACTTCTCAGCCTAATATGCAAGGCCCAATTTGCCTAATAAGCCAAGTTTTCATGAATTAATTGTTTTTCAACTACCTAACCTACCTAACCTAACCTAACCTAACTTTTTCGGCTACCTAACCTAACCTAACTTTTTCGGCTACCTAACCTAACCTAACCTATAAAGATAGGTTAGGTTAGGTTAGGTAGGGTTGGTTAGGTTCGGTCATATATCTACGTTAATTTTACTTCCAATAAAAAAAAATTGACCTCATACATAATGAAATGGGTACCTTTATCATTTTATAAGAAAAAAAATTGAGAAAATATATTATTTCAGGAAAACTTGGCTTATTAGGCAAATCGGGCCATGCATAGTTGGCTGAGAATTGCGTTCTGGCTACTAGGTACGACATATATATATATATGTATATATATATATATATATATATATATGTCGTACCTAGTAGCCAGAACTCACTTCTCAGCCTACTATTCAAGGCCCGATTTGCCTAGTAAGCCAAGTTTTCCTGAATTAATATATTTACTATAATTTTTTTCTTATGAAATGATATAGCAACCCTTTTCTCTATGTATGAGGTCAATTTTATTTTATTGGAGTTAAAATTAACGTAGATATATGACCGAACCTAACCAACCCTACCTAACCTAACCTAACCTATATTTATAGGTAAGGTTAGGTTAGGTAGCCAAAAAAAGCTAGGTTAGGTTAGGTTAGGTAGGTTAGGTAGACGAAAAAACATTAATTCATGAAAACTTGGCTTATTAGGCAAATCGGGCCTTGAATAGTAGGCTGAGAAGTGCGTTCTGGCTATTAGGTACGACATATATATATATATATATATATGTCGTACCTAATAGCCAGAACGCACTTCTCAGCCTACTATTCAAGGCCCGATTTGCCTAATAAGCCAAGTTTTCATGAACTAATGTTTTTTCGTCTACCTAACCTACCTAACCTAACCTAACCTAGCTTTTTTGGGCTACCTAACCTAACCTTACGTATAAGAATAGGTTAGGTTAGGTTAGGTAGGGTTGGTTAGGTTCGGTCATATATCTACGTTAATTTTAACTCCAATAAAAAAAAATTGACCTCATACATAGAGAAAAGGGTTGCTTTATCATTTCATTAGAAAAAAATTATAGTAAATATATTAATTCAGGAAAACTTGGCTTATTACGCAAATCGGGCCTTGAATAGTAGGCTGAGAAGTGAGTTCTGGCTACTAGGTACGACATATATATATATATATATATATATAATTATTATATATGACCGAAAAAGTAAGATTAATAATTCTAACACGAATTTTCTCAATATTTCTTATGTTTCTTTTCACTGTCGATGGTAATTGAAAAAGCAATTCTCCAAAATTCATTTTTATTTCTAGTCTGATGCGACACTTGAACGCGTTTCGTAATAACTTATGACATTTTCAGAGACATTAGTTTACACACACAACTATAACCTGCGAACACTAAACAGAGTTTAAATAGCTTTCATTTTATACCTGCATTTGGGTGAGGTGATATGTTACAACAGTTTTGGATGAGGTGAAAACAAACTTTCAACACAAGACAGAATACGAAACAATGGGTATAATATTGGGTAAGTTAAAGGGAAGAATGGAAGTAACTGCAAGGCCCTATTGGCCCATATTTCTTGATGCTTCTATATTGGTGCGGAGTCTTGAAGTGGGTAGAATATAGTTGTCCATTAATTGGCTGTTGATTGCTGGTGTTGACTTCTTAATGTGTAGTGCCTCGCAGATATCAAGCCACCTGTTATCGCTGTATCTATCGATGATTTCCGTGTTTTTTGTTAAGACTTCTCTGGTGATGGTCTGGTAGTGGGAAGAGATTATATGTTCCTTAATGGAGCCCTGATGCTTATGCATTGTTAATCGCCTCGAAAGAGATGTTGTTGTCTTGCCTATATACTGAGTTCTTTGAGGCTTACAGTCCCCAAGAGGGCTTTTGAAGGCATAGACGACATTAGTCTCTTTTTAAGCGTTCTGCTCTGTGTCTGGAGAGTTTCTCATGAGTAGGTTGGCCTTTGTTCTGGTTTTATAGTAAAACTCTGAGTTTTACCTTTGCTCAGTTGAGCTTTGAGTTGCTCAGCAACGCACATGCGTTGCTGAGCCACAGCAACGCGTAGCCGGGTACTGCTAGTATATATATATATATATATATATATATATATATATATATATATATATATATATATATATATATATATATATATATGTATATATGTCGTATCTAGTAGCCAGAACGCACTTCTCAGCCTACTATGCAAGGCCCGATTTGCCTAATAAGCCAAGTTTTCCTGAATTAATATATTTTCTCAAATTTTTTTCTTATGAAATGATAAAGCTACCCATTTCATTATGTATGAGGTCAATTTTTTTTATTGGAGTTAAAATTAACGTAGATATATGACCGAACCTAACCAACCCTACCTAACCTAACCTAACCTATCTTTATAGGTTAGGTTCGGTTAGGTAGCCGAAAAAGTTAGGTTAGGTTAGGTTAGGTAGGTTAGGTAGTCGAAAAACAAATAATTCATGAAAACTTGGCTTATTAGGCAAATCAGGCCTTGCATATTAGGCTGACAAGTGCGTTCTGGCTACTAGGTACGACATATATATATATATATATATATATATATATATATATATATATATATATATATATATATATATATATATATATATACTAGCAGTACCCGGCTACGCGTTGCTGTGGCTCAGCAACGCATGTGCGTTGCTTTGAAATGTTTACACAACGTTCCATTCACATCCGAGTTGGTTTTTATATACCTACTATATAGATGTCACGTCTGTTACAGGAAAAAAACATGTTTATTTTGAAAAACTGTTTTTTTCGGGTGTTTTTCATGTGAGGGGAAATCTTCGAAACCTCTTTACCGATTGCTTTGAAATTTTGACAGAACATTCGGTTCGAATACGTGCATGTTTTTATATACCTACTATATAGATGCCACACCAGTGACAGGTAAAAATAGTTTTTTTTTGAGAAACAGCGCCATCTGTTGCAAGTAATAGCAACACACGCTATACGAAGTATGTTACGATTCCATTTCAATGTTTCCGATTGCATTGATAAATTGAATCTTCATAGATTTCGATTTATTTACATTTTGATTTAATTATTTTGTGTTACATTTAGTTGGAATTAAGTTGTGTTGTTTACCATACCGTTCATTTCGTAAGTATAAATATAGAGGACCTGGTCAAGGACCGGGCCGCTGGGACACTAAAAGCCCCGAAATCATCTCAAGATAACCTCAAGATAGAGGCCACACCTGTGACAGGTAAAAACCATGGGCAAGATTCATGAAGCAGTTATGGAAGCACCTACGAACTTGTATATTTTTTCTCAATCTCTGGCGGCTTTGTTTACAATTATTAAGCAGTAATGAGCTCCGAAGCACCAATATGTTGTTTATAACAATAACAACAGTTGATTGGGAAGTTTTCATGCTTGTAAACTGTTTAATAAATGTAACAAGAGACGTTAAAGATTGAGGAAAGATGTACACGTTCATAAGTACTTGCGTAACTGCTTCGTGTATCTGGTCCCATGCTTTTTTTTTAACAGCACCATCTGTTGCACTTAAGAGCAATAAACGCTCTACTGAATATGTTAAGATTCCATTTAAATGTTTCCGATATCCTTCATAAATGTAATTTTAATAGATTTCGATTTATTTTCATTTTGATTTAATTATTTTGCATGACATTGCATTGGAATTGAACTGTGTTGTTTACATCCCGTTCA
>NC_091179.1:31193930-31216430 GCF_040958095.1 Procambarus clarkii
GTACAACAGTTGATTGACAGTTGAGAGGTGGGACCAAAGAGCCAAAGCTCAACCCCCGCAAGCACAATTAGGTGAGTACAATTAGGTGAGTACACACATACACACACATTCCAAGATTCTCAAGGGAGATCGACAGGGTTGATAAAGACAGGCTATTTAACACAAGGGGCACACGCACTAGGGGACACAGGTGGAAACTGAGTGCCCAAATGAGCCACAGAGATATTAGAAAGAACTTTTTTAGTGTCAGAGTGGTTGACAAATGTAATGCATTAGGAAGTAATGTGGTGGAGGCTGACTCCATACACAGTTTCAAGTGTAGATATGATAGAGCCCAATAGGCTCAGGAACCTGTACACCTGTTGATTGACGGTTGAGAGGCGGGACCAAAGAGCCAGAGCTCAACCCCTGCAAGCTCAACTAGGTTAGTACAACTAGGTGAGTACACACACACACACACACACACACACACACACACACACACACACACACACACACACACATTTAGGGCTCCTGGTTGATTATCTGGTTGATGGGGTTCTGGGAGTTCTTCTACTCCCCAAGCCCGGCCCGAGGCCAGGCTTGACTTGTGAGAGTTTGGTCCAGCAGGCTGTTGCTTGGAGCGGCCCGCAGGCCCACATACCCACCACAGCCCGGTTGGTCCGGAACGTCTTTTAGAAAACAGTCTAGTTTTCTCTTGAAGATGTCCACGGTTGTTCCGGCAATATTTCTGATGCTCGCTGGGAGGACGTTGAACAACAGCGGACCTCTGATGTTTATACAGTGGTCTCTGATTCTGCCCATGGCACCTCTGCTCTTCACTGGTTCTATTCTGCATTTTCTTCCATGTCGTTCACTCCAGTACGTTGTTATTTTACTGTGTAGATTAGGGACCTGGCCTTCCAGTATTTTCCATGTGTATATTATTTGGTATCTCTCTCGTCTGTTGGCTGCGGCCGTGGCCGAGCCGAACAGCACGCTGGACACGTGATATTGTGGTTCCGGGTTCGATCCCGGGCGCTGGCGAGAAACAATGGGCAGTTTCTCTCACCCTATGCCCCTGTTACCTAGCAGTAAATAGGTACCTGGGAGTTAGTCAGCTGTCACGGGCTGATTCCTGGTGTGTGTGTGTGTGTGTGAGTGCTGTGGTGGGGGGGGGGTAGTAGTAGTTATGAACAGTTGATTGACAGTTGAGTGGCGGGCCGAAAGAGCAGAGCTCAACCCCCGCAAGTACAACTAGGTGAATACACACACACACACACACACAAGAGTAGTTTATATGAAGAACAGGTCCAGTCAGAGTGAAGAACAGGTCCAGTCAGAGTGAAGAACAGATCCAGTCAGAGTGAAGAACAGGTCAAGTCAGAGTGAAGAACAGGTCCAGTCAGAGTGAAGAACAGGTCCAGTCAGAGTGAAGAACAGATCCAGTCAGAGTGAAGAACAGGTCAAGTCAGAGTGAAGAACAGGTCCAGTCAGAGTGAAGAACAGGTCCAGTCAGAGTGAAGCACAGGTCCAGTCAGATTGAAGAACAGGTCCAGTCAGCGTGAAGAACAGGTCAAGTCAGAGTGAAGAACAGGTCCAGTCAGAGTGAAGCACAGGTCCAGTCAGATTGAAGAACAGGTCCAGTCAGAGTGAAGAACAGGTCCAGTCAGAGTGAAGAACAGGTCCAGTCAGAGTGAAGAACGGGTCCAGTCAGAGTGAAGAACGGGTCCAGTCAGAGTGAAGAACGGGTCCAGTCAGAGTGAAGAACAGGTCCAGTCAGAGTGAAGAACGGGTCCAGTCAGAGTGAAGAACAGGTCCAGTCAGAGTGAAGAACGGGTCCAGTCAGAGTGAAGAACAGGTCCAGTCAGAGTGAAGAACAGGTCCAGTCAGAGTGAAGAACAGGTCCAGTCAGAGTGAAGAACAGGTCCAGTCAGAGTGAAGAACAGGGTGTGAAGGGCGGCCCCTCCGAAGGTTGTCCCAAGTTGTGTGAAGCACCAGACGAAGGCGCCTGGAGCCAGATTCACGAAAGTACTTAAGCAAGCACTTACGAGCCTGTACATCTTTTCTCAATCTTTGGCGGCTTTGTTTACAATTATTAAACAGTTAATGAGCTCCGAAGCACCAGGAGGCTGTTTATAACAATAACAACAGTTGATTGGCAAGTTTTCATGCTTGTAAACTGTTTAATAAATGTAACTAAAGCCGTCAAAGATTGAGGAAAGATGTACACGTTCGTAAGTGCTTGCGTAAGTGCTTTCGTGAATCTGGGCCCTGGAGCCAGATTCACGAAGAAGTTACGCAAGCACTCACGAACCTGAACCTCTTTTCTCAATCTTTGGCGACTTAGTTTGCAACTATTAAACAGTTAAAGAGCGCCAAAGCACCAGGAGGCTGTTTATAACAATAACAACAGTTGATTGGAAAGTTTTCATGCTTGTAAACTGTTTAATAAATGTAACCAAAGCCGTCAAAGATTGAGGAAAGATGTACACGTTCGTAAGTACTTGCGTAACAGCTTCGTGAATCTGGCCCCCGGTGCTTGGGATGGGCGCCTGACAGCAGAGTAGACAGCGCCTCGGATTCATAGTCCTGAGGTTCCGGGTTCAATCCCCGGTGGAGGCGAAGACAAATGGGCAAAAGGTTAATTTCACTCTGATGCCCCTGTTACCTAGCAGTAAATAGGTACCTGGGAGTTAGACAGCTGCTACGGGCTGCTTCCTGGGGTGTGTAACAAAAAGAAGGCCTGGTCGAGGACCGGGCCGCAGGGGCGCTAAGCCCCGAAATCATCTCAAGATAACCTCAAAATAACAACAGAGTGAAGAACACAAACACACACACACACACAGGAAGCAGCCCGTAACAGCTGTCTAATCCCCCAGATACCAATATACTGCTAGGTGAACAGGTGCATCAGGGTGAAAGAAACTGTGCCCATTTGTCTCTGGCTCGGCCGTGGACTGATCCCCTGGCCCCAAGAACTACAAGTACCGAGCGCTGCCTACTCAGCCGTCAGGCCCCTCAGCCGTCGATTGTGTTTTTCGTTCATTGCGTGTGCTTGGGTGAGTGCGTTTTTGGGTGAGTGTATACTCACCTATTTGTGCTTGCGGGGGTTGAGCTCTGGCTCTTTGGTCCCGCCTCTCAACTGTCAATCAACTGGTGTACAGATTTCTGAGCCTACTGGGCTCTATCATATCAACATTTGAAACTGTGTATGGAGTCAGCCTCCACAATATCACTGCCTAATGCATTCCACCTGTTAACTACTCTGACATTAAAAAAAAATCTTTCTAACGTTCCTGTGGCTCATTTGGGTACTCAGTTTCCACCTGTGTTTCCTTGTTTGCGTACCACCAGTGTTGAATAGTTTATCCTTGTCTACCCTGTCAAGTCCCCTGAGGATTTTGTAGGTAGTGATCATGTCTCCCTCACTTTTCCGTCTTCCAGTATCGTAAGGTGTATTTCCCGCAGCTTTTCCTCGTACCTCATTTTTCTTAGTTCTAGGACTAGTTTAGTGGCATACCTTTGGACTTTTTCCAGCTTCGTCTTGTGCTTGACAAGGTACGGGCTCCATGCTGGGGCCGCATACTCCAGGATTGGTCTTACATAAGTGGTGTACAAGATTCTGAATGATTCCTTACACAGGTTCCTGAACGCTGTTCTGATGTTAGCCAGCCTCGCATATGCCGCAGACGATATTCTCTTTATGTGGGCTTCAGGAGACAGGTTTGGTGTGATATCAACTCCTAGATCTTTCTCTCTGTCTGTTTCATTAAGTACTTCATCTCCTATTCTGCATCCTGTGTCTTGCCTCCTGTTTCCATCGACTTGTTTCATTACTTTGAATTTACTCGGGTTAAACTTCAACAGCCATTTGTTGGATCATTCACTCAGTCTGTCCAGGTCATCTTGTAGCCTCCTACTATCATCCTGTTTCAATACTCCTCATAATTTTTGCATCATCAGCAAACATTCAGAGAAACGATTCTATACCCTCTGGGAGATCATTTACATATATCAGAAACAGTATTGGTCCAAGGATTGACCCCTGCGGGACTCCACTTGTGACGTCACGCCCATCTGAGACCTCACCCCTCACAGCGACTCGTTGTCTCCTGTTACTTAGGTACTCCCTTATCCAACGGAGTACCTTCCCTTTCACTCCAGCCTGCATCTCCAGCTTTTTCACTAGCCTCTTGTGTGGTACTGTATCAAAGGCTTTCTGACAATCCAAAAATATGCAGTCTTCCCACCTCTCTCTTTCTTGCCTGATTTTTGTTGCCAGGTCGTAGAATTCAATTAGCCCTGTGAGGCCGGACTTGCCATCCCTGAACCGATGTTGATGCTGTGTTACAAAGTTCTTTCGCTCCAGGTGCTCCACTAGCTTTTCTCTCACAATCTTCTCCATCAGCTTGCATGGTATGCAGGTTAGGGACACTGGCCTGTAGTTCAGTGCCTCCTGTCTCTCCTTTCTTGTATATCGGGACTATATTAGCTGCCTTCCAAATTTCTGGCAGTTCTCCTGTTGCCAGTGATTTGTTATACACTATGAAGAGTGGCAGTCACAGTGCTTCTGCTCCTTCCCTTAATATCCAAGGGGAGATTCAATCTGGGCCTATAGCCTTTGTCACGTACCTAGTTATACACCTAGTTTTGCTTCCGGGGGTTGAGCTCTGGCTCTTTGGTCCCTCCTCTCAACCGTCAATGAACTGATGTACAGATTCCTGAGCCTACTGGGCACTGTCATATCTACATTTGAAACTGTGTATGGAGTCAGCCTCCACAACATCACTGCCTCTTGCATTCCACCTGTTAACTACTCTGACACCGAAAAAGTTCTTTCTAATGTCCCTGTGGCTCATTTGGGTACTCAGTTTCCACCTGTGTTCCCTTGTTCGTATAACCCCCCGTGTTAAACAACTTTTCTTTAAATTTCCCCGGTCAATTCCTCTTAGAATTTTGTAAGTAGTGATCATGTCTCCCCGAGCTCTACTATCTTCCAGCGACGTTGGGTTCATTTCATTCAGCCTTTCCTTGTAACGTCTCCTCTTAGTTCTGGGGCTAGCCTAGTGACATACCTCTGAACTTTTTCCAGCTTAGTCTTGTACTTGACAAGGTCCGGGATCCATGTTGGGGCCGCATACTCCAGGATTGGTCTTATATATGTGGTATACAAGATACTGAATGATTCCTTACACAGGTTCCTGAAGGCTGTTCTGATGTTAACCAGCCTCGCAAACGTTGCCGATATTATTCTTTTTATGTGGGCTTCAGGAGATAGGTTTGGCGTGGTATAAACTCCTAGATCTTTCTCTTTAAAGTCTTCATGGAAGACTTCATCTCCCATTCGGTATCCTGTTTCTGGCCTCATGTTTCTAATGCCTAGTTTCATTACCTTACATTTCCTCAGGTTAAAGTGTAGTAACCATTTGTTGGACCTCTCATTCAGTTTGTCTAGATCATCTTGTAGCCTCATATTATCTTCACCTGACTTATCCTCCTCATAATTTTTGCATCATCAGCAAACATTGAGAGGAACGTGTCAATTCCCTCTCGGAGATCAATCACATATATCAGAAACAGTATAGGTCCGAGGACTGAACCCTGTGGGGACTCCACTGGTGACACATCGCCAATCTGAGACCTCGCCCCTCACAGTGATTCGCTGTCTTCTGCTGCTTAGGTATTGCCTTATCCAATGGAGTACCTTCGTTTTCACTCCTGCCTGCATCTCCAGCTTGTGCACTATTCTCTTGTGCGGTATTGTGCCAAAGGCTTTCTTGCATTCCAAACATACGCATTCTGCCCTCCCCTCTCTTTCTTGCCTGATTTTTGTTGCTTGGTTGTAGAATTCAATAAATCCTGTGAGGCATTATTTGCCATCCCTGAACCCACGTTGATGTTGTGTTACAAAGTTCGTTCGCTCCGGATGACTCACTAGCTTTTTTCGCACAATCTTTTCCATAAACTTGCATGGTATGCAAGTTAGGGACACTGGCATGTAGTTTAGTGCCTCTTGTCTATCCCCCTTCTTGTATATCGGGACTTCATTTGCAGTCTTCCAAATTGTTGGCATCTCCCTTGTTACCAGTGATTTGTTTTACACTTTGGAGAGTGGCAGGCACAGTGCTTCTGCTCCTTCCTTTAGTATCCATGGTGAGACGGATCCGAGCCTATAGCCTTTGTCGCATCCAACTCCAGCAAAAGCATCCTCACCTTCCCACTGGTAATCCTGAAGTCCTAGAGTGGTGCCTGTTTATCTATTCCCCTCACTTATCTCATGAACTTCTCCTTGCTCTAATGTGAAGACCTCCTTGAATTTCTTATTGAGCTCCTCACACACTTCCTTGTCGTTTGTAGTGAATCTGTATTCCCTTATCCTCAGTTTCATTACCCGTTCCTTCACGACTGTTTTCTTCTTGATGTGGCTGTGCAGTAATTTAGGTTGAGTCTTTGATTTGCTTGTTATGTCATTTTCATATTGCTTTTCTGCCTCTCTTCTCACCCTGGCGTGTTCATTCCTGGCATTCTGGTACCTTTCTCTGCTCTTTAAAGTCCTGTTAGTTCTATACTTTCTCCATGCCCTTGCACTTAGTTGCTTTGCTAGCTTACATCTCTGATTAAACCAAGGGTTTCTCATCTGCACTTCTTTTTTTTTCCTATTGGACCGGGACGAACTTGTCTGTTGCCTCCTTGCACTTCTGTGTGATGAAGCCCATCACGCCTTGGGCCGTCTTTCCTCCATGCTCTGCTTCCCCAAGTTTTTTCTGTTAAAAATGTTTTTATCTCGTCATAGTTTCCTTTTCTGAATGCTATCCTTTCCTTTTCTGGGCCCTTCCTTGAATACATTAACCCATCTTTGACCGAATAAACAAACATGAGTACTAGGTGATCACTCATTCCCACAGAAGCTTCGAAACCGATTTCCCTTATGTCTGAGTCATTTAGAGTGAATACTAGGTCGAGTCTCGCTGGTTCATCATTGCCTCTCGTTTTTGTGGATCCCCTGACATGCCGACTTAAAAAGTTTCTTATCGCCACTTCCAGCAGTTTAGCTCTCCATGTTTCCTCACCTCCATGTGGTTCCTTGTTTTCCCAGTCTATCCTTCCGTGATTATAATCCCCCATGATGAACAGATTGGATCTATTTCTACAGGTAGCAGTGGGTACTCTCTCAATTATAGTATTGACTGCCATGTTGTTTTTGTCATACTCTTGCCTGGGGCTTCTGTCGTTTCGTGGAGGGTTATATATCACTGCTACTACTACTCTTGGTCCTCCCCATCGTTATGGTACCTGCTATGTAGTCTCTTAACCCCTCAGAGCCTGGGAAAACCATCTCCTCGAAACTCCACTCCTTTCTTATCAGTAGGGCCACTCCGCTTCCTCCCCTTCCTTCCCTCTCTCTATCCTTGCTACAATGTATTCATGAGGAAACACCGCATCCGTTATAATTCCTGGGAATTTTGTTTCTGTGAGTCCAATTACATCTTGGTTCCCATCTTGTGCTCTTTCCCTAAATTCATTTCCCTTTCTTGTAATCCCATTTATGCTCGAGTACATTACCTTGAAACTGATTCTCTTCTTTCCATCCTCAGAGTCTGTTGGTTTCACTCGAGTAGGAGGGGCAAGGGGTGTCCGGGGTGGGAGGGCCGAGGAAGATGAACCTGGAGGACCTGGTGAGAGGGGGGCAGGGAGGATCCTGTATGGGGAAGCTAGGAGCGTGTGAGTTGGTGCAGCAGATGGGGTTTCGGTTCAGGGTTCAATTTGGGCTTGGGATGGGGGAGGAGAAGGGGCATGTGAAAAGGGGGAGGGAGGTAATTGGTTGGAGGATGAAGGAGAGCCCGGGGTAGGGGAGATGGGAGGTCAGGGGTTGGGGAGGGAGGAGAGCTTGGGGAGGGAAGGGGAGCCTGGGGTGGGTCGGCAGGGAGGGAGGAGGGTGTGGTAGGAGGGAGAGCTTGGGGTGGGGATACTGGGGAAGGGATGGGGTGTGGGAACAGGGAGGGCCTGGGGGGGGGGAGGGTAGGGGAAGGAGGGAATAGGGGGAAACATGGGGAGCCTGAGGTTGGGAAGCAGAATGGGCTTGGTCTGGGGAAGGTCTCTACTGGTTGGGGAGAATGATCGTGGGGTGGGTTTGTGAGAGGTTTCTGTTATATTCCTCCCTGGGGATGCTTGCCTGCTGGTGAAGGGATTCCCACTCACCTCTGAGGTTCCTGGGGATACTGCGCCACGTTCTGTGGCTCCCTCGTTCCCATTCCTCTCCCTTGCGTCTCCTCATTGCTTCTGCAGCCCTCCTTCTCTCTTCCCTCGTCATGCCACTCTACAGAAAAACGTCCTTGTATCCCTCTAGTCTCATTAGCATGCTCATCCTTGATAGGATCTCCTCTTTCGTTGCGTCGTCCATAGGCACTATCTTATCAATCATATCCTTTCCTTCTTGTAGCCGCCCAGCCTGAAAACTTTCTCTATGTTGCCATTAGCCCGTGCCATATTGAGGCCCTCCAAGATCTTTGTTGTCGTAACTCGGTCCTCCCTTTTCCCACTCCTCCTGGTTGGGTCCTTCCGGTTCCTGTACTCCTACAACTATAATAGATCATTTTCTTTCCAGCATTTGGTGAGTGTTTGGGTGAGTGTGAGTTTGGGTGAGTGTGTGTTTGGGTGAGTGTGTTTGGGTGTGTTTGGGTGAGTGTGAGTTTGGGTGAGTGTGTGTTTGGGTGAGTGTGTTTGGGTGTGTTTGGGTGAGTGTGAGTTTGGGTGAGTGTGTGTTTGGGTGAGTGTGTTTGGGTGTGTTTGGGTGAGTGTGAGTTTGGGTGAGTGTGTGTTTGGGTGAGTGTGTTTGGGTGAGTGTGTGTTTGGTTGTGAGTGTTTGAGTGAGTGTGTGTTTGGGTGATTGAGTGTTTGGGTGTGTGTTTGGGTGAGTGTGAGTTTGGGTGTGTGTTTGGGAGAGTGTGTGTTAGGGTGTGCTCATCTAGTTGTGCTTGCGGGGGTTGAGCTCTGTCTCTTTGGTCCCGCCTCTTAACCGTCAATCAACGGATGTACAGATTCCTGAGCCTTCTGGGCTTTGTCATATCTTCATCTGAAACTGTATATGGAGTCAGCCTCCACCACATTACTTCCTAGTGCATTTCATCAGTTAACTACTCTGACACTGAAAAAGTTCTTTCTAATGTCTCTGTGACTCAGTTGGGTACTCATCTTTAATCATCTGTATCCCCTTGTTCGTGTACCACCCGTGTTAAATAATCCATCCTTGTCCACCCTGTCAATTCCCCTGATAATTTCTGTCTGTCCGTTTCGTGAAGGACTTCATCTCCCATTCGGTATCCAGTGACTTGTCCCATAGTTCCTCATCCTAGTTTCATTACCTTACATTTACTTGGGTTCAACTTTAGTAGCCATTTGTCGGACCATTCCTTCGGTTTGTCTAGGTCATCTTGTAGCCTCATACTATCCTCCTATGTCATGATCCTCCTCATAATTTTGGCGTCATCAGCAAACATAGAGAGGAACGAGTCAATTCCTTCTGGGAGATCATTTACGTACATCAAAGACAATATAGGTCCACGGACTGATCCCTGTGGGACTCCACTGGTGACTCCCCGCCACTCCGAGACCTCACCCCTCACGGTGACTCGCTGTTTCCTGTTGCTTAGGTACTCCCTTATACAGTGGAGTACCTTCCCTTTCACTCCTGCCTGCATCTCCAGTTAGTGCACTAGTCTTTTATGTGGTACTGTGTCAATAGCTTTCGGGCAGTCCAGAAGTATGCAGTCTGCCCAGCCCTCTCTCTCTTGCCTGATTTTGGTTGCCTGATCATAGAACTCAATTAAACCTGTTAGGTATGATTTGTCATCTCTGAACCCATGGTGATGTTGTTTTACAAAGTTTTCCGCTCCGTTTCCCCTACAGATGTTCCACTAGCTTTTTTTGCACAATCTTCTCCATCATCTTGCATGGAATGCAAGTTAGGGACACTGGCCTGTAGTTCAGTGCCTCCTGCCTATCACCCTTCTTGTATATTGGGACTACATTGGCCGTCTCCCAAATTTTTGGCAGTTCACCTGTTACCAGTGATTTGTTGTACACCATGGAGAGTGGCAGGCACAGTGCTTCTGCTCCTCCTTTAGAATCCATGGTGAGATTGCATCCGGACTTAAAGCCTTTGTCACATCCAAATCTAGAAGATGCTTCCTCATCTCTGCACTGGCAATCACAAACTCCTCTAGTGATGTCTAGTTTGATGTTCCCTCTCTTATATCTGGGACTTCTCCTTGCTCTGAGGTGAAGACCTCCTGGAATTTCTTATTGAGTTCCTTGCACACTTCCTTGTCGTTTGTAGTGAATCTTTCTGCCCGTATCCTCAGTTTCATTACCTGTTTCTTCACTATTGTTTTCCTCCTGATGTGGCTATGCAGCAGTTTGGGTTGAGTCTTTGCCTTGCTCGCTATGTCATTTTCATATTGCCTCTCTACCTCTCTTCTCATCCTGACGTATTCATTCCTGGCGCTGTGGTATCTTTCTCTGCTCTCTAGTGTTCAGGTGTTTCAATACCTGCACACCTCCACGCACTTTTATTTAGTTGCTTTGCTAGCAGACAACTCTGATTAAACCATGGGTTTCTCATCTGCATTTTTTTATTCCTTTTGGACTGGGACGAACTTGTCTGCTGCCTCCTTACACTTCTGTGAGATGTAGTCCATCATGTATTGAACCATATTTCCGCTGAGCTATGTTTCCTAAGCCATTTCAGTTAGGAATTTTTTCATCTGTTCATAGTCTCCCGTCCGGAATGCCAGCCTCTTGCTTTCTGGTCCCTTCCTTGAGTACATTAACCCTTCTTCGACTAGATACACAAAAAACAGTACACTGTGATCACTCATACCCCCGGGGGCTTAAGGACCAATTTCCCTTATGACTGAATCGTTCAGAGTGAATACTAGGTCGAATCTTGCTGGTTCATCATTGCCTCTCATTCTCGTGGGACCCTTGACATGCTAACTTAATAAGTTTCTAGTCGCCAGCTCCAACAGTTTCGCTCTCCATGTTTACTCACCTCTGTTTTCCCAGTCTATCCTTCCGTGATTAAAGTTCCCCATTATTAGCAGATGGGATCGATTTCTACAGGCAGCAGTGGCTGCTCTCTCAGTGATAGTGTTAATGGCCATGTTTCTGTCATTCTCTTGCCTGGGTCTTCTTTCAATTGGTGGTGGGTTTTAAATCACTGCTACTACTACTCTTGGCCCTCCCATCGTCATGGTGCCTGTTTTGAAGTCTCTGAACCCTTCGCAGCCTGGAATAACCATCTCCTCGAAACTACTTTCCCTTCTCATCAGTAGAGCCACTCCGCCTCCTCCCCTTCCTTCCCTCTCTTTCCTTATTACAGTGTAGTCCTGAGGAAACACCACATTCGTTATAATTCGAGTCCAATTACATCCGGGTTTACTTCTTGTGTTATTTCCCTAAGTTCACTAGCCTTGTTTATAATCCCATCTATGTTCGAGAACATTACCCTGAAGCTGACTCTCATCTGTCCTTTCTCAGTTTCTGTTGATTCCCCTGTAGTTGGGGGGCAAGAGATGTCTGGGGTGCGAGGGGGGTCTGGGGTGTGAGGGGGGCTTGGAGGATCTGGAACAGGGGGGCTAGGGAGGGGGTCTGACGTGGTGCGGCTGAGGGGGTCTGGGGTTGGGGGGTTAATTGGGACATGGGATGGGGAGGTGGAGGGGCATGTGGTGGGAGGTCACGAGTTGGGGTATACAGGGGAGAGTGGGGGTGGGATGACAGGGAGGTCAGGGGTTGGGGAGAGGAGGGTAGCCTAGGGAGGGGGTCGGGTGGAAGGGGGTGGGATAGGAAGGAGAGCTTGGGGTGGGGGAACTGGGAGGACCTCTGGTAGGGGTTGGGGAAGAACAAGAGCATGGGGGGGGGGGGATATGGGGGGAATCTGGGGTTAGGGAACATGGAGGGAGGGGGGCAAGGACTGAAGAGGGGGTGTGAGTGTATTTGGGTGTGTGTGGTTGAGTGAGTGTGTGTTTGGGTGTGTGTGTGTTTGGGTGAATGTGTGTTTGAGTATGTGTTTGTGTGCATGTGTATGCTAGCAACAGAGGGTAAAGTTAATTTTAAATTATAAGGAGCTTAATTGTTTCTTACTGCACTTAGAGATGATATATCTAAAAGATACAAAGTTCTCACTGTAGTGCTTATCTAACACGAAACTTTGAATAAAGCAATAGATGTATAAAGTGCACTACACTTAATCAGTTAAGAGATGATGCAGTAGTGTATGAGAGAAACATAAATATGATTATGTGGTAAGTTTGTTAATGAATGAAGCGTGGTTAGAATCATACGTAATTCTCGAATTTTATATATAAAAGAAAAAAAAGATTGTAACTCCTTTCTTCCTGTTAGGGAGAAGCATTCATCCTGAAAGTTGAAAAATTAAACAGCCATGTCCATCCCTTTGGAATTGTTTACAAATACATAATTTAAGCAACAGGGTAAATAAACAATGTCTGGCTTAAATGATAATTTACTTAAATATCTTCCCCCAGTTGATAAGTTTAAGAATTTCCCTATATACAATACAGATATTTTGTTAAATAATAGGTACACCTTTCACATTATGTATTTGTTCACACAACTGATGGCAACATAACCTCATTGTCAATTCAGTCTGCATCCTGCAGTCCTCAGACGTAATTATAACTTACTGACGTTTAGTTCCTCAACTCATGGTCGGGCAAATAACATTATTTCACATTCTGTGTTGGAGTAACTGCATCTCTGGACAGTATGTAATAATATTAATGTATTAACAGTATAGACATTACTATATGATCAGACGTTGATACACAGTAGCGATATAAAAATATTTTGCCGTGGAGACAGAGTCCAAGAGCGCTGAGGCGTGTTTGTTTACCTCGGCCACAAGTGTTTACCTCAGTAGTGGGGACAAAATATTTAGCAACCCACATACCTAACGCTCCACCCTCATACTTGACACTCCGCCTCATACCTAACTCTCCACTCTCATAACTGACACTCCGCCTCATACCTAACTCTCCACCCTCATACCTAACACTCTGCCTCATACCTAACTCTCCACTCTCATACCTGACACTCCGCCTCATACCTAACTCTCCACCCTCATACCTAACACTCCGCCTCATACCTAACTCTCTACCCTCATACCTAACACTCTGCCTCATACCTAACTCTCCACTCTCGTACCTGACACTCCGCCTCATACCTAACTCTCCACCCTCATACCTAACACTCTACCTCATACCTAACTCTCTACCCTCATACCTAACACTCTGCCTCATACCTAACTCTCCACCCTCATACCTAACACTCTGCCTCATACCTAACTCTCCACCCTCATACCTGATACTCCGCCTCATACCTAACTCTCCACTCTCATACCTGACACTCCGCCTCATACCTAACTCTCCACCATCATACCTAACACTCTGCCTCATACCTAACTCTCCACCCTCATACCTGACACTCCTCCTCATACCTAACTCTCTACCCTTATACCTGACACTCCGCCTCATACCTAACTCTCCACTCTCATACCTGACACTCCACCTCATACCTAACTCTCCACTCTCATACCTGACACTCCACCTCATACCTAACGCTCCACCCTCATACCTAACACTCTGCCTCATACCTAGCTCTCCACCCACATACCTGACACTCAACCTCATACCTAACTCTCCACCCTCATACCTAACTCTCCACCCTCATACCTAACACTCTGCCTCATACCTAACTCTCCACCTTCATTCCTAACTATCTGCCTTATACCTAACTCTCATTACTTATCCCAAACTTTCCAACCTCAACACTAACCCCCAAATACACACAGACTCGCCCACGCGCGAGTTCAATAAAGCTCAGCAATCCCTTTTGACCACGAGGTGGCATAGTGGTCTAGAGCGTGTGCATCTGGGAACGTCCTACGCATAAGTTCAAACCCTCATCACGGCTCCTACGGATTTCCTCATTGATACAGCACGATAGTGTGATTACTCCCTGTGTATTCAAGAAAGCTCTATATTCTTAGAGTCTACTGTATACAAGCAGAAGACTAAAGCCTTACCCCAGCAAGCACAGTGTTCCGTTGGTGAAGTGTGAGCGGGCCTCATCACCCCGGGTCAGACGGAGGCACTGTGGTTCACTATTATTCTCGGTTTTATTCTCCACAAACACTGCCGAGATACTTACAATTTCTACTTGTTTGTTCCCAAGCGCAGGGTTGAGAGTAGCTCATTTATATCTGTATTGATGAACGTTTTCATTAGTGCATATTGGATTATGGGAATTTGTATTCTGTTAGTTTACTAGGAAGCAAATAATTACTTTTAGAACTTTCATATTAAATAAGAGAGAAAATATTAATATTTATATTAACGCACGTTCCAAAAATTCCTCCAATATACCATTCTCTTATATTTATTGGGTACGTGCATGAGGAACGAGTTTTCATTAGTTCTGGTCGCATGTGCCCCTTATACCTCACTGAAGAGGTGTTCCAGTTGGCTAAAATGACTAAAATGTAACTTGGAGTTTTATTCCTGGTGAGTCAAACATGCTGTTTGGCATGTGTTCGTGGATATGTGTTCGTGTGAGCTGAAGAGTCTATGACGTAACTGTGCATCCCTGAAGATGTGTTCGTGTGAGCTGAAGAGTCTACGACGTAACTGTGCATCCCTGAAGATGTGTTCGTGAACCATGGCTAGCCTAGTGTTACGAGGATTATTATTCTTTTTTTGAAGTGTTCAGTCAAGGAATACAAGTATTCTCTTTCTCGCAATTTTGTTATATTCATTAAGTAGTAATACCCAGTTTCTCGGTGTATATACACTGAAAGTTTTACTTTAATCCTGAATTATGTTTAAGATATAAAAGATGTTTCGCGGTTAGTTATTAAGCTTTTCTGGTGACCTTAAGTACCTTGTCAAACGATAGACCTGAATTCTAGTATGAAGGAAAGCTTGCACTCTGTAAATCTGTTCATTCATTTGACAGTGCTTTCACCCACGAGTCTTGCACAGCACCACCAGCCTCGCCTTTGTCGAGTTAAGAAAACTTGGCAATAAATCCTGTTTAGATCCTCGACGCCCCCTAACAACCAGTTCTCTTGATTGGACACTGACAGGTGCTTCACACACAGCCGCTCGTGCCTCTGTTCGTCTGTGTCATACACCGCCATCACCTCCACTCACTACATCAACATTATTATTTTCTGTGTCGCTTTACTTCCCCGTCTGTACTGATGATGATATCGCTTGTGTCAGGGTCACCTTCACTGCGGGATCGATGTCAAGCGTTTCTTCCTTGTTTTCATCACGAGATTATTGCTGACACTGTTACTTACGCTCTCCTCGTGACACAGTTACTTACGCTCTCCTCGTGACACTGTTACTTACGCTCTCCTCATGACACTGTTACTTACGCTCTCCTCGTGACACAGTTACTTACGCTCTCCTCGTGACACAGTTACTTACGCTCTCCTCGTGACACTGTTACTTACGCTCTCCTCATGACACTTACTTACGCTCTCCTCGTGACACAGTTACTTACGCTCTCCTCGTGACACTGTTACTTACGCTCTCCTCATGACACTGTTACTTACGCTCTCCTCGTGACACAGTTACTTACGCTCTCCTCGTGACACTGTTACTTACGCTCTCCTCATGACACTGTTACTTACGCTCTCCTCGTGACACTGTTACTTACGCTCTCCTCGTCAACAGATTGTCGATGTCCAAAGTGTATTCGTCGGTTATTGTCAATAAATCACAGATCCGCATTAGGTTTAAACGACGTTAAGCAGTAAATATTGCTGTTTATGTAGCCAAAATTATATTTGTTATTTTTTTTAGCTAAATATGTCTTTGCTTCCTCACTACTCGCTGCAGTAAGTTAATTCTAGCATATCTCTTCGCATTAAATAGTAGTTTTTAATTGTTTAATTATAAATGGAGATTAATAACGTGTATTTATTTATAGGAACATTATACATTTAAAAAGTAATAATTTCAAATTCACAGTAAAAGAATTATTAATACTATTAGTACTATTAGTAGAAGAATAGTACTTGAGACTTCTTTATATTTTATCACATTGTTATAAGTTGAATGCAACATTATGAAGCAAGCACCGAGGTGTCTTTTCATTTTCCATTTTGACTTGGAATTCTCAATTCTGAATTCTTATTACAAGGTTGACGTTGGTTCCCCAAAGGTCTAATTGCTGGGCATCGTTCTGTAGCTCCGTGCTTACCTCCCAGCACTGAGTCTGACCCTCGCTACCTCTCTAAATACTACATAATCATGCTGGCTTAGTGCTCTCTCATTCCACAATTACCTTACTTTCTCCTTCCTACCCAAGCATGGTACACTGTTCTCTCAATCTCCCGTGATATAATATTTCTCTCTGTGGCCTTTGTGTATGCTGAGTGACGTCATTGAGGTAAGCATAACCCAGCTTCACAGCATTAGTTTGACTTGTGATACAAATTACAAATTGCTTTTCTGCTAGGGATATTGTTTTGCCGTATTAGCTAATCAGCGTTAATTACACTCTGAGTTATCTCTAAAAAACTATTTTATATTATGCAAGTAAATTTTAATTTGTAGTTTTGTGCGTGTACAAGCCTGTTAGATAGTTTTCTTTGAGTAATGGTCCTCACCGTCACCCATTATCGTCAACACGAAGCTCTTCCATCCATCATCACACTTCATCAAAAGTTTATTTTGTGACCAACCTAATAAATATTCTGCATCGTTCTTTTTGAAAACTACAGCTTTCATGCACGCATGAATCACCGCAAGCTTCCTGTGCTTCAAAACTGGTGAGCAGGAGTGTTTTTCTCCTCGGTTAGTTGGCATTGTAAACATCTTTTCTCACTTCCACGCTCGTCACTTTCTTGCTTGTAGTCAACACTTCCCATATTTACTTTGCGGTCAACACTTCCCATATTTACTTTGCGGTCAACACTTCCCATATTTACTACCTTATTCTATCCCCTTCTCCCCCCTCCCCCCTGCCCCCCCTTACACTACCACTGCTCCATCTTGGTCACTCCAGCTGTCCTTCTGAGTGAGGAGCGAGGTCGTGGCGCTGCTCGCGGTCCACCTGCCGAAGAAGCTGTTGGTGTGAGCGTCAGGCGCTGTGGCGGTGGTGTCCACGGGCCGGTGGTGAGTCCGCTGCTGCTGCTGCTTGTGCTGCTGCTGCTGCTGGAGAGTCTGCTGGAAGTGGTTCCGTCGTTTCCTCCGGAGACGGTGAAGATTGGTTCCCACCAGCAGCAGGATAATGGCTGCGTAGAACACCACGATCACCTGAAGGAAAACATTTAATTCAGCAGACATATTCCTGAGTAGACGTGAGCAGGAAAACCCCGAAGGTACGTTTATATGCAGAGGACAGAGGAAAAAAATATATATTGTGAAATATGTCGGAAGATGAAAACATAAAGATCGCTGGAAACACAAACCGAAACTGTCTCTATTTTCCGCTTGTTACAACTTGAGATGAGATGAGATGCACATATACAAGAGTTGTTACATTCTTGTACAGCCACTAGTACGCGTAGCGTTTCGGGCAAGTCCTTAATCCTATGGTCCCTGGAATACGATCCCCTGCCGCGAAGAATCGTTTTTTCATCCAAGTACACATTTTACTGTTGCGTTAAACAGAGGCTACAGTTAAGGAATTGCGCCCAGTAAATCCTCCCCGGCCAGGATACGAACCCATGACATAGCGCTCGCGGAACGCCAGGCGAGTGTCTTACCACTACACCACGGAGACTGTGAATAAAGAACTTGTACAACTGAATAAACTTGTAATAAAGTTGTTACATCTTGGCTTAACGTGTTTATGACGTATTAGAACGTTGTTACAACTTGCTATATTGGTTGTTATAACTGGTTAGGAGGTGTTAAAACTTGTTCGAACGTTGTACCAACGTCGAAGTTTTGGTGTATGTTTGTCGGGATATAGCTAACTAAATTATTTCATATATATCTAAAAATCGCTTGAAACAAACGTTATTGCATGGAGAGGACAATTTCAGGAATTAGCTCTTGTATGACTTGAACGATAAAATCACGAGGATAACCCAATAGGAGCTAAAAAGCTACATGTTGAAGCACCGAGAAATGTCCCTTTTATCGCATCATGAAGGTCACCCTCCAGAAAAAAACACTGAGATTCAAAGGGCCTCCCAGTGCATACTGAGTGTATATCAGCTCGCCACTCCCATCACTTATAGTCTTCAAACTCTTAACCAAACATTTGCTGCAGAGCTGCACAAAGACAACGTCATGGGGAATTTTTTCTTGGACAACTGTCCAGTGTAATGCACTGTGATGTACGTGTAAACCTATTCTTACATAATGCCATATGCTGCACTTGTACAACTGTCTTACTTACATAATGCACTGTGATGCTGTTGCATCACAGTGCAACAGTCTTACATAATGTACTGTGATGCACTTGTACAACTGTCTTACATAACTCACTGTGATGCACTTGTACAACTGTCTTACATAATGCACTGTGATGCACTTGTACAACTGTCTTACATAATTCACTGTGATGCACTTGTACAACTGCCTTACATAATGCACTGTGATGCACTTGTACAACTGTCTTACATAATGCACTGTGATGCACTTGTACAACTGTCTTACATAATGCACTGTGATGCACTTGTACAACTGTCTTACATAATGCACTGTGATGCACTTGTACAACTGTCTTACATAATGCACTGTGATGCACTTGTACAACTGTCTTACATAATGCACTGTGATGCACTTGTACACCAGTCTTACATAATGCACTGTGATGCACTTGTACAACTGTCTTACATAATGCACTGTGATGCACTTGTACAACTGTCTTACATAATGCACTGTGATGCACTTGTACAACTGTCTTACATAATGCACTGTGATGCACTTGTACACCAGTCTTACATAATGCACTGTGATGCACTTGTACAACTGTCTTACATAATGCACTGTGATGCACTTGTACACCAGTCTTACATAATGCACTGTGATGCACTTGTACAACAGTCTTACATAATGCACTGTGATGCACTTGTACAACTGTCTTACATAATGCACTGTGATGCACTTGTACAACTGTCTGAACTGAATTTCCCACTTGGATTGAATTCCACGATATCCTTATTGATATTGTCATCGATGGATGATAGTTGATATCCGATGAATGGTAATAAATTTGTTTTACTCTCTTCACCTTACGGAAGGAAGTCTGAACATAGGCTTAGCGAAGTATCCCTTGAGAGGCTTGTTATCTTTTACAATTGTTGAACTGTTTCTTTATTTATTTACTCCACAGTGAATAGAGACATCAGGCGAAATGAAACTTGAACAGCCGTTTCTGTCCTTTGGGGAAACTGAACGCTGGACCTTTTAGTTGTGACCTGACGATGAAGACAACTGCGCTTCAGGATTAATTTAATGATGCTTATTCAATTATAGAGACAACTCAGCCCCTAGTGTTGGGCACAGTGGCTTTTCAGACCCAGTTTCTTGTGTTTGTTTGAGTTTTCTTGGGTTTTTCTCTCTGTCCTGCTTGTCTTTCCGTTTTTGTTCTATCTATCTCTATCTATCTATCTATCTATCTATCTATCTATCTATCTATCTATCTATCTATCTATCTGTCTATCTATCTATCTATCTATCTGTCTGTCTATGTATATCTCTCTCACAAGCACTCACAGCAACATAGATGGCGGCGTCTGTGGCAATCTCCGGAGGAAGAGTTGGGTGGTAGGAAGCTGCCCGCACCTCGGCTACCATTGTCTTCATTGGGTCCTCCTGCAGGAGCCTTCCTCCTGCTCCTCTGTGGCCTCCCTCGCCTCCTCCACCCTCCGTCACCTCCACACACCTGGAGAGGAAGAAAGTAGTCTTAGTGTACTGTTACAGCTAACAAAATATTTCGGCATTTACGCAGGAACATTTTCCGTATAAGAATAAGAAAGAGTAAGAAGAGAGTCTTCTCAGTATCCCCGCCTCCCCAGTGTGTCTACCAATACTGTTATGGGTATACTGTTTGGCTCTATTACGTTGGCCGGCAGTCTGTTCCACTCGTCAATATTATTGTTGCCAAACAAAATTCTTGATATTTTTCTACAATCTGAACTTCTCCAGCATATTCCCTTTTTAACGGGTTCTGACCTGATGAGGAAGTTCACTTTGTAGGTAGTGATCATGTCTCCGCTTACTCTTCTGTTTTCCATTGTCGTGAGATGCATTTCACGCAGCCTTTCCTCGTAGCTGTGGGTGTGTGTATTCACCTAGTTGTATTTACCTAGTTGTGTTTGCGTGGGTTTAGTTTTGCTCTTTCGGTCCGACTCTCAACTGTCAATCAACTGTTACTAACTACTAACTAACTATTTTTTCCACACACACACACACCCCTTCCTCAGAAAGCAGCTCCGTAATAGCTGTCTAGCTGTCTAACTCTCAGGTACCTATTTACTAATAAACAACAGGGGGCATCAGGGTGAAAGAAACTCTGCCCATTTGGGTCCGCCTAGCCCGGGAATTGAACCCAGGCCACTGTATTACGAGTCCCGCCCGCTGTCCACTCAGCTACTAGAACCCAAACACACACACACACACACACTTACCAGTGTGTGTGTGTGTTTGTACTCACCTAATTGTGCTTGCGGGGGGTTGAGCTCTGGCTCTTTGGTCCCGCCTCTCAACCGTCAATCAACAGATATACAGGTTTCTGAACCAATTGGGCTTTATCATATCTAGACTTGAAACTATGTATGGGGCCAGCCTCCACTACATCACTTCCTAATGCATTCCATTTGTCAACTACTCCGACACTAAAAAAATTCTTTCTAATATCTCTATGGCTCATTTGGGCACTTATTTTCCACCTGTGTAACCTAATGCGTGTGCCCCTTGTGATAAATAGTCTGTCTATCTTCCTTATCAATTCTTCTGAGAATCTTGTATGTGGTGATCATGGTCCCTCTAACTATTCTGTCTCCCAGTGACGTGAGGTTTAATTCCCGTAGTCTCTGCTCGTAGCTCATACCCATCAGTTCGGGTACTAGTCTGGTGGCAAACCTTTGTACCTTTTCCAGTTTAGTCTTATGCTTGACTAGATATGGATTCCATGCTGGAGCTACATACTCCAGGATAGGTCTGACATATGTGATATAAAAAGGTCTGATAGATTCCTTACACAAGTTTCTAAAGGCCGTTCTTATGTTAGCCAACCTGTCATAAGACGCTGATGTTATCCTCTTGATATGAGCTTCAGGGGACAGGTCTGGCGTGATATCAACCCCCAGATCTTTCTCTCTCTTTGACTCTTGAAGTATTTCATATCCCAGATGATACCGTGTATCTGGTCTTCTGCGCCCTACACCTATCTTCATTGCATTACATTTGCTTGGGATTAAACTCTAACAACCATTTGTTCGACCATTTCTGCAGCTTGTCCAGGTCTTATTGAAGCCTCAAGCTGTCCTCCTCTGTTTTAATCCTTCTCATAATTTTGGTGTCGTCAGCAAACATTGAAAGGAATGAGTCTATACTCTCTGGGAGATCATTTACGTATATCAGAAACAGGATAGGTCCGAGTACAGAGCCCTGTGGGACTCTACTTGTGACTTCACGACAATGTGAGGTCTCACCCCTTACCGTAACTTTCTGCTTCCTATTGCTTAGGTACTCCCTTATCCACTGGAGCACCCTTCCAGTTACTCCTGTCTGTTTTCCAACTTTTGTACCAGTCTTTTATAGGGTACTGGTTCAAAGGGTACTGGGTCAAAGGCTTTCCGACAGTCCAAAAAATGCAGTCCGCCCATCCTTTTCTTTCTTGCTTAATCTTTGTCACCTGATCTAAGAATTCTATTAAGCCTGTAAGGCAAGATTTACCCTCCCTGAACCCATGTTGATGGGTTGTCACGAAGTCCCTTCTCTCCAGATGTACTTACCTGTTTGTCCTTGCGGGGTTAGAGCATTGGCTGTTTGGTCCCGCCTCTCAACTGACAATCAACAGGTGTACAGATTCCAGAGCCTATTGGGCTCTATCATATCTACATTTGAAACTGTGTATGGAGTCAGCCTCCACCACATTATTTCCTAATGCATTCCATCCGTTAACTACTCTGACACTGAAAAAGTTCCTTCTAACGTCCCTGTGGCTCATGTGGGTACTCAGTTTCCACCTGTGTCCCCTTGTTCGCGTCCCACCAGTGTTGAATAGTTTATCCTTGTTTGCCCGGTCGATTCCCCTGAGGAATTTGTAGGTTGTGATCATGTCTCCCTTTACTCTTCTGTCTTCCAGTGTCGTAAGGTGCTTTTCCCGCAGCCTTTCCTCGTAACTCATGCCTCTTAGTTCTGGGAATAGTCTAGTGGCATACCTATGGACTTTTTCCAGCTTCGTCTTGTGCTTGACAAGGTACGGGCTCCATGCTGGGGCCGCATACTCCAGGATTGGTCTTAC
>NC_091179.1:31221430-31263930 GCF_040958095.1 Procambarus clarkii
TGCTGGTGTTTGTATTGCTTCTGCTGATGTTTGTATTGCTGCTGCTGCTGCTGATGTTTGTATTGCTGCTGCTGATGTTTGTATTGCTGCTGCTGGTGTTTGTATTGCTGCTGCTGATGTTTGTATTGCTGCTGCTGCTGCTGGTGTTTGTGTTGCTGCTGCTGATGTTTGTGTTGCTGCTGCTGGTGTTTGTGTTGCTGCTGCTGGTGTTTGTGTTGCTGCTGCTGGTGTTTGTATTGTTTCTGCTGGTGTTTGTATTGCTGCTGCTGATGTTTGTGTTGCTGCTGCTGATGTTTGTATTGCTGTTGCTGATGTTTGTGTTGCTGCTGCTGATGTTTGTGTTGCTGCTGCTGGTGCTTGTGTTGCTGCTGCTGGTGTTTGTATTGTTTCTGCTGGTGTTTGTATTGCTGCTGCTGATGTTTGTGTTGCTGCTGCTGGTGTTTGTGTTGCTGCTGCTGATGTTTGTATTGCTGCTGCTGATGTTTGTATTGCTGCTGCTGGTGTTTGTATTGCTGCTGCTGATGTTTGTATTGCTGCTGATGATGTTTGTATTGCTGCTGCTGGTGTTTGTATTGCTGCTGCTGGTGTTTGTATTGCTGCTGCTGGTGTTTGTATTGCTGCTGCTGATGTTTGTGTTGCTGCTGCTGGTGTTTGTGTTGCTGCTGCTGGTGTTTGTATTGCTGCTGCTGGTGTTTGTATTGCTGCTGCTGATGTTTGTGTTGCTGCTGCTGGTGTTTGTGTTGCTGCTGCTGGTGTTTGTATTGCTGCTGCTGATGTTTGTGTTGCTGCTGCTGCTGTTTGTGTTGCTGCTGCTGGTGTTTGTGTTGCTGCTGCTGGTGTTTGTATTGCTGCTGCTGGTGTTTGTATTGCTGCTGCTGTTTGTGTTGCTGCTGCTGGTGTTTGTGTTGCTGCTGCTGCTGGAGTTTGTGTTGCTGCTGCTGATGTTTGTGTTGCTGCTGCTGGTGTTTGTGTTGCTGCTGCTGGTGTTTGTATTGCTGCTGCTGGTGTTTGTATTGCTGCTGCTGTTTGTGTTGCTGCTGCTGGTGTTTGTATTGCTGCTGCTGCTGGAGTTTGTGTTGCTGCTGCTGATGTTTGTATTGCTGCTGCTGGTGTTTGTATTGCTGCTGCTGCTGGAGTTTGTATTGTTGCTGCTGGTGTTTGTGTTGCTGCTGCTGGTGTTTGTATTGCTGCTGCTGGTGGTGTTTGTGTTGCTGCTGCTGATGTTTGTGTTGCTGCTGCTGGTGGTGTTTGTGTTGCTGCTGCTGATGTTTGTATTGCTGCTGCTGGTGTTTGTATTGCTGCTGTTGATGTTTGTGTTGCTGCTGCTGATGTTTGTGTTGCTGCTGTTGATGTTTGTGTTGCTGCTGCTGGTGGTGTTTGTGTTGCTGCTGCTGATGTTTGTATTGCTGCTGCTGGTGTTTGTATTGCTGCTGTTGATGTTTGTGTTGCTGCTGCTGATGTTTGTGTTGCTGCTGCTGATGTTTGTATTGCTGCTGCTGATGTTTGTATTGCTGCTGCTGGTGTTTGTATTGCTGCTGTTGATGTTTGTGTTGCTGCTGCTGATGTTTGTGTTGCTGCTGCTGGTGTTTGTATTGCTGCTGTTGATGTTTGTATTGCTTCTGCTGGAGTTTGTATTGCTGCTGCTGCTGGAGTTTGTATTGCTGCTGCTGGTGTTTGTATTGTTGCTGCTGGTGTTTGTATTGCTGCTGCTGCTGCTGGAGTTTGTATTGCTGCTGCTGGTGATTGTATTGTTGCTGATGGTGTTTGTATTGCTTCTGCTGGTGTTTGTATTGCTGCTGCTGATGTTTGTGTTGCTGCTGCTGGTGTTTGTGTTGCTGCTGCTGATGTTTGTATTGCTGCTGCTGATGTTTGTATTGCTGCTGCTGGTGTTTGTATTGCTGCTGCTGATGTTTGTATTGCTGCTGATGATGTTTGTATTGCTGCTGCTGGTGTTTGTATTGCTGCTGCTGGTGTTTGTATTGCTGCTGCTGGTGTTTGTATTGCTGCTGCTGATGTTTGTGTTGCTGCTGCTGGTGTTTGTGTTGCTGCTGCTGGTGTTTGTATTGCTGCTGCTGGTGTTTGTATTGCTGCTGCTGATGTTTGTGTTGCTGCTGCTGGTGTTTGTGTTGCTGCTGCTGGTGTTTGTATTGCTGCTGCTGATGTTTGTGTTGCTGCTGCTGGTGTTTGTGTTGCTGCTGCTGGTGTTTGTATTGCTGCTGCTGATGTTTGTATTGCTGCTGCTGTTTGTGTTGCTGCTGCTGGTGTTTGTGTTGCTGCTGCTGGTGTTTGTATTGCTGCTGCTGGTGTTTGTATTGCTGCTGCTGTTTGTGTTGCTGCTGCTGGTGTTTGTGTTGCTGCTGCTGCTGGAGTTTGTGTTGCTGCTGCTGATGTTTGTGTTGCTGCTGCTGGTGTTTGTGTTGCTGCTGCTGGTGTTTGTATTGCTGCTGCTGGTGTTTGTATTGCTGCTGCTGTTTGTGTTGCTGCTGCTGGTGTTTGTATTGCTGCTGCTGCTGGAGTTTGTGTTGCTGCTGCTGATGTTTGTATTGCTGCTGCTGGTGTTTGTATTGCTGCTGCTGCTGGAGTTTGTATTGTTGCTGCTGGTGTTTGTGTTGCTGCTGCTGGTGTTTGTGTTGCTGCTGCTGATGTTTGTGTTGCTGCTGCTGGTGGTGTTTGTGTTGCTGCTGCTGATGTTTGTATTGCTGCTGCTGGTGTTTGTATTGCTGCTGTTGATGTTTGTGTTGCTGCTGCTGATGTTTGTGTTGCTGCTGTTGATGTTTGTGTTGCTGCTGCTGGTGGTGTTTGTGTTGCTGCTGCTGATGTTTGTATTGCTGCTGCTGGTGTTTGTATTGCTGCTGTTGATGTTTGTGTTGCTGCTGCTGATGTTTGTGTTGCTGCTGCTGATGTTTGTATTGCTGCTGCTGATGTTTGTATTGCTGCTGCTGGTGTTTGTATTGCTGCTGTTGATGTTTGTGTTGCTGCTGCTGATGTTTGTGTTGCTGCTGCTGGTGTTTGTATTGCTGCTGTTGATGTTTGTATTGCTTCTGCTGGAGTTTGTATTGCTGCTGCTGCTGGAGTTTGTATTGCTGCTGCTGGTGTTTGTATTGTTGCTGCTGGTGTTTGTATTGCTGCTGCTGCTGGAGTTTGTATTGCTGCTGCTGGTGATTGTATTGTTGCTGATGGTGTTTGTATTGCTTCTGCTGGAGTTTGTATTGCTGCTGCTGCTGGAGTTTGTATTGCTGCTGCTGGTGTTTGTGTTGTTGCTGCTGGTGTTTGTATTGCTGCTGCTGCTGGAGTTTGTATTGCTGCTGCTGCTGGTGTTTGTATTGCTGCTGTTGCTAGTATTGCTGCTGCTGCTGGAGTTTGTATTGCTGCTGCTGCTGGTGTTTGTATTGCTGCTGCTGCTAGTGTTTGTGTTGCTGCTGCTGGTGTTTGTATTGCTGCTGCTGGAGTTTGTATTGCTGCTGCTGCTGGAGTTTGTATTGCTGCTGCTGGTGTTTGTGTTGTTGCTGCTGGTGTTTGTATTGCTGCTGCTGCTGGAGTTTGTATTGCTGCTGCTGCTGGTGTTTGTATTGCTGCTGTTGGTAGTATTGCAGCTGCTGCTGGAGTTTGTATTGCTGCTGCTGCTGGAGTTTGTATTGCTGCTGCTGCTGGTGTTTGTATTGCTGCTGCTGCTAGTGTTTGTGTTGCTGCTGCTGGTGTTTGTGTTGCTGCTGCTGGTGTTTGTGTTGCTGCTGCTGGTGTTTGTGTTGCTGCTGCTGGTGTTTGTGTTGCTGCTGCTGGTGTTTGTGTTGCTGCTGCTAGTGTTTGTGTTGCTGCTGCTGGTGTTTGTATTGTTGCTGATATTGGTAATTAACGTAGATGGAGTCCCCCAAAAGCTTGGCGCTTAAGCTGCGTTATGTACCCAATATGTGTAAACCACTTGGTCAGAGGGATGAAAATAAACATTTCGAGATTTGCTGATGATAAATATGTAGTGCGGGAAATAAATTCCGAAGGAGACAAAATTGCTACAAAATAATCTTGATTTGTAGAGACAGTTTAATGTTGAGAAGTAGAGAATCTTGAGAAGTAGCTGTGGTGGGTATGTGGGCCTGCGGGCCGCTCCAAGCAACAGCCTGGTGGACCAAACTCTCACAAGTCAAGCCTGGCCTCGGGCCGGGCTTGGGGAGTAGAAGACCTCCCAGGACCCCATCAACCAGGTATCAACCAGAGATGTTTTGGTGATGCCAATCACCCGACAATGTTGAAAATGCCGAAACTAAACGAAGTAAAGATCCAAATGTCACGATTAGTGGGACTCTCTAGAGAAAAATCAATGCTTATATATTCAAAATGAAGCAAAGAGGATATCGGAATGTATATTTATACAACAGAAATGAAAAAGATATCAAATATTATATATCAGTTTTATGGTGTCCTTCATAGACGTCATTACTTCAGTTTTGTTCTCTGTAGTATAGAATTTGCTTAAATTTCATCCGAGAAGTTAGAAACCTTCCCGACGAGAAGATATTATAATAGCATAATTGAATTAACGAGTCTGTCGAAAGACGAAGCTTCTTAATGAGTCATGAATGATATATATAAATGAATGAAAAAGTAGAGCAACGAACATATAAATTTTAAAATACAAAAATTATACTCGAAACAATGAATATAAATTACATAAGTTTGGATTCAGAAAAGGCCTGGGTAAATACTGGTTTGTATGCAGCGTTTTAGATTTGTTGAAAAATTACCGTGAGATTGATGGATATTTAAAGAGAAGGTTTGACGACGGTTATAAATGAGTTTAGTTGAATACATGAGAAACTGCCTCTTATGGGCCAATAGCCTTTTTGTAGTTTCTCTCGCTAATAGGCTCTTATGTTTTAATTTAGGGGCTCAATATTCCTAAAAATAAAAGATCAGAACAATACAAATTTTCATAACCAGGTTTGTATTCACCATATGTATATTTTATTTTATTAATGTATAACTTAATATACTATTTCATGTAAATATATCGATCATGTTTGAAAGTATTGACCGCCGTTACAAATATTGATCCAATATTTAAATATCGGTCGCTTGCAATGACTGATATTATTGCTGCATAGAATCATCATCGGTCTGGCTTTAAGACATCGGTCACGCATTGCAACTTCGGCTATGAACGAAATAACACGAAAATAAAAAAAAACATATTTAGCTCCCTGGAAAAAATATAGTTCCATAAATTTCCAGCAACACCATATTTTGGAAGCAAAGAGGCGCTCACAAGAGTAAGAAAGCTTCCCGGTACACGAGTACGAAAAAAAGGTAAATTTGGCTCCATGCCAGAATTTGAGAGAGAGAGAGAGAGAGAGAGAGAGAGAGAGAGAGAGAGAGAGAGAGAGAGAGAGAGAGAGAGAGAGAGAGAGAGACAGAGACAGAGAGAGAGAGAGAGAGAGATAGAGAGAGAGAGAGACAGAGAGAGACAGAGAGAGAGAGAGAGAGACAGAGAGAGAGAGAGACAGAGAGAGAGAGAGAGAGACAGAGACAGAGACAGAGAGAGAGAGAGAGAGATAGAGAGAGAGAGAGACAAAGAGAGACAGAGAGAGAGAGAGAGAGACAGAGAGAGAGAGAGACAGAGAGAGAGAGAGAGAGACAGAGAGAGAGAGAAAGAGAGAGACAAAGACAGAGACAAAGACAGAGAGAGACAGAGAGAGAGAGAGAGAGAGAGAGAGAGAGAGAGAGAGAGAGAGAGAGAGAGAGAGAGAGAGAGAGGGAGAGAGAAGGAGAGAGAAAGTGAGACAGGGAGAGAGAACAGAGGAACAAGCAGTCTCCGTGGCGCAGTAGTAACTCATTCGCCAGGCGTTTCGCGAGTGCTTTGCCCTGAGTTCGTATCCTGGCCGGGAAAGGATTGACTGGGCGCCAATCCTTAACTTTAGCCTCTGTTCACCCAGCAGTGAATGGGTACCTGATTATTAAACGATTTGGCGGGTCGCATTCCGGGAATATTAGGATGGAGGACTTGCCCGAAACGCTATACGTACTGGTGGCTGTACAAGGATGTAAGAACTCTTGTATATATATAAATAAATAAAAAGAAGAAACCAGGTACACAGGCAAACCGATAGAACTGCTAAAAAAAGAATTAGACAAGTAAACAAACAATCGAGTAGAAGGGCAAAGAAACATTTATACTAACAAAAAAGCAAGTGGATATAGACAGACAGGCAGATAGACTGCCAAATACAGACACAATAAATGTTTTGTTCTGTGTGTGTGTGTGTGTGAGTGTGTGTGTGTGTGTGTGAGTGTGTGTGTGTGTGTGTGTGTGTGTGTGTGTGTGTGTGTGTGTGTGTGTGTGTGTGTGTGTGTGTGTGTGTGTGTGTGTGTGTTTATGTGTTTACTCACCTAATTGTACTCACCTAATTGTGCTTGCGGGGGTTGAGCTCTGGCTCATTGGTCCCGCCTCTCAACCGTTAATCAACTGGTGTACAGGTTCCTGAGCCTATTGGGCTCTATCATATCTACACTTGAAACTGTGTATGGAGTCAGCCTCCACCACATCACTTCCTAATGCATTCCATTTGTCATCCACTCTGACACTAAAAAAGTTCTTTCTAATATCTCTGTGGCTCATTTGGGAACTCAGTTTCCACCTGTGTCCCCTGGTGCGTGTGTCCCTTGTTTTAAATAGCCTTTCTTTATCTACCCTATCAATTCCCTTGAGAATCTTGAATGTCGTGATCATGTCCCCCTTAGCTCTTCTGTCTTCCAGCGAAGTGAGGTATAATTCCCATAGCCTCTCCTCGTAGCTCATACCTCTCCGCTCGGGTACTAGTCTGGTGGCAAACCTTTGAACCTTTTCCAGTTTGGTCTTATCCTTGACTAGATATGGACTCCATGCAGGGGCTGCATACACCAGGAATGGCCTGACATGTGTGGTATGTCAGGTTCTGAATGATTCCTTACACAAGTTTCTGAATGCCTTTCTTATGTTGGCCAGCCTGGCATATGCCGCTGATGTTATCCTCTTGATATGGGCTGCAGGAGACAGGTCTGGCGTGATGTCAACCCCCAAGTCTTTTTCTCTCTCTGATTCATGAAGAATTTCATCTCCCAGATGATACCTATTATCTGGCCTCCTGCTCCCTATGCCTATCTTCATTACATTATATTTCCTTGGGTTAAACTCTAACAATCATTTGTTCGACCATTCCTTCAGCTTGTCTAGGTAATCTTGAAGCCTCAAGCAGTCCTCCTCGGTCCTAATCCTTCTTATAATTTTGGCATCGTCAGCAAACATTCAGAGAAATGAATCTATACCCTCCGGGAGATCATTTACATATATCAGAAACAAGATAGTACAGAGCCCTGTGGGACTCCACTAGAGACTTCACGCCAATCCGAGGTCTCACCCTCTCACCGTAATTCTCTGCTTCCTATTGCTTAGGTACTCCCTTATCCACTGGAGCACCTTACCAGCTACACCTGCCTGTCTCTCCAGCTTATGTACCAGCCTCTTATGCGGTACTGTGTCAAAGGCTTTCCGACAATCCAAGAAAATGCAATCCGCCCACCCCTCTCTTTCTTGCTTAATCTTTGTCACCTGGTCGTAGAATTCTACTGAGCCAGTTAGGCAAGATTTATCCTCCCTGAACCCATGTTGGTGATTTGTCACGAAGTCCCTTCTCTCCAGATGTGTTACCAGGTTTTTCTCACTATCTTCTCCATCACCTTGCATGGTATACAAGTCAAGGACACTGGCCTGTAGTTCATTGCCTCTTGCCTGTCGCCCTTTTTGTATATTGGGACCACATTCGCCGTCTTCCATATTTCTGGTAGGTCTCCCGTCTCCAGTGACTTACTATACACTATGGAGAGTGGCAAGCAAAGTGCTTCTGCACACTCTTTCAGTACCCATGGTGAGATCCCGTCAGGACCAAGAGCCTTTCTAACATCCAAATGCAGCAGGTGTCTCTTGACCTCCTCACTCGTAATTTCGAACCCTGCCAAGGCCGCCTAGTTTACTTCTCTTTCTCCTAGGACATTGACCTCACAATGTTCTATTATGAAGACCTCCTGGAACCTCTTGTTGAGTTCTTCACACACCTCTTTGTCATCATTCTTTGTAAACCTGTCCTCGCCTGTTCTAAGTTTCATTACCTGTTCTTTCACTGTTGTTTTCCTCCTGATGTGAGTATGGAGTAGCTTTGGTTCGGTCTTGGCTTTGTTTACTATATCACTTTCATTATCTTTCTCTGCTTCTCTTCTCACCCTAACATACTCATTCCTGGTTTTCTGGTATCTCTCTCTGCTATCTGGTGTTCTGTTATTCAGGAAGTTCCCCCACGCTTTTTAGCTCAGTCCCTTTGCTTCCATACATGCCCTATTATACCATGGATTCTATTGTTGCCTCTCTGATTTTTCCCTTTGGGACGGGATGAACCTGTTTACTGCCTCCAGACACTTTTGGGTGACATATTCCATCATGTCTTGTACAGACTTAGCTCTGTGGTCTGTGTCCCAAGGAATTTCCCTTAGGAAACGTCTCATCTCCTCATATTTCCCCTTTCGGTATGCCAGTCTCTTTTTTCCTAGTTATGTTTTGGGGGAGATAATTCCTAGCTCTACCTGGTACTCAAAGTTTAATACACTGGTCACTCATTCCCAAGGGTTCTTCCATCTTAACTTCCCTTATATCCCACTCATTTAGGGTAAATATCAGATCCAGCATGATTGGTTCATCTTTTCCTCTCATTCTTGATGGTTCCTTGATGTGCTGGCTTAGAAAGTTTCTTGTTGCCACGTCCATCAGCTTAGCTCTCCATGTTTCTGGTCCTCCATGCGGATCTCTGTTCTCCCAGTCTATTTTCCCATGGTTGAAGTCTCTCATGATTAGTAGTCCAGATCCATTCCTGCTGGCAACAGAAGCTGCTCTCTCTGTTATGTTAATGGTGGCCATGTTGTTTCTATCATATTCCTGTCTGGGTCTTCTGTCATTTGGTGGTGGATTATATATGACTACGACTATAATTTGTTGTCCTCCAGTTGTTATGGCACCTGTTATGTAGTCATTGAAACCTTCACAGCCCTGAATAAACATCTCCTCAAAGTTCCAGCCCTTTCTTACCAGCAGAGCTACATCACCACCACCTCTTCCTTCTCTCTCTCTTTCCTCATAACATAATATTCCTGTGGGAACACTGCATTTGTTATGGTTTTTGTTAGCTTTGTTTCTGTGAGTGCTATTATATCTGGGTTTTCCTCTAGTACCCATTCTCCAAGCTCATTTGCTTTATTTGTAATTCCATCTATGTTAGGGTACATTGCCCTGAGGCTCACTTTCTTCTGTCCTTTCTCAAATCGCCTCCTTGGTGAGTGTTCTGATGGTGGGGGAAGCTGGTCCATGGGTGTGAGGATTTGTGAGGTGGATAACAGGGGTCTCAGAGGATACTGGGGTGAGGGGCGGGAGGTCAAGTGAAAGGGGGGGGACAGAGAGGGTATAGGATGAAGGGAGAGGGAAGACAGGAAGGAAAAGGGGGGAGTGGGGACATGGCGGGAGGGAGGGGAGGGGTAGAAGGGTGGGAATGGAGCGTGGGTGAAGGGAGATTTGGCTGAGCACTTGAGTGGGGGAAAGGAGGGTTTGGTGTACGGGGGTTTTCTATGCAGAGGAGGCTGGTGTGGTTGCCCTCCCATCTGGTGTTACTGGGTAGCTGGTTGTGGGTTCCCCCTCACCTCTGGGGATGATGTGTTGGGAGCTATGAGTTCCTGGTTTTCCCCTCTTGCCCTGCACTTCTTCCTTGCTTCTGCCGCCATGGCTCTCTCCTTGCCTCGTCATGTCCCTCTGGAGGAATACTTTTTTGAATTGTCCCACATGTTGCAGGTGGCTTTTCCTTGTTAGAATCATCTCCTTTGTGCTCTTGTTTGCAAACACTATCTCTAACACAATATCTCGGTCTTTGTTGTACCAGCCTTGCCTGAAAACCTTCTCAATTCTATGCTCAGACCCTTCCATCTCTAGTGCCTTCAGTATTTCATTCACTGCTGCGTTGTCCTTATCATTCCACTCTGTCCTGTTGGAGCCTTTCTGCTCTTTAATACCCACAGCTACCACTGATCTTTTTCTTTCCAGCAGCTGGCTAGTGGAGCGTGCCGTTTCCTGTGAGGTGGCTGCTTTCATGGCTACCTCTATCATTGTGGACATAACTGAAGTAATTTTTTTTTAGCATTTCTGCAAATGTTGCTTTTATAGAAGCATTCTCTTCCAGTATAATATTTCCACCTTACCCCTGGATGATTATCTGAGTTTCAGCGTCACCACTGTTCTCTTTGAGGGTTCTAATCTCCTCTTTTGCTTCTGTCAGCTCTCTTTTCAGGTTGCTTATTTCATTCTTCATTTCTTTCTTCATTCTTCATTTTGTACTCACCTAGTTGTGTTTGCGGGGGTTGAGCTCTGGCTCTTTGGCTCTCTTTGTGTGTGTGTGTGTGTGTGTGTGTGTGTGTGTGTGTGTGTGTGTGTGTACTCACCTATTTGTACTCACCTATTTGTCCTTGCGGGGGTTGAGCTTTGGCTCTTTGGTCCCGCCTCTCAACTGTCAATCAACTGGTGTACAGATTCCTGAGCCTACTGGGCTCTATCATATCTACATTTAAAACTGTGTATGGAGTCAGCCTCCACCACATCACTGCCTAATGCATTCCATCCGTTAACTACTCTGACACTGAAAAAGTTCCTTCTAACGTCTCTGTGGCTCATGTGGGTACTCAGTTTCCACCTGTGTCCCCTTGTTCGCGTCCCACCGGTGTTGAATAGTTTATCCTTGTTTACCCGGTCGATTCCTCTGAGGATTTTGTAGGTTGTGATCATGTCTCCGCTTACTCTTCTGTCTTCCAGTGTCGTAAGGTGCATTTCCCGTAGCCTTTCCTCGTAACTCATGCCTCTTAGTTCTGGGACTAGTCTAGTGGCATACCTTTGGACTTTTTCCAGCTTCGTCTTGTGCTTGACAAGGTACGGGCTCCATGCTGGGGCCGCATACTGCAGGATTGGTCTTACATATGTGGTGTACAAGATTCTGAATGATTCCTTACACAGGTTCCTGAACGCTGTTCTGATGTTAGCCAGCCTCGCATATGCCGCAGACGTTATTCATTTTATGTGGGCTTCAGGAGACAGGTTTGGTGTGATATCAACTCCTAGATCTTTCTCTCTGTTCGTTTCATTAAGTACTTCATCTCCTATTCTGTATCCTGTGTTTGGCCTCCTATTTCCCCCACCTAGTTTCATTACTTTGCATTTACTCGGGTTGAACTTCAACAGCCATTTGTTGGACCATTCACTCAGTCTGTCTAGGTCATCTTGTAGCCTCCAACTATCGTCCTCAGTTTCAATCCTCCTCATAATTTTTGCATCATCGGCAAACATTGAGAGAAATGATTCTATACCCTCTGGAAGATCATTTACATATATCAGAAACAGTATAGGTCCAAGGACTGACCCCTGCGGTACTCCACTCGTAACCTCTCGCCAATCTGAGACCTCACCCCTCACACTGACTCGTTGTCTCCTGTTACTTAGGTACTCCTGTATCCAACGGAGTACCTTACCTTTCACTCCAGCCTGCATCTCCAGTTTTTTCACTAGCCTCTTGTGTGGCACTGTGTCAAAGGCTTTCTGACAATCCAAAAATATGCAGTCTGCCCACCCTTCTCTTTCTTGCCTTATTTTTGTTGCCTGGTCGTAGAATTCAAGTAACCCTGTGAGGCAGGACCTGCCATCCCTGAATCCATGTTGATGCTGTGTTACAAAGTTCTTTCTTTTACACTTCTTTCACACGTCTTTTACACGTTCTTTCTTTTACACAGAACTTTTACAAAGTTCTTGTGTGTGTGTGTGTGTGTGTGTTTGTGTCAAACTCCTCAAAGTCTCGTTCTAGAACACATTCAGGCAACAATTTTTTCTAGCCAGAGATCATGGTTCTTAGAGTTACTTATATATGTGTGTGTGTGTGTGTGTGTGTGTGTGTGTGTGTGTGTGTGTGTGTGTAAAGACACACACGTAAAGCTAAAACATTTAGAGCTCTGTAAGAGAGAGAGAGAAAGACATAGAACCCTTTAGAGTGCAGTTCTTCAGGTTTCAAAAAGATAGAGTCCGGGAGTGCTCACATGGAGACATTTAAAATACTTAAGAGACCATATACATAATTATGAAACTGTAACATTTTAATTAGATTTTGTTTACGTAGATTCTTCAGAAAAAAATTAAATGTATATGTAATTTTATCTAAATGATAGATTTTATTGATATTAAAGAGTAGTAAAAAAAAATTAAGTAGTAAAAATAGTAGTAAAAAATTTTTTTAATAGTTTTGTGAGATATGACCCTCAATGAATACAAATGTTAAAGATCATTTAATCTTAATAAGTGAAAATAGATATTAACTAAATCAATAAGAATTAATATGATACCGAAAAACTGGCAGTTAGAATTTTACTTCAATATAACAGTGTAGATACAAAAGTAGAAGGGTACTGTCTGCACCACAGTAATCCCGAACCAGAACCAGAGAACCGCCACCCCCACTCACTTCCTTATGACCAGAAACAACACTTCAGTTGGCACCGAAGACGTCTGGTTCAAGGGTCACCGAAGACGTGTGGTTCAAGGGTCACCGAAGACGTGTGGTTCAAGGGTCACCGAAGACGTGTGATTCAAGGGTCACCGATGACGTGTAGTTCAAGGGTCACCGATGACGTGTGGTTCAAGGGTCACCGAAGACGTGTGGTTCAAGGGTCACCGAAGACGTGTGGTTCAAGGGTCACCGAAGACGTGTGGTTCAAGGGTCACCGAAGACGTGTGATTCAAGGGTCACCGAAGAAGTGTGGTTCAAGGGTCACCGAAGACGTGTGATTCAAGTGTCACCGAAGACGTGTGATTCAAGGGTCACCGAAGACGTGTGATTCAAGGGTCACCGAAGACGTGTGGTTCAAGGGTCACCGAAGACGTGTGGTTCAAGGGTCACCGAAGACGTGTGGTTCAAGGGTCACCGAAGACGTGTGATTCAAGGGTCACCGAAGAAGTGTGGTTCAAGGGTCACCGAAGACGTGTGATTCAAGTGTCACCGAAGACGTGTGATTCAAGGGTCACCGAAGACGTGTGATTCAAGGGTCACCGAAGACGTGTGGTTCAAGGGTCACCGAAGACGTGTGGTTCAAGGGTCACCGAAGACGTGTGGTTCAAGGGTCACCGAAGACGTGTGGTTCAAGGGTCACCGAAGACGTGTGGTTCAAGGGTCACCGAAGACGTGTGGCTCAAGGGTCACCGAAGACGTGTGGTTCAAGGGTCACCGAAGACGTGTGGTTCAAGGGTCACCGAAGACGTGTGATTCAAGGGTCACCGAAGAAGTGTGGTTCAAGGGTCACCGAAGACGTGTGATTCAAGTGTCACCGAAGACGTGTGATTCAAGGGTCACCGAAGACGTGTGATTCAAGGGTCACCGAAGACGTGTGGTTCAAGGGTCACCGAAGACGTGTGATTCAAGGGTCACCGAAGACGTGTGGTTCAAGGGTCACCGAAGACGTGTGGTTCAAGGGTCACCGAAGACGTGTGATTCAAGGGTCACCGAAGACGTGTGGTTCAAGGGTCACCGAAGACGTGTGGTTCAAGGGTCACCGAAGACGTGTGATTCAAGGGTCACCGAAGACGTGTGGTTCAAGGGTCACCGAAGACGTGTGGTTCAAGGGTCACCGAAGAACCTTCCTTGGAGGAACTAGACGGAACACAGCAGTACCACCACATAAGGGGCATAACTGGCCGACCCCTCACAGTGTTCGAGAGAGAACTGGATAAGCACCTCCAAAGGATACCTGATCAACCAGGCTGTGACTCATACGTCAGGCTGCGAGCAGCCGCGTCTAACAGCCTGGTTGATCAGTCCAGCAACCAGGAAGCCTGGTCGACGACCGGGCCGAGGGGACGCTAAGCCCCGGAAGCACGTCAAGGTAAACTCAAGGTAACCACCCGACGTGATATCATCGGGTGAAGAGTGTCATCATCGGGTGAAGAATAACTTCATCGGGAGAAGATATCGTCGGGTCTCTGCTGAAGAATACTAACAGAGACTTCCAATAGAGCATTCCAAAATGGAGATCAAATCGAAATATCAACAAAGGCAAACGCATTTCTTGTATTTAAAAAAAATATGGACAGGTTTGATTCATTCAGTTATAGTCCTGTGTTGCTGATATGCATCCCTTGCACAGAGCTGGCAGGAGAAATCTGAATGTGAATAATAGAGCACCTGGAGATTATAGGCTTTATAACGGAGAGGCAATATGGATTAAGAAAGAGAATGTCATGCCTGACAAACTTGACTGAGCTCTATGAGATCATTAAAATTCACGAAAAAGAAGGATGTGTAGGCGGCATATAGCTTCATTGTCTAAAAATAACCTTCAATGCTGAAATAAAAATAATATTTCATATTATATCAACACAAAACAGAGCAAGAAACATTTAATATCATATTAGATATCTTTCGATACGAACAAGACTTTGGTAAATATTGGTTTGGAAATAGGGTTAGAGATTTATGGAAGAAATACTTGTTAACACAATACACACAGAAGCCCTGGGTTGAATTAAGTATAAGTTAGACATATATGGGAATGCTTTTGGGAGGATATAAATAGGAGCTGCTGTATTCGTATAGTAAATATGTGGAAGACATGTAAGGAAGTACTCGTACCCTGTACATGTGGTCGGTAATAAGAATGGCCTGAAAGGTCATAGAGGCTGCACCAGCTTTCTGTTAACAATTTATCTGGGACAAGACATTGGCCTTGTCTGACAGCTGAGTTGACTGCACTTCGGATTCGTAGTCCTGAAGTTCCGGGTTCGATTCCCGATGGAGGTGGAAACAAATGGGCAATTTCTTTCACCCTTTCTTTCACCAATAATGAAATAAAAAAAATAGAATACAATAATCCATTTCTATTGGTGGAATCCCTTACCACTCTTTTCAACCAGAAAATTGAAAAAGCCATAATACGGATAATAAACCAAAACAATGTTGGTACACCTCAATTGCAGGCAAATAATATCATGACAAATACGGTGATGTGGTCTACTTATATATATACATATATATATATGTCGTACCTAGTAGCCAGAACTCACTTCTCAGCCTACTATTCAAGGCCCGATTTGCCTAATAAGCCAAGTTTTCCTGATTTAATATATTTTCTCTAATTTTTTTCTTATGAAATGATAAAGCTACCCTTTTCACTATGTATGAGGTCAATTTTTTTTTATTGGAGTTAAAATTAAAGTAGATATATGACCGAACCTAACCAACCCTACCTAACCTAACCTAACCTATATATATACGTAAGGTTAGGTTAGGTAGCCAAAAAAAGCTAGGTTAGGTTAGGTTAGGTAGGTTAGGCAGACGAAAAAACATTAATTCATGAAAACTTGGCTTATTAGGCAAATCAGGCCTTGCATAGTAGGCTGAGAAGTGAGTTCTGGCTACTAGGTACGACATATATATATATATATATATATATATATATATATATATATATATATATATATATATATATATATATATATATATATATTATATATATATTATATATATACAAGTAACTTGGCATAGTGGCCTCATACGCAGGGAGCTTTCCCATACGTCTTAACCTTCCCAGATTTTAGTATAGTCTTACGTCTGCCTAAGGACAGATTCAGACGGCGTATCAGAATATCAACTGTTTCCCCTTGTATTTTTAACTCTTGCTTATTTAGCCTTACTTATATTCTTAGAGATATAAAATTACAAGAGTGTAGCCTTGTTCTAGGCAGTAACTTACCTGGTGCTCGAGCACAGCCGGATAATTCTGTGTCGCTTCAGCTGCCCGTCGCTAGAACGCATCAACATGATGAGGCTGGCCAGGTGTCCTGCAAGGAAATGAGGCAGTTATTGTTTTGCGTGAGGATGCCAATGTTGCAGGTACAGTGACTGCAGTGAATGAGAGAGAGAGAGAGAGAGAGAGAGGGAGAGAGGGAGGGAGAGAGAGAGAGAGAAAGAGACAGACAGAGAGAGACAGAGAGAGACAGAGAGGGAGAGAGGGAGGGAGAGAGAGAGAGAGAGAGAGAAAGAGACAGAGAGAGAGAGAGAAAGAGACAGACAGAGAGAGACAGAGAGGGAGAGAGGGAGGGAGGGAGGGAGAGAGAGAGAGAGAGAGAGAGAGAGAGAGAGAGAGAGAGAGAGAGAGAGAGAGAGAGAGAGAGAGAGAGAGAGAGAGAGAGAGAGAGAGAGAGAGTAAAGTGGAAACAAAATCCAAGCGTTCCCGTTCTCCTGCCTAGCAGTACGTAACTACTTAGACTTAAAGAGTTTCTGAAGGCCTGATCATGTGGAGGGTCAATAGCTAACCAGTTAGTTAGATATACATTCGCACAACGCTGCTCACATACATTTGTGACACATACGGACACATAGACACATACACATACACATATACCAGTTGATTGACAGTTGAGAGGCGGGACCAAAGAGCCAAAGCTCAACCCCCGCAAGCACAATTAGGTGAGTACAATTAGGTGAGTACATTGGTTAGAAAGGCGGGGTCCAAGAGCTAAAAGCTCGATTCTGAACACACAAATAGAAAAAACGTATTAATAATATAAATATATCAAGGGTAAAAAGAATACAAGAAACAATGGTTACACATTAGTAAATGGTTACTTGGTAATAAAGTTGTTTAATAGTGGAACAATTACCTTCTTAACATAATGAATACAGGGCAATTCTTACACTGTTCCAAGCATAGTTAAAACACCAGAATGTCTGAGTTTGGATATATATATATATATATATATATATATATATATATATATATATATATATATATATATATATATATATATATATATATATATATATATATATAATGTCGTACCTAGTAGCCAGAACGCACTTCTCAGCCTAATATGTAAGGCCCAATTTGCCTAATAAGCCAAGTTTTCATGAATTAATTGTTTTTCGACTACCTAACCTACCTAACCTAACCTAACCTAACTTTTTCGGCTACCTAACCGAACCTAATCTATAAAGATAGGTTAGGTTAGGTTAGGTAGGGTTGGTTAGGTTCGGTCATATATCTAAGTTAATTTTAAGTCCAATAAAAACAAATTGACCTCATACATAATGAAATGGGTAGGTTTATCATTTCATAAGAAAAAAATTAGAGAAAATATATTAGTTCAGGAAAACTTGGCTTATTAGGCAAATCGGGCCTTGCATAGTAGGCTGAGAAGTGCGTTCTGGCTACTAGATACGACATATATATATATATATATATATATATATATATATATATATATATATATATATATATATATATATATGTCGTACCTAGTAGCCTGAACACACTTCTCAGCCTACTATGCAAGGCCCAATTTGCTTAATAAGCCAAGTTTTCATGAATTATTTGTTTTTCGACTACCTAACCTACCTAACCTAACCTAACCTAACATTTTCGGCTACCTAACCTAACCTAACCTATAAAGATAGGTTAGGTTAGGTTAGGTTAGGTAGGGTTGGTTAGGTTCGGTCATTTATCTACGTTAATTTTAACTCTAATAAATTTTTTTTTACCTCATCCATAATGAAATGGGTTGCTTTATCATTTCATAAGAAAAAAATTTGAGAAAATATATTTATTCAGGAAAACTTGGCTTATTAGGCAAATCAGGCCTTGCATAGTAGGCCCAGAAGTGCGTTCTGGCTACTAGGTACGACATATATATATATATATATATATATATATATATATATATATATATATATATATATATATATATATATATATATATATGTCGTACCTAATAGCCAGAACGCACTTCTCAGCCTACTATTCAAGGCCCGATTTGCCTAATAAGCCAAGTTTTCATGAATTAATGTTTTTTCGTCTACCTAACCTACCTAACCTAACCTAACCTAGGTTAGGTTAGGTTAGGTTTTTGGCTACCTAACCTAACCTTACCTATAAATATAGGTTAGGTTAGGTTAGGTAGGGTTGGTTAGGTTCGGTCATATATCTACGTTAATTTTAACTCCAATAAAAAAAAATTGACCTCATACATAGAGAAAAGGGTTGCTTTATCATTTCATAAGAAAAAAATTATAGTAAATATATTAATTCAGGAAAACTTGGCTTATTAGGCAAATCGGGCCTTGAATAGTAGGCTGAGAAGTGAGTTCTGGCTACTAGGTACGACATATATATATATATATATATATATATATATATATATATATATATATATATATATATATATATATATATATATATATATATATACAGGAGTTGCCTAGTAAGGCCATACTGGGCCTTCTGCTGTTCACACAATTCTTATGTTCTGCATATTTGCAAAAAAAAAAAAAAATACATTATACAAGAGTGGTGTTTGTATAGTGCATAATATAACTTAAATAACATAAATCTTAAATAATTGTCTTTCTAATGAGCAAACATTTTTATTATTGCTCTTTTGCACACAAACAATATAAAATAAGTTATATGTCATTGTCAAGTAATTTATCATTACTAAAATAACATATCAATACTTTGTAAATACATTTGTAATGTTGATAAGTATTATCATCAGTCTCCTCACGTGATAAGAGCCGGTGGTGTTCTAAGGTCATAGAGCCAGTGGTCTCCTCAGGTCATAGAGCCAGCGGTCTCCTCAGGTCATAGAGCCAGTGGTCTCCTCAGGTCATAGAGTTAGTGGTCTCCTCAGGTCATAGAGCCAGTGGTCTCAGGTCATAGAGCCAGCGGTCTCCTCAGGTCATAGAGTTAGTGGTCTCCTCAGGTCATAGAGCCAGTGGTCTCCTCAGGTCATAGAGCCAGCGGTCTCCTCAGGTCATAGAGTTAGTGGTCTCCTCAGGTCATAGAGTTAGTGGTCTCCTCAGGTCATAGAGCCAGCGGTCTCCTCAGGTCATAGAGTTAGTGGTCTCCTCAGGTCATAGAGTTTGTGGTCTCCTCAGGTCATAGAGTTAGTGGTCTCCTCAGGTCATAGAGCCAGTGGTCTCCTCAGGTCATAGAGTTAGTGGTCTCCTCAGGTCATAGAGCCAGTGGTCTTCTCAGGTCATAGAGCCAGTGGTCTCCTCAGGTCATAGAGCCAGCGGTCTCCTCAGGTCATAGAGGCAGCGGTCTCCTCAGGTCATTGAGCCAGTGGTCTCTAGGTCATAAAGCCAGTGGTCTCCTCAGGTCATAGAGCCAGTGGTCTCCTCAGGTCATTGAGCCAGTGGTCTCTAGGTCATAGAGCCAGTGGTCTCCTCAGGTCATAGAGCCAGTGGTCTCCTCAGGTCACAGAGCCATTGGCCTCCTCAGGTCATAGAACCAGTGGTCTCCTCTGGTCTTTGAGCCAGTGGTCTCCTCAGGTCATAGAGCCAGTGGTCTCCTCAGGTCATTGAGCCAGTGGTCTCTAGGTCATAGAGCCAGTGGTCTCCTCAGGTTATAGAGCCAGTGGTCTCCTCAGGTCACAAAGCCATTGGTCTCCTCAAGTCATAGAACCAGTGGTCTCCTCTGGTCATAGAGCCAGTGGTCTCCTCAGGTCATAGAGCCAGTGGTCTCCTCAGGTCATAGAGCCAGTGGTCTCCTCTGGTCATAGAGCCAGTGGTCTACTCAGGTCATAGAACCAGTGGTCTCCTCTGGTCATAGAGCCGTTGGTCTCCTCAGGTCATAGAGCCAGTGGTCTCCTCTGGTCATAGAGCCAGTGGTCTCCTCAAATCATAGAGCCAGTGGTCTCCTCAAGTCATAGAGCCAGTGGTCTCCTCAAGTCATAGAGCCAGTGGTCTCCTCAAGTCATAGAGCCAGTGGTCTCCTCAAGTCATAGAGCCAGTGGTCTCCTCAAGTCATAGAGCCAGTGGTCTCCTCAAGTCATAGAGCCAGTGGTCTCCTCAAGTCACAGAGCCAGTGGTCTCCTCAAGTCATAGAGCCAGTGGTCTCCTCAAGTCATAGAGCCAGTGGTCTCCTCAGGTCATAGAGCCAGCGGTCTCCTCAGGTCATAGAACCAGTGGTCTCCTCTGGTCTTTGAGCCAGTGGTCTCCTCAGGTCATAGAGCCAGTGGTCTCCTAACTCGACAGTGCGCAAGTGATAGAATTAATTGTCCTTCATTTCAAATGTTAGAACAATTTCTCCAGAATACATAATCAGTTTATGAAAACGTAATAACTGGAGTGTCAAGGGCATATCAACTTATGAATTAGTTGATATTTCATGAATACCTGATACGTCTGTCTGCATGCATGCTGCCTTGTTTTGTATATACACGACTTGTTCATATCTGCCTGCCTGCTGCGTCTCAGTGTGCTTTGCTGACCTGCTTCCATGCTGCTTCTTTGTGTGCTTGCTGACCTGCTTCCATGCTGCGTCTCTGTGTGCTTGCTGACCTGCTTCCATGCTGCTTCTTTGTGTGCTTGCTGACCTGCTTCCATGCTGCTTCTTTGTGTGCTTGCTGACCTGCTTCCATGCTGCTTCTTTGTGTGCTAGCTGACCTGCTTCCATGCTGCTTCTTTGTGTGCTTGCTGACCTGCTTCCATGCTGCTTCTTTGTGTGCTAGCTGACCTGCTTCCATGCTGCTTCTTTGTGTGCTTGCTGACATCCTTCCATGCTGCTTCTTTGTGTGCTTGCTGACCTGCTTCCATGCTGCTTCTTTGTGTGCTTGCTGACCTGCTTCTTTGTGTGCTTGCTCACCTGCTTCTTTGTGTGCTTGCTGACCTGCTTCCATGCTGCTTCTTTGTGTGCTTGCTGACCTGCTTCTTTGTGTGCTTGCTGACCTGCTTTCATGCTGCTTCTTTGTGTGCTTGCTGACCTGCTTTCATGCTGCTTCTTTGTGTGCTTGCTGACCTGCTTCCATGCTGCTTCTTTGTGTGCTTGCTGACCTACTTTCATGCTGCTTCTTTGTGTGCTTGCTGACCTGCTTCCATGCTGCTTCTTTGTGTGCTTGCTGACCTGCTTCTTTGTGTGCTTGCTGACCTGCTTTCATGGTGCTTCTTTGTGTGCTTGCTGACCTGCTTTCATGCTGCTTCTTTGTGTGCTTGCTGACCTGCTTTCATGCTGCTTCTTTGTGTGCTTGCTGACCTGCTTCCATGCTGCTTCTTTGTGTGCTTGCTGACCTGCTTCCATGCTGCTTCTTTGTGTGCTTGCTGACCTGCTTCTTTGTGTGCTTGCTCACCTGCTTCTTTGTGTGCTTGCTGACCTGCTTCCATGCTGCTTCTTTGTGTGCTTGCTGACCTGCTTCTTTGTGTGCTTGCTGACCTGCTTTCATGCTGCTTCTTTGTGTGCTTGCTGACCTGCTTTCATGATGCTTCTTTCTGTGCTTGCTGACCTGCTTCCATGCTGCTTCTTTGTGTGCTTGCTGACCTACTTTCATGCTGCTTCTTTGTGTGCTTGCTGACCTGCTTCCATGCTGCTTCTTTGTGTGCTTGCTGACCTGCTTCTTTGTGTGCTTGCTGACCTGCTTCTTTGTGTGCTTGCTGACCTGCTTTCATGCTGCTTCTTTGTGTGCTTGCTGACCTGCTTTCATGCTGCTTCTTTTTGTGCTTGCTGACCTGCTTCCATGCTGCTTCTTTGTGTGCTTGCTGACCTACTTCCATGCTGCTTCTTTGTGTGCTTGCTGACCTGCTTCCATGCTGCTTCTTTGTGTGCTTGCTGACCTGCTTTCATGCTGCTTCTTTGTGTGCTTGCTGACCTGCTTTCATGCTGCTTCTTTGTGTGCTTGCTGACCTGCTTCTTTGTGTGCTTGCTGACCTGCTTCCATGCTGCTTCTTTGTGTGCTTGCTGACCTGCTTCTTTGTGTGCTTGCTGACCTGCTTCTTTGTGTGCTTGCTGACCTGCTTTCATGCTGCATCTTTGTGTGCTTGCTGACCTGCTTTCATGCTGCTTCTTTGTGTGCTTGCTGACCTACTTCCATGCTGCTTCTTTGTGTGCTTGCTGACCTGCTTCCATGCTGCTTCTTTGTGTGCTTGCTGACCTGCTTCCATGCTGCTTCTTTGTATGCTTGCTGACCTGCTTCCATGCTGCTTCTTTGTGTGCTTGCTGACCTACTTTCATGCTGCTTCTTTGTGTGCTTGCTGACCTGCTTCCATGCTGCTTCTTTGTGTGCTTGCTGACCTGCTTCTTTGTGTGCTTGCTGACCTGCTTCTTTGTGTGCTTGCTGACCTGCTTTCATGCTGCTTCTTTGTGTGCTTGCTGACCTGCTTTCATGCTGCTTCTTTGTGTGCTTGCTGACCTGCTTTCATGCTGCTTCTTTGTGTGCTTGCTGACCTGCTTTCATGCTGCTTCTTTGTGTGCTTGCTGACCTGCTTCTTTGTGTGCTTGCTGACCTGCTTCCATGCTGCTTCTTTGTGTGCTTGCTGACCTGCTTCCATGCTGCTTCTTTGTGTGCTTGCTGACCTGCTTTCATGCTGCTTCTTTGTGTGCTTGCTGACCTACTTCCATGCTGCTTCTTTGTGTGCTTGCTGACCTGCTTCCATGCTGCTTATTTGTGTGCTTGCTGACCTACTTCCATGCTGCTTCTTTGTGTGCTTGCTGACCTGCTTCTTTGTGTGCTTGCTGACCTGCTTTCATGCTGCTTCTTTGTGTGCTTGCTGACCTGCTTTCATGCTGCTTCTTTGTGTGCTTGCTGACCTGCTTCCATGCTGCTTCTTTGTGTGCTTGCTGACCTACTTCCATGCTGCTTCTTTGTGTGCTTGCTGACCTGCTTCCATGCTGCTTCTTTGTGTGCTTGCTGACCTGCTTTCATGCTGCTTCTTTGTGTGCTTGCTGACCTGCTTTCATGCTGCTTCTTTGTGTGCTTGCTGACCTGCTTCTTTGTGTGCTTGCTGACCTGCTTCCATGCTGCTTCTTTGTGTGCTTGCTGACCTGCTTCTTTGTGTGCTTGCTGACCTGCTTCTTTGTGTGCTTGCTGACCTGCTTTCATGCTGCATCTTTGTGTGCTTGCTGACCTGCTTTCATGCTGCTTCTTTGTGTGCTTGCTGACCTACTTCCATGCTGCTTCTTTGTGTGCTTGCTGACCTGCTTCCATGCTGCTTCTTTGTGTGCTTGCTGACCTGCTTCCATGCTGCTTCTTTGTATGCTTGCTGACCTGCTTCCATGCTGCTTATTTGTGTGCTTGCTGACCTACTTCTATGCTGCTTCTTTGTGTGCTTGCTGACCTGCTTCCATGCTGCTTCTTTGTGTGCTTGCTGACCTGCTTCCATGCTGCTTCTTTGTGTGCTTGCTGACCTACTTTCATGCTGCTTCTTTGTGTGCTTGCTGACCTGCTTCCATGCTGCTTCTTTGTGTGCTTGCTGACCTGCTTCTTTGTGTGCTTGCTGACCTGCTTCTTTGTGTGCTTGCTGACCTGCTTTCATGCTGCTTCTTTGTGTGCTTGCTGACCTGCTTTCATGCTGCTTCTTTGTGTGCTTGCTGACCTGCTTTCATGCTGCTTCTTTGTGTGCTTGCTGACCTGCTTTCATGCTGCTTCTTTGTGTGCTTGCTGACCTGCTTCTTTGTGTGCTTGCTGACCTGCTTCCATGCTGCTTCTTTGTGTGCTTGCTGACCTGCTTCCATGCTGCTTCTTTGTGTGCTTGCTGACCTGCTTTCATGCTGCTTCTTTGTGTGCTTGCTGACCTACTTCCATGCTGCTTCTTTGTGTGCTTGCTGACCTGCTTCCATGCTGCTTCTTTGTGTGCTTGCTGACCTGCTTCCATGCTGCTTATTTGTGTGCTTGCTGACCTACTTCCATGCTGCTTCTTTGTGTGCTTGCTGACCTGCTTCCATGCTGCTTCTTTGTATGCTTGCTGACCTGCTTCCATGCTGCTTATTTGTGTGCTTGCTGACCTACTTCCATGCAGCTCTTTGTGTGCTTGCTGACCTGCTTCCATGCTGCTTCTTTGTGTGCTTGCTGACCTGCTTCCATGCTGCTTCTTTGCGTGCTTGCTGACCTGCTTCCATGCTGTTTCTTTGTGTGCTTGCTGACCTGCTTCCATGCTGCTTCTTTGTGTGCTTGCTGACCTGCTTCCATGCTGCTTCTTTGTGTGCTTGCTGACCTGCTTTCATGCTGCTTCTTTGTGTGCTTGCTGACCTGCTTCCATGCTGCTTCTTTGTGTGCTAGCTGACCTGCTTCCATGCTGCTTCTTTGTGTGCTTGCTGACCTGCTTCTTTGTGTGCTTGCTGACCTGCTTCCATGCTGCTTCTTTGTGTGCTTGCTGACCTGCTTCCATGCTGCTTCTTTGTGTGCTTGCTGACCTGCTTCCATGCTGCTTCTTTTTGTGCTTGCTGACCTGCTTTCATGCTGCTTCGTTGTGTGCTTGCTGACCTGCTTTCATGCTGCTTCTTTGTGTGCTTGCTGACCTGCTTTCATGCTGCTTCTTTGTGTGCTTGCTGACCTGCTTCCATGCTGCTTCTTTGTGTGCTTGCTGACCTGCTTCCATGCTGCTTCTTTGTGTGCTTGCTGACCTGCTTTCATGCTGCTTCTTTGTGTGCTTGCTGACCTGCTTCCATGCTGCTTCTTTGTGTGCTTGCTGACCTGCTTCCATGCTGCTTCTTTGTGTGCTTGCTGACCTGCTTCTTTGTGTGCTTGCTGACCTGCTTCCATGCTGCTTCTTTGTGTGCTTGCTGACCTGCTTCCATGCTGCTTCTTTGTGTGCTTGCTGACCTGCTTCCATGCTGCTTCTTTGTGTGCTTGCTGACCTGCTTCTTTGTGTGCTTGCTGACCTACTTCCATGCTGCTTCTTTGTGTGCTTGCTGACCTGCTTCCATGCTGCTTCTTTGTGTGCTTGCTGACCTGCTTCTTTGTGTGCTTGCTGACCTGCTTCCATGCTGCTTCTTTGTATGCTTGCTGACCTGCTTCCATGCTGCTTCTTTGTGTGCTAGCTGACCTGCTTCCATGCTGCTTCTTTGTGTGCTTGCTGACCTGCTTACATGCTGCTTCTTTGTGTGCTTGCTGACCTGCTTCCATGCTGCTTCTTTGTATGCTTGCTGACCTGTTTCCATGCTGCTGTGATTTTGTATACGTGAGCTGCTATGTGTCTGCATTTACGCGTGCTGTGTTTTTATATATATTCAATTTGTTTTTTTGTAATACATATATGCGTTTTGTAGTTTCTAAATACATATGTGCTGTGTTTCCAAACATATGTGTTATAAGATTTTAAATATGTTTGTGCTGTTTTTCTATGTACATATGAGCTGTGTTTTTAAATGCATATGTATTGTGATTGTAAATGCATGTGTGTTGTGTTTCTAAATACATGTGTGTTGTGTTTCTAAATACATGTGTGTGTGTGTGTTGTGTTACTAAATACAGGAATGCTGTGTTTCTATATATATGCGTGTTGAATTTCTATACATATTTGCTGTGCTCTATTTTAATACATATTTGCTGCGTTGCTAAGTGTTCTGCTGTTTTTCTAAAGACATACTGTGCTGTGTTTGTAAATACTTTCTGCACTGCGTGTTTTTTAAATAATTCGTGCTGTTTTTTTTCAGAATATATACGTACTGTGTTCCCGGATTAATGCTGTTTTGCATTTTTGTGCTAAAGTTTAGACATGAGTGCTAATAATATAGTTTGCATTTCAAGTTTTCATCTTACGACACGAAGACGAATAATTATGTGTAAAGTATAAAGTATTACACTGAGTCCTTCCCTTTTTTAACAATATTATTGTTACTTTTACTTCTCACCTTAGTACCACTTTAATTTGCTCTTGCTTTCAATTCTAATTATATGCAGAAAATTTTGCTTATAATTTTATATTAATTTTGTTGTGTAGAATATTTTACTCATCAAAATGTGTTTGGTCGTTCAATAGAGTTCAACATGAACATTTCACCATGTGAAGTGTTTTGGGAAGAAGTATGATGTTTTCATCAATCACGGCTGTTTTTTTTTTTTAATAAATTTTGATTAAATCTCACAGTGAGATTTGTTAAGATATGATAATTATATGTTATACAAGTTCAGATTTGTAAGAGATATGGTAAAAATTCAATAAGCATTTTAAAAAGAAACCTCACCAACTAAAACTTTTAAAACTTGATAGAACTTTTATATTCTACTGGAGGCCCATTGGAACATACTGATGCTATATTCAACCCGTCCTCTTAAAAATAACGTCACTTTTGGCTCGTATGCGCACTATGGCCAAATTTGGACGTAATTTGAATTGAAATCGACTGACAAAAGTGACGTTCTGTTCCATTTTCTGTTTGAGTCGTCCGGCTTACTAGGTAAGCTTAGAAGAGGCAACTTTCAATTAACGTTTTTCTTACCGTTTTGAAATTTTATGAGAATTCCCTGCCCACCTAACCTATCAGAGGACCCGTAACTTACTGTTGTTGAAAAAAAAATCCCAAATTTATTTTCATTTATTTTTTCATTTTCAAATTACGTCCATATTCGGCCATACGGGTAAACGGCCAAAAGCGACGTTCTTAAGAGATGCTGGAACATAGTGATGCTGGAACATAGTGATGCTGGAACATAGTGATGCTGGAATATAGTGATACTGGAACATAATGATGCTGGAATATAGTGATGCTGGAACATAGTGATGCTGGAACATAGTGATGCTGGAACATACTGATGCTGGAACATAGTGATGCTGGAATATAGTGATGCTGGAACATAATGATGCTAGAACATAGTGATGCTGGAACACAGTGATGCTGGAATAAAGTGATGCTGGAACATAGTGATGCTGGAACATAGTGATGCTGGAACATAGTGATGCTGGAACATAGTGATGCTGGAACATAGTGATGCTGGAATATAGTAATGCTGGAATATAATGATGCTGGAACATAGTGATGCTGGAACATAGTGATGCTGGAACATAGTGATGCTGGAACATAGTGATGCTGGAACATAGTCATGCTAGAACATAGTGATGCTGGAACATAGTGATGCTGGAACATAGTGATGCTGGAACATAGTGATGCTGGAACATAGTGATGCTGGAACATAGTGATGCTGGAACATAGTGATGCTGGAACATAGTCATGCTGGAACATAGTCATGCTGGAACATAGTCATGCTTGAACATAGTCATGCTGGAACATAGTCATGCTGGAACATAGTCATGCTGGAACATAGTCATGCTGGAACATAGTCATGCTGGAACATAGTCATGCTGGAACATAGTCATGCTGGAACATAGTCATGCTGGAACATAGTGATGCTGGAACATAGTCATGCTGGAACATAGTCATGCTGGAACATAGTCATGCTGGAACATTGTCATGCTGGAACATAGTGATGCTAGAACATAGTCATGCTGGAACATAGTGATGCAGGATTGCATAATCCAGCATCAGCATTAATAATAATTCAAAGAATTGGTTCTTTGAATTACGTCTGTAAGTCATGTTTTATCACAGTGACCTTTATTTCAGGACACCAAGATATTCGTTCCAATACCCTACATTGTTCACTAGAGAATAGAAACTTCACACCAGTATCGAAAGGTTCATCGAAGCATAACTTCTGCAATGTGTCCGAACCGTATTTAGCAATGAAGTATATAGTAAGTTTTAATAAAAATTTCTTTGTGTAATGAATCCGATATCAAAGGCAAAATGATTGCGAAGATGAAAGTCTCTCCAAATTTTGCCATTTAGTTGGATAAATCCACAGACGATGGGAATCTCTCCCAGCTCCTGGTCTTTAATTAATAGCTAAGCTAACAACTAACTTATACAGGCGGAGCTTTTCCCTCTACTGACCCATGGAATTAACGACCAAGTCTTATGTAATCATGGGGGTCTGATTTTGATCATTGAATTCAGAAAGTGTAGCTCGTAAAAATTGGCAGGCGTCTGTCCAGATAGATTGCTAGCATTTTGAACTTCTTAAATGGTTTATTCTCTCTCGTGAAGCATTATAATCCTGAAGTGTTGGGATATAATCCTCAGTATGTCTAGCAAGCGGCCGTTGAAATCATAATACAAAGCAGGTGAAAATATTTCTGTGGGAGCAAAGAAATAACTTCCAGCTTTCCTAATCTCTGCAAGACAGGACTACCGTTTACTTCGACCTATTTAGACTACACTTCTGATTGTTCTCAATGAGCCGATAAACATGTTTGAGGTCGAGAGACAATGTACGAGATTACGTGAAGGACTTCATCGCTAGAGTCGTCCCGATGAGAAGAAACAACTAAGTATATCCAGCATTCACTTGTTAAAAGTTTCTCTAAGGACACCAAGAAGAGATCACCAAACGTCTCTACTCCAATCTAATGAAGTTAACAAAAATTGGACATCAACACAAGATCTCTTCTAGAGTGTTGTTTACATAATCCCAAACCCCATTCTACATGAGTTCTAAGAACTCGTGAACTGTTCATAGCTTAAGAATCAATTCTGAATCCAACGCCACCCTCCAATTTGAGTCAAGATGCACCAGATCTGTACAAAAGAGACGAGGGGAAACTCTTCGAGTGGTCATTCTTTACCCCACAAATTGCCTGTGCGAGTCAGGATTCTCATTTCCTCTGGAAATCTAGCCAAAAGCTCGCAATAAGTTGGAAGTGAAAAGGTATCTGAGATGCCCTCTCTCTCTCTCTCTCTCTCTCTACCACTCCTCCCCTGGTTGAAGAGCTAGTGGTGACAAAGCAAGCCGAGAAGCTTCAGCTAATTGCGAAAATTGTACCCCATACTGTTAACAATTCGTCCTTGGTAAAACTGCAGTTAGTGACACGTTTTATTATTGTCTTTATTACGCAGGTTTAAGCTGATGGAAAAGAATTTGGTGCATTAGTTTTACCGAGGTCATTGATTAATTACTTCCTACAAAATGATTGGAAAACTACTAACTCTATACTGATAAATGTCAAATCATCATTCAGTAACCTAAATAAGGAGGCATTCGGGTCGCTAGAAAAGAGAGAGAGAGAGAGAGAGAGAGAAGACTTGATAGACATAAATTACTTAGGGAGGTCTGACATAGTGGACGAGGAGGAAAAGTTCACAATCAACATTATTAGAACGGAATGGAATCTTGAGAAACAGACGAGCCAAAGAAACGTAAGAAAGGCGGTTCAAAATTTTCAAGATATTGGTTTCTTTGCTCGGTCAGGACAGCCTTCATACAACGAAGTTTTCATATGCCATGGCTCCATCATATGTAATGATCCAAAAGTATTTCTCACATTATGTATACAATTTATTTGTATGCCTCGAGTCATTACTAAAGAAAACTGATAAAAAAATAGGCAGAGAAGGAGCATATACTGAAGGAATCTCTCGAGCAATCACATCAGCAGCATCTTGATCCAAAGACTTGTAGGGGCGATTCGTGAGATCGTGGACCTTTATTCCCAAGTGACAACTGACAGTTAGAGGGGACATATTTTCCTACCTTCTCCACTATTCTATCCCCATCAACTGGTAGTTATTCCTAGTCGCTCTGCACACTCCTGCCGCACTGCTCCACCCCCCCCCCCCCCCGCCACGTCAGTCACTCCCACTATTACATTCACCAGTTCATTACTAATCAATAGCTGTTTCCACTCTCCTCCACATCATCCACTTCCCGAACATCTCTGTGTTCTTTTCCTCTCATCCACATCTATTTGCTCCTCACTCTCAGATTTCTCAACGCTATCATCTTCTTGAGGTTATCTTGAGTTGATTTCGGGGCTTTAGTGTCCCCGCGGCCCGGTCCTTGACCAGGCCTCCACCCCCAGGAAGCAGCCCGTGACAGCTGACTAACACCCAGGTACCTATTTACTGCTAGGTAACAGGGGCATTTAGGGTGAAAGAAACTTTGCCCATTTGTTTCTGCCTCGTGCGGGAATCGAACCCGCGCCACAGAATTACGAGTCCTGCGCGCTATCCACCAGGCTACGAGGCCCCTATCTTCCCCAGCCTCTGCACCCCGACCGGGAGCCCGTCGGCCGAGCAGAGAGCACGCTGCATTTGTGATCCTGTGGTCCTGGGTTCGATCCCAGGCGCCGGCGAGAAACAATGGGCAGAGTTTCTTTCACCCTATGCCCCTGTTACCTAGCAGTAAAATAGGTACCTGGGTATTAGTCAGCTGTCACGGGCTGCTTCCTGGGGGTGGAGGCCTGGTCGAGGACCGGGCCGCGGGGACACTAAAAAGCCCCGAAATCATCTCAAGATAACCTCAAGATATCCTCATGTAGTACATGTTCGTCCTAATACGTTATATCTTTCTTTACCCATTGGTAACACCACCACTAGCAGGGAAGGTTCCTACCTCCTCCGTGAGTTGGTTACACCACCACCAGGAGGGAAGGCTTCTGCCTCCGTGAGTTGGTTACACCACCACCAGGAGGGAAGGCTTCTGCCTCCGTGAGTTGGTTACACCACCACCAGGAGGAAAGGCTTCTGCCTCCGTGAGTTGGTTACACCACCACCAGGAGGGAAGGCTCCTGTATCCTACGTGAGTTGGTTACACCACCACCAGGAGGGAAGGCTCCTGCCTCCGTGAGTTGGTTACACCACCACCAGGAGGGAAGGCTCCTGCCTCCGTGAGTTGGTTACACCACCACCAGGAGGGAAGGCTTCTGCCTCCGTGAGTTGGTTACACCACCACCAGGAGGGAAGGCTTCTGCCTCCGTGAGTTGGTTACACCACCACCAGGAGGGAAGGCTCCTGCCTCCGTGAGTTGGTTACACCACCACCAGGAGGGAAGGCTTCTGCCTCCGTGAGTTGGTTACACCACCACCAGGAGGGAAGGCTCCTGCATCCTACGTGAGTTGGTTACACCACCACCAGGAGGGAAGGCTCCTGCCTCCGTGAGTTGGTTACACCACCACCAGGAGGGAAGGCTTATGCCTCCGTGAGTTGGTTACACCACCACCAGGAGGGAAGGCTTCTGCCTCCGTGAGTTGATTACACCACCACCAGGAGGGAAGGCTCCTGCCTCCGTGAGTTGGTTACACCACCACCAGGAGGGAAGGCTCCTGCCTCCGTGAGTTGGTTACACCACCACCAGGAGGGAAGGCTTCTGCCTCCGTGAGTTGGTTACACCACCACCAGGAGGGAAGGCTCCTGCATCCTACGTGAGTTGGTTACACCACCACCAGGAGGGAAGGCTCCTGCCTCCGTGAGTTGGTTACACCACCACCAGGAGGGAAGGCTTCTGCCTCCGTGAGTTGGTTACACCACCACCAGGAGGGAAGGCTTCTGCCTCCGTGAGTTGGTTACACCACCACCAGGAGGGAAGGCTCCTGCATCCTACGTGAGTTGGTTACACCACCACCAGGAGGGAAGGCTCCTGCATCCTACGTGAGTTGGTTACACCACCACCAGGAGGGAAGGCTCCTGCATCCTACGTGAGTTGGTTACACCACCACCAGGAGGGAAGGCTCCTACCTCCTCCGTGAGTTGGTTACACCACCACCAGGAGGGAAGGCTCCTGCATCCTCCGTGAGTTGGTTACACCACCACCAGGAGGGAAGGCTCCTGCATCCTCCGTGAGTTGGTTACACCACCACCAGGAGGGAAGGCTTCTGCCTCCGTGAGTTGGTTACACCACCACCAGGAGGGAAGGCTCCTGCATCCTCCGTGAGTTGGTTACACCACCACCAGGAGGGAAGGCTCCTGCATCCTCCGTGAGTTGGTTACACCACCACCAGGAGGGAAGGCTTCTGCCTCCGTGAGTTGGTTACACCACCACCAGGAGGGAAGGCTCCTGCATCCTACGTGAGTTGGTTACACCACCACCTGCAGGGAAGGCTCCTGCCTCCGTGAGTTGGTTACACCAGCACCTGCAGGGAAGGCTCCTGCCTCCGTGAGTTGGATACACCACCACCTGCAGGGAAGGCTTCTGCCCCTCCATAACAATGTTGCGAGCAAGGTGTAGAACACTGCAAGTCACAGGTAAAGCAACAAAACACGCAACATGTAAAGTTATCACACTTGGGTAGACCTGTCCTAGCACAGATCTTTCATTTGTATTTAATACAAATTTGTTTCTTTACTCAGGGATTCATTTGAATGAGGAAATACAACTTTGCTCGGAAAACTTTGTGTAAAATCATTTGTGTAAATATAATATTAAATAATAATTATAATAAAATCTGTGCTCGTCTTGTTCAATTATATCTAATTTTATAGAGTAATTTGTTACTGGAATTTGTTTAATTATAGGAAATATATAAATGAGAATTATGAAGTATAATAAGAATTATTTAAAACTCGTCTCTATAAAGTTTGACATTCCAAGTCGAATACTCTAGGACAGCTTTAAGTCGTTTCTCCTCTATTATGACGGTCCTTAGACGGTCTTGTCCTTGTGGCAGAGCCGTACAGCCTCGTCCCTGCCTCTCTTCCTTGACTAGTCACGCGAATCGAACCCCCACCACGGCTCTGCGGCGAGCTGTCAGTGGCTCTCTCCCCAGCCACTCATAACTCTGGACTTGCTCTTCCGCCTTCCTCCTGTGTTATCTTGTTGGTGTATTTCAGGTCCAGGCCATTCCAGGTGACAACTGAGGTGGTTCCTTGAGCTCTGTTCGTGATGCTGATCAACGCGAGAGAGAGAGAGAGAGAGAGAGAGAGAGAGAGAGAGAGAGAGAGAGAGAGAGGGGTAGAAGGGAGGGAACTATCTGCCCGAAACGCTGCGCGTACTAGTGGCTTTACAAGATTGTAAATACTGTACTATGCTATGTATTCTCACAAACCCAATGTACCTTCTTGTAAATAAATAAAAAATAAATAAATAAATCATGGGAAAGCATCAAACCATTGCGAATATATATCACTTGGAAGGGGGGTCAGGATAAGGATTTGGGGTGGGACGAAGGGAAGGAATGGTTCTCAACCACTTGGGCGGAGAGAGAGAGAGAGAGAGAGAGAGAGAGAGAGAGAGAGAGAGAGAGAGAGAGAGAGAGAGAGAGAGAGAGAGAGAGAGAGAGAGAGGGAAAGAGAGAGAGGGAAAGAGAGAGAGGGAAAGAGAGAGAGGGAAAGAGAGAGAGAGAAAGAGAGAGAAAGAGAGAGAGAGAGAGAGAGAGAGAGAGAGAGAGAGAGAGAGAGAGAGAGAGAGAGAGAGAGAGAGAGAGAGAGAGAGAAAGAGAGAGAGAGAGAGAGAGAGAGAGAGAGAGAGAGGGAAAGAGAGAGAGGGAAAGAGAGAGAGGGAAAGAGAGAGAGAGAAAGAGAGAAAGAGAGAGAGAGAGAGAGAGAGAGAGAGAGAGAGAGAGAGAGAGAGAGAGAGAGAGAGAGAGAGAGAGAGAGAGAGAGAGAGAATCACATACGTAACTAAACATCACAATAACATTTGTGTTAAGAAAGGGAGAGATTGCAATTTTGGAAGTGCATAATTCATCATAACATATATCTAATCTGTGATTCAACCCTTTCCAAAAAAATTATATTTGTAATCCATTAATGAAGAAAACCAATTACCAATGTAACAATCTCTACATGACGAAATTATATCATACAAACGATCGCCCCAATAATTTCCTGCAGGTTAGGGCAGCAGTGGAGCTGGAGGGAGATCCACATTGACAATCATTATAAATATCATCTCATTTCATCGGTTTCCCGAACCCTCGCATAAACGGGATCATCGGTGCTTCAACAGAAGTGCTTCAACAGAACCGGTTGTGGAGTGTGGAGCAACAGGACCGGTTGTTTAGTGTGTGTATCAACAGTACCGGTTATTAGTAAAGATTAATAAAACTTATATAGCTTAATAACGGTATTCACATCATGATTTTACAAGGAGCCGCTCGTGTATATATCTCTATATATATATATATATATATATATATATATATATATATATATATTGTGACGATAATCTCCTTCAAGAGATTGAGCCTGCTCTTCCCTTCATAACTACGTCGTCACAATTATATAAAACGACTATGGAAGACATGTCCAACAATGGCAACAACACCAGCAAGGCTTGCCAGGGTGAGCAAAACGTATGCAGCCCGCCACCTGTTCGGACCCAAACCACCAAACTACATATTGATCGCTGCCGGCTGCGCTGATTGGTCGCCGGTCTGGCTGCACCTGCACTCGCCCCCCATACTACCTGATGTCTGGGGTCGCCCCAACATCAGTCCTCAGAATGTTCAGTGCTTTCGTGGCCATCACACCTCCCAGCTAGACTCTAGCGTGTACTGAGAGAGGTGGTGGCTTTAAGCCAATATTCCAGCACCTCCCACTTAACTTTTGTATTGCACTTCTTGTTATTTTGCCTTAACGTAACTTTTCATTGTGTCATTTAAGTATTCTTATTATTTTGATTCATTGATTTTATTATAAGAATTTGTTTGTGCATTTTATTCATGTTTTGATTTATTTAACGTAATTAAAATTTCATTGTTAAAGTTTTACTTGTGTTTTGTGTGTCTTCTCCTTACCTTACCACAGACGAAGTTCCAGTTTTTCTATTTTTTTTTATAACTATGTGACGAGGCCATACCCCTAGCCTTAAACAGCCGAACACCAACGCGTTACCGTCACAAGTTATATGGGGGCCTGTCCTAGGAGCTTCACTCAGGTACTGGTGCCAAGTGGTAATTTATGGTAAGCGTATTTAACTTTGTTAACGTAGCTTTACTATTTTTCATTCAATTTCATTTTTTATAAGGTGCGGTGTATTGTGCATTACGAGAGTAACATAGTGAAGGTGAGACAACTTTGGATTACGTGGTGACTGTAGGCCGCAGTCATACTCTTAATTGGTCATCTCTCCCTCCGTGTTATTACTCGTGTTTACCATCTATGTCCCTTGAATATTTCTCATTCTGACAGATCATCATATTGGTACCCTGGTACTGTGGTCTGCCCCGGGTCAAGAGTACCCAATCTTCTGCAATCTGACTGTAGGAGGACAAAGAGGGCCATAGTTCCTCTAGCTCGAACTTTAGTTGCTGAATTGGGACCTCAGCAGCAGTTCTCGTCACCAGTTGACACCTCGCACCCCTACACGTCAGTCAGAGATGATGATACATACAACGGTAGGGAATTAGCTTACTTTTTCAGAGCACAAAAGTTCGCTAATTCTGTAAGTATCATATTAAATTCAGTGGGAAAAACTTGCTTTATGTCCTATAGAGACTTGGCAAGGTATGCCTACATCCTTGGACTACCAATTTTACTTTTGAAGCATTTAACTGTTTCATTTGTTTTCGAAACTCTGTTTCATTTGTTAGTAGGATTTTCTTGCCCTTATTCTCTTACATGAGTACCGGGTACAAGATTTCCTGCGCCCTTGATTTAATTTAATCATTTAATATCTTTCACTTAACGTTAATTGTTAAAGATCACACAGGATAGGTACCAGTTGCCACGTTGTCCTGTTTCTGACATTTCACTATTGAATATTCGTGTACCTTTATTTGCTAATTTCACCATGTTTCGTCTCCAAACTTTCCGTGCAAATCCAGCAGGTGAAATAGGGACTTTAAGTCGTGCCAAGAGGACTGAATTACAAACTCTTGCACATGAGTATCAACTAGAAGTTCCCTACCAAGCCAACAAAAATGACCTACACAACCTGTTGCTGGATTACTATTTAGAGCAAGGTAAGATAGACTCTGAAACTCATGAAACTTACTATATTGCAGAGAAAACTGACTTGGCAACGATGAAACTTAAACTAGAGCTGGCTAAGATTGAACGTGAGCAGCAAAGGGAAGCCCGCGAACAGCAAAGGGAAGCAGCTGCTTTGAGGAGAGACGAACAAGAACGCGAAGCTGCTTTGAGGAGAGACGAACAAGAACGCGAAGCTGCTTTGAGGAGAGAAGAACACGAACGTGAGGTCGCATTACTCCGTGAACGTGAAAGAGTACAGCTTGAAACCAAACAACGCGAGTTGGAAATACAACGCGAACATGACAAGCAACAAGCGACTCTGGCTCTAGAGTGTCGTCAACGCGAAATCGCCTTGGAAACTTCACACTTCACTCAACGCCAGCAAGCTACTGCCAATCTTCCCGTCAATTTTAATATATCACATGCAAGTAAGTTAATGCCATCCTTTGTAGAAGCAGAAGTTGATGTGTTTTTCACCACCTTTGAAACCCTTGCTAATCAACTCAGTTGGCCTGTCGACCAATGGGCCACACTTCTCAGAGTCCATCTTACAGGTAGAGCTGCAGTCACACTCAGTACTTTGGCGTCTGAGAATGACTACTACACTCTGAAACAAGCAGTGTTGGACGCCTACCTACTTTCCACAGAAAGTTATAGAAGGAAATTCCGTGACCACCTGAAGGCAAGTACCACTACCTTCCTCGAGTTTGCTAACACGAAACGGAGGTATTTCATGAAATGGCTGGAAGCAGCACATGTCTCTACTTTTACAGAACTCGTCAACCTGATGCTTGTTGAAGAATTCTTGAGACGTGTGCCGCCTCCTGTCCGCCTCTACTTAGCAGATAAAGAAGAAACCGACTACCTGAAGTGTGCTAAGTCGGCTGACACTTACAGCCTCATCCACCGGCTGACACCTGAACCATCCTCCAGTAAGAAGTCGTGGTACAGTTACGAGAAGGTGAGCCCGATCAAGCTGGTTCACAACTGTACTGCAAGTATTGTAGACTCTATGGACATACCATAGACAAGTGTGGTAAGTCTCAATACAAGGGAACCACTGACCAACAAAGACCCAAACCAACTCCTCCTAAGTCCGGTAAGCCTGTGATGAATGTTGGTGTTGATGTTAATGATCTTTCTCTTTTCAGTAACCACCTGTATACTGGAACTGTCTCTGCCAACGGTTCAAATCCGGAGGGACGTTTCAAATTGAAGATCTTGAGGGACACAGCGGCTCTACAATCGATCATCTTGAAGTCGGCTGTGCCCAACATAGTCTACACCGGGGAAACAGTCTTCATCACTGACCTCACTGCTACCACTCCATACCCTCTCGCCAGAGTCCACCTGGATTGTCCCTACGTGAACGGGGAAGTCCAAGTCGCCGTCAGGGAAAAGCCTTTTCCCATGCCTGGAGTGCAACTTCTCCTAGGCAACGACTTGGCAGAAGACCTACAACCGACCAACCTGATCGTCATGGACAAACCCCAGGTGTGTAACTCTGTGCCAAGTAACCCTATTCTTGAGTATGTTCCAGCAGAGGTTCAAGAGAGTGATGAAGTTTCTCCTCCGGTTCTCGTGACCACCCGTGCACAAGCCGCACGTCCACAGCCAGCTGACTCTACTGCTACCGCTGTCCCTCAAGACCCTCAGAAACTCCCCCCGCATCTGACCAAGTTGGAGTTCCGTAAGTTGCAGAGGGAAGATCTTACTTTAACACCATTGTTTTTCCAGGCTGAGACTCAACCCGACAGTATTCCTGGGTTCTTCCTAGAGAACGACTTGCTCTACCGCAGATATAGACCCAGTAAACTGAAGGAGGAGGACGATTGGGCCAACATCGAACAACTTGTGATTCCCACCAGCCTGCGGCCCACTATTCTACACCTGGCCCACGGAGCATTCTCCCACTACGGCTTCAACAAGACTTACCATGGGATTCGTCAAGACTACTACTGGCCAGGTATGGTAAACAACGTCAAACAGTACGTAAAACAGTGTCATACATGTCAGATGGCAGGCAAACCGAACGTCTCCATTCCCAGAGCACCACTGATTCCCATACAGGTGCCTGCGGAACCTTTCCAGACTCATAATAGACTGTGTTGGTCCTTTACCTCGGACCAGTTCAGGTAACGCCTACATCCTAACCATCCTGTGTCCTACCACCAGATTTCCCATAGCAGTTCCAGTGAAGAACATCACGGCTGCTACGGTTATCAAACATCTATTGAAGATCTTCACTCAATACAGATTTCCCAGGGAGATTCAAAGTGACTGTGGCACCAACTTCACCAGTGATCTCTTCAAAAGGACACTGGAGGAGTTCAACATCAAACAGGTATTGTCCAGCCCCTATCATCCTGCTTCACAGGGTTCTCTTGAACGTAGTCATCAGACCATCAAAGCACTCTTGAAAAAGTTTTGTAGTGAAACCTCAAAGGATTGGGATAAGCAGATAGACCTAATAATGTGTATTTTCAGAAGTCTCCCCAATGAGTCCCTAGGAGTATCTCCTTATGAGATGCTCTACGGCCGTAAGTGCCGTACTCCCCTTAAGGCTTTCAAAGACTCTCTCAGAGATGCCACCTTCAGTGAGCATCAGAATGTGCCCCAGTTTCTTCAAAACCTTCAACACATTCTAGAGAGAGTCCACCGCTTTGCCCATGATAATCTATTGAAAGCCCAGGTGAGAATGAAGACTCATTACGACCAGACCAGCAAAGTAAGAAAATTCAAGCCGGGAGACTTCGTCCTTGCTTATTTCCCTATCCCAGGTTCACCTTTACAAAACAGATTTTCAGGACCCTACTGCGTCAAAGAGTGCAGGAATAATAATAATTATGTGATAGAGACTCCAGATAGGCGGCGGAAGACCCAGCTGTGCCACGTCAACCTCCTGAAGCAATATAATGGTACTCCTCCCACTGTCTTGACTAACTATTCCACATTCACAGAACCCTACATCCACAGTGAGACCTTCCCAGCTTCTCCTCCCGAAAGCACTGACAAGGAGTCGGCGCTTTCTAATTCCAAAATCCTTAATGATCTTCCCAAATGCTTTCAGGATAATACTCGTGCTCCTATGCCCTCTTCTAATTCCACTCTCACCTCGTCAGATAAACCCTTCATCCTCCATGTCGACGCTAGGGGTACCGACGTTGGTGGTGTCGTGATGCAACAACGAGGCGAGAAGAATACACCTGTCAGCGACTACTGCTACAAGGATCTACGGAACAATTGGCAAGGAGCTTCTCTTCCTCATCCTGAAGCTTCAGCACTTCACTCCACACCTGAAAAGTGCTCGGTCCACCATCAATACGGACCACACCACCCTACACCTCCTGCAGCACGCCCACTTCTCATCTCAACGTCTTCTACTATGGGCTTGCTAACTGCAGAAATTCAACCTGGAGACACGCTATACCAAGAGTCTGACAACATCTTAGCCCATGATCTCTCCAGAGTTTATGAAGTAGAAGCGACTCCATCTAATACTCCACCACATAACGACGTACTTCTTCCAGAACCGCAGGCTTCGGGGGAGAGTTGTGACGATAATCTCCTTCAAGAGATTGAGCCTGCTCTTCCCTTCATAACTACGTCGTCACAATTATATAAAACGACTATGGAAGACATGTCCAACAATGGCAACAACACCAGCAAGGCTTGCCAGGGTGAGCAAAACGTATGCAGCCCGCCACCTGTTCGGACCCAAACCACCAAACTACATGTTGATCGCTGCCGGCTGCGCTGATTGCTCGCCGGTCTGGCTGCACCTGCACTCGCCCCCCATACTACCTGATGTCTGGGGTCGCCCCAACATCAGTCCTCAGAATGTTCAGTGCTTTCGTGGCCATCACACCTCCCAGCTAGACTCTAGCGTGTACTGAGAGAGGTGGTGGCTTTAAGCCAATATTCCAGCACCTCCCACTTAACTTTTGTATTGCACTTCTTGTTATTTTGCCTTAACGTAACTTTTCATTGTGTCATTTAAGTATTCTTATTATTTTGATTCATTGATTTTATTATAAGAATTTGTTTGTGCATTTTATTCATGTTTTGATTTATTTAACGTAATTAAAATTTCATTGTTAAAGTTTTACTTGTGTTTTGTGTGTCTTCTCCTTACCTTACCACAGACGAAGTTCCAGTTTTTCTATTTTTTTTTATAACTATGTGACGAGGCCATACCCCTGGCCTTAAACAGCCGAACACCAACGCGTTACCGTCACAATATATATATATATATATATATATATATATATATATATATATATATATATATATATATATAAACCTAGAAGGGGTACCACCTCTGGTGCAAGTGTAGGGACCTATAGCCTCGGAGAAGAAGATAAAGAGTACTCAGAGAAGACCTTGTGGATCCTCACTGAACACTTTGATATTTTCTTCTCCTACCACCCCTATTCTTTTGTTAAGTGTGTATATTTATCTAACTTTATTTGAAAATGTCATTACACAAAAAAAGTTACAATATTGATTACATGCAGGGTACGAGGCTGCTTGTCACAAGTCGAACAGCTCCTCCAGCTCCTCAGATGGCGGGCAGGAACCGTGGATGCAGTGAGCATTTCCTCTCTGGATTGCCACACTAAGGCGCTGAAAAAGAAAACTGGCAGCTCTAGGGTCTCTAGTTGTTTCGATTAGCTTATACCCCAACTCCTTCAAAAAGCTAGCAGCACTTTTACCCCAGGCACCAAGTGTCTGAGGCAATGGGGACAAAATTGTAGTGGTGCTCAAGGTCTCTGTATTTACGTGACTTGGCAGCTCCTCCTGCTTGTGTAGCACTGAAGTCAACATAGGTATTGGCTAAAGTTGAAACGCAAGTGTAGTCCCACACCAACTGTCTACCATTGTTCCAGGGGTTCACCGTGATTCCGTCTGGGCGACCGACAGGCTCATCAGAGTTGCGGGACATTAGGTAACGGGGCTCTCTCTCTTAAACATGTCATAAGGTTTCTCTTAAACATGTCATTAACCTCACCGTGTCTTGCATGCCATCCTCCCGTCCTTTGGCAAAGAAGGCCATGCCGTCCATATCTGTCGGCCTCTGCCTCGCCGCAAATACACCTGTATTCGGTGTGGATTGGGGCAGCTAGGCGGAGAGCCACGGCAATTCGGAGGGCCTGCGGTGTGAGACGGGTGCCGGTTGCTGACATTGGGGTTGCTAATAGGAAATCACCTGCATGGGGAGCTGCTACAGCTCTAAGTCGGGCAGTGTCATGTGGTGTTGTCGCAGCTTCTAGCAAAGTTGCAGCTTCTTGGTCGGCAATGGGGCGATCCCAGCTGGATTGCTTATGGGCTTCAGAAGGCGGTGGTTGGGGTGCTGGTCCTGCAAGAGAGACCCATTTGGTTGTGCAGTCTGTGAAGCTGGGATCATGTACCCCAGCCTGTTGAACTAGGTGCTCAGGTAGGATTACCTTCACCAAGTTGTCAGACCCCACTGAAGAGGACAGGAACGCTGGTACAGCAATTTGTGTTGCTGTGCGCACGCCAAGGCCCCCGAGTCTGACAGGAAGGGAGGCCTGTTTCCACTGTGAGTCGCTGAGGGAAAGATTGAGGGCTTTTTCTAGTGTTGATTTCAGCAAGCTGTCATACTCTTCTAATTTAATATTGTTGAAAGATGGCGAAAATCTTAGAAAGTAGGTCAGCCTGGGGAGGAACAAGCATCTGGTGATGAGGTAAAGTGCATCATGAGCATCGATGTCTTCAATCCTCTCGTTCATCCTCTTCAGGTCAGTGATCTTCTTACCGAGGACCCCGTCGATGGCATTCCTTCCAAGAGGGGCACCTAGGAGTGTGCTGTCCTCAGGGTTGGTTGTATGAATGTCAGGCAAAACAACCTTTATTTGCTCTATTATGTGCTGGTTGGTGGAGGTTATTTCGCACTTGGAAGGGTTCAGGGTGAGGCCTAGGCTTGCTCCTTGCTCCTGGATTATTCTTATGTCGTCCAAGAGTGAGGCTGGGGAGCCGGCTAGAGTACCATCATCCAAAAACCAAATGTTGAGCTCACTGGACAGGTTATCGGTGACTTCCTTGATAACTAGGCAGAACAGAAAAGGAGCAAGGGGGTCACCTTGTTGGACACCTTCTTGTGATTCAATTTCATGTTCCCCAAAAAGCAGAGTTAGATTCTTGCTGTAGCATGAGTTTACAAACGGGTAGAGGGAAGGAAAAAGGCGATGAACTGCACTGAGTACTGCATCCCTTCTAACCAGATTGAAAGCATTTTTGAAGTCCAGCTTTATCAGGGCTTTTTCATTCCTAATGTTGGCAATGTAGGCTCTAGCTGCATGAGCCGCTGCCTCATCCAAAACTGTTGTAACATATCACCTCTCCCAAAATGCGGGTATAAAATGAAAAATGAAAGCTGTTTAAATCATAGCATAAGTAAGAAGTCTGTTTAGTGCTTGCAGGTAATAGTTGTGTGTGTGTAAACTAAAAGCCTTTGAAAATGTAATAAGTTATTACGAAACGCGCTCAAGTGTCCCGTCAGACTAGAAATAAAAATGAATTTTGGAGAATTGATTTTTCAATTACCATCAACAGTGAAAAGAAACATAAGAAAGATCGAGAAAATTCGTGTTAGAATTATTAATCATACTTTTTCGGTCATTTTTAATATTATATGTCTACAGGAAAGACAGCTACCAAAATATACTAATATATATATGTGTATATATATAATTGAAGACATCGATGCTCATGATGCACTTTACCTCATCACCAGATGCTTGTCCCTCCCCAGGCTGAACTACTTTCTAAGATGTTCGTCATCTTTCAACAATATTAAATTAGAAGAGTACGACAGCTTGCTGAAATCAACACTAGAAAAAGCCCTCAATATTTCCCTCAGCGACTCACAGTGGAAACAGGCCTCCCTTCCTGTCAGACTCGGGGGCCTTGACGTGCGCACAGCAACACAAATTGCT